>NC_064034.1:21194041-21519301 GCF_932526225.1 Nematostella vectensis | reverse complement strand
AATCAAAGAGCTTTTCCGTTTTCGTTATTTTCACGCGCGCGCTTTAGGCAATAGCGTCATTTCAGACGAGCGCGCGCATTTTTTGAATTTTGATTTTCAATCACATTTTATCGCGTTTTTATAGAAAACAAATCCCAAGCAGTTCGCTGATATTCCTTCACATGTACAAAACATTCTTTTCAACTTAGCGATGATCGATTTTCGGAGCTCTGCGCTCGACAAGGTCTAGCGGGAATCGACCCTCCTTTGGCACGTCCGTTTTTGCGCGCGCTCGTATTTCAACTTTTGCCTTGAAGGTCGCTGATTGGAACATGTTCGCGCATGCCAATGCAATAAATACTGGACCCTCTTTCACGCGAGCCAGAATGTCGAGCGCAAAGATAGTCCCAGGTCTGGACTATCTCTCTCTATGAGTAAAATGCGACTTAGAACATGACGGGTTTTTGTTTTGTACTTTATGTATTTTTTATTTAAAAGAATCGAAACGGTTTAAACGGGTGGAGTCTAGAAAAAGAGTTCAAAGGCGGTAGCATAACCAAATGGAATAGAATAGGAGATATCTGTATGAAATGCACAACCCGCGATGCATGGGATCTCAGTTTCGCTCGTGAAAATTTGTCACATGTGAAACAAACAAGGCAGCTCGTCGATTACCATGTGTGACGCTGGCTTGGGCTTCGTTTGAAGCGCGTTCATATCCTCAACTTTCGATTCTAGTTTCTCATAAACGCAGGTTCGACAGGCAACTGCATTAAGGTTACGGAACAGTTTCGCGGCATGGTCCCGGAAAAAAAATGATTACGCGAGCACAATTTATCTAAACTATACAAACGAGGTATCAAATTAATAATTACAAAACGAAGAACCTACCTATGTTTGTTATTTATTGCTTTAAAGAAAACATTTTTAATAAATGGTAGTAAAACCTGAAACGATATAGGTGTCTTTGGAAGAATTTAGGTACCATACCCCGTGAGTGAAAAGTGACGCCAAATGTCTTATTTCAATCAGCACATGCTTGTGAACAAAAGTGTGTTATTTAATTTCGATATGTAGTTTCGTTTAAAAGTCATTATATTTCAAAGTTACAGTATGCAAATTTCAACCATATCCGGCGATCAAATTCCGATAACTTTCGATGGATTTAGAATTTTAATAGCTGTACACACACTTTTGTTAGCGAGGTATTGCTCTATCGACCTGCCAAATTTTATGCAATTCCGAGCAATCTGTATGGTACATAAATTCAAAAGTTTAGTGTTTTGGTCGAGTTTTTGTTTTGCCGTAATGCGCTTCTAAAGATTCCTTGATGCTTTATCCCTTTTCCGGATTATAAAACTTCACACCTAATCGGGACACGCACGTTAGCCAATAGGGTTCGAAAAAATTAGCTCCGCTATATGCGCCTGTAATTTGACCTAGCTCCGCTATATGCGCCTGAAATTTGGCCTAGCTCCGCTATATGCGCCTGTAATTTGACCTAGCTCCGCTATTTGCGCCTGTGATTTGACCTACCTCCGCTATATGCGCCTGTAATTTGACCTAGCTCCGCTATATGCGCCTGTTATTTGACCTAGCTCAGCTATTTGTGTCTGTAATTTGACGGAACTTAGCTATATGCGCCTGTAATTTGACCTAGCTCCGCTATTTGCGCCTGTGATTTGACCTACCTCCGCTATATGCGCCTGTAATTTGACCTAGCTCCGCTATATGCGCCTGTAATTTGACCGAACTTCGCTATATGCGCCTGTATTGACCTAGATTCGCTATATCCTTGTTCGCCTTTAACCTTTTGTTCTTTTTTATATTGTTGCGCACCTGCACATGGCATATTTTTTTTTTTTTTTTAGTTTTTTCGCAGCGTTTTCCACTTGACCAATCATAGTTGCTAGTTGGTTGTCAAGTGATATAAGGTGTAAAGGGAGCGGTCAGACTACGGTAACTTTATCGTGAAGCTTGTCGAGCATGTTGGTAGGGATAGGGGTAGAGATATGCTGTCGGCTTGGAGCGTTCACCAAGCGTTTTTCGCAAGCATTCTAACACTACAAAATATGCAATGTAAGCACTGATTTAAAGGTAATTCCCTTGAAAGATAGTTGTACTATCCAGAATTTTTTAAAACATGGCATGAACAATATTGAAGTTAAGGGCTTTAAAAAAATGTAATAAAAAGGGGGGTACCGACCTTGTTTTCACAACAGAGGGGCGTAGAGTTGACGCGTTTTTACTGATCGCGAAGATCCCAACCCTTAGTTTTCAAAAAAGAGTGCGTATAGTGCCTATAGAAAATTAAGTTCTGTTTGTCGAGCTGCCAAAATCCGATCTCCTAAACAAAAATCCGTAGTAGCTAACGCTCAAAACAAATCACATTTTAAGAGATCGCACTAAAAGACACTATGCGCAAAAGGGGTGCGCAGTGCAATTGAAAGGAATTACCTTAGTGCGCGAGTAATTTATGTGGACCATTTGGGACACGGGTTTTAACGCCTGTAAAAAATATATACGCAAAAAGCAGCTAAAGGCGTTTGGATAAGAAGAAAATGGCCTTATGCTTTGATGCCGTTCAATGGCCTTATGCTATCATGGCGTTCAATGGTCTATGATATCATGGCGTTCAATGGTCTTATGCTATCATGGCGTTCAATGGCCTTATGTTATAATGGCGTTCAATGGCCTTATGTTGTGATGGCGTTCAATGGACTTATGCTATCATGGTGTTCAATAGCCTTATGCTATCATGGCGTTCAATGGCCTTATGCTATCATGAAGTTCAATGGCCTTATGTTATCATGACGTTCAATGGCCTTATGCTATCGTGGCGATCAATGGCCTTATGTTATGATGGCGTTCAATGGCCTTATGCTATCATGGCGTTCAATGGCCTTTTGCTATAATGCCACTAAATGGCCTTTTGCTATGATGGCGTTCAATGGCCTTATGTCATCATGGCGTTCAATGGCTCTATGTTATCATGGCGTTCAATGGCCCTATGCTATCATGGCGTTCAATGTCAAGGCTTCTCCAACATGCGAAATACTTCCCTTGAGAGGTTCAAACACCGGAATCTGTGGTCGAGAAACTAACCACAAATTTTCTCATTTTCAGAGAACCACTTAGAGCTTAGATAATTATGAACGTTTCTAGGCGGAATCGTTTTTCGCTGAACACAGCACACAGGAAGTTCTAAAACTCCACATTACAAAAAGAGAACTTATTGATTTTTTATTTTTTTTGGAAAATATCAGACATAAAAACTATGACAAAGTAAGATACTCATAAAGTAATATCTAAGTTCAAGAGAAACAAACAAATTGCAAGGTTCCGTGACAAGAATAGTATATAAGCACCCCATTTGTCAATCCTAGGCTGTCATTTTCCCTGATCGTTTTTCTTCTTCTTCAACGGAAGCTGAGTAAGCGTTTGGAAGATCATCACACACCGAGCAAGGTTCTGCTCCATAAAAAACGTGAGTTTTGCTTTATCGCTTTTTTTTGGCTTTACTCTTTTTTCCTGTCATCTTTCAGTAGTTTAGTTATACTACAGTGGGGGATACTACTGTTTTCATAGCGCATTTTGATATCGGCATATATTAATATGTTCACTATAATAATACTATCTGAGGTACTATCACATCTCTCCACACCATATTCAAAAACAAAGAAAGCAAAATAGTTTAAAAAAATGCATTCATTCTGCATTAAGTACACAGCAAAGCGACGATGTCAGTTGAAGTCAACGGTTCCGTTAAAGGGCGCTGGCGTCATTTATGAGCTTTTAAAAAATTAAGCTCTTTAGTACAATCAGTCTCATTTTGTCTTGTTGCCCTTTAAGGCCAGTGCTCCTTGGCGAGCACTGCCAGCATATAGTGCCAGCAGTCATGCAGTCCGTTATCAGAAGTCGAGCATGAGAACATTTGAAATGCAATTGCGAGCATAGTACTTATTTGGTCTCAAGCAAATCGGAATTTAGGGAACCATTCGGGGCCATAAACTATGTTATTGAGCCAGCAAAGCTTTTTATTGTATGAAAACCATATTCAGTATTCTGCGCAGTGCTTTGCCAGCGTCTTTGTGTTGTTATCAAGCTCTGAAAGGCTGAGCTGGCAATGTTGCACGACTAATGGTAACACTTTAGATAACCCTCGAGTTCAACGTAGCGGCTATATGCTTCCTTTACCGAAACGATACGACGTTGCGCAACTGGAAAAAAGGAGGATATCGATCAATACTGCCTTTTAATGAGCAAAAACCATATTCATATAACAAGAAAGATGTTAGGCAAGAAACTTTTGGCGAGGTGAGATGAGGAGTTTGCTAATAAATTGTATCAATTAGGAATTGGCGCCAACAATATCCATTTTATGTTTTGCTGGTTAAGAAAGACGAACTGTAATTAGTCTGATAAATCCATTTTTTTCTTTTTTTTATTGTGACAAATATCCGGAAAATAAACTTAAAATAAAACATCTATATATTCTAGGCGAATTATAATTTAATGTTCAGGGAACTTAATGCTGTCTTCAGTATTCTGCGCACACGCTTGCCCCCCACAAAGTGCTGACCAATAACAAAAACTTCAAGGCATAAGGTTGCACAGAGTAAAGCAGTGCAGTAGTAATGTCATGCGTATTGAAGGTATTCCAAAATAAAAATTGGGGGGTACCATTGAATATTAGGGAGGACTAATGAAAAAAATATTATTTTGCGTTATCGAGATCCTTGAAGTGGTATCTCTATTATGGACCACAAATAATCGCACTCCTTGTACCTGGACACTACAATGTGTCTACTGTTGATATGATAGTACCCTGAACACTACAATGTGTCTACTGTTGATATGATAGTACCCTGAACACTACAATGTGTCTACTGTTGATATGACAGTACCCTGAACACTACAATGTGTCTACTGTTGATATGATAGTACCCTGAACACTACAATGTGTCTACTGTTGATATGATAGTACCCTGAACACTACAATGTGTCTACTGTTGATATGATAGTACCCTGAACACTACAATGTGTCTACTGTTGATATCATAGTACTCTGAACACTGCAATGTGTATACTGTTGATCTGATAGTACCCTGGACACTACAATGTGTCTACTGTTGATCTGATAGTACCCTGGTCCTACAATGTGTCTACTGTTGATCTGATAGTACCCTGAACACTACAATGTGTCTACTGTTGATATGATAGAACCCTGGACACTACAATGTGTCTGCTGTTGATATGATAGTACCCTGAACACTACAATGTGTCTACTGTTGATATGATAGTACCCTGAACACTACAATGTGTCTACTGTTGATATGATAGTACCCTGAACACTACAATGTGTCTACTGTTGATATGATAGTACCCTGAACACTACAATGTGTCTACTGTTGATATCATAGTACTCTGAACACTGCAATGTGTATACTGTTGATCTGATAGTACCCTGGACACTACAATGTGTCTACTGTTGATCTGATAGTACCCTGGTCCTACAATGTGTCTACTGTTGATCTGATAGTACCCTGAACACTACAATGTGTCTACTGTTGATCTGATAGTACCCTGAACACTACAATGTGTCTACTGTTGATCTGATAGTACCCTGAACACTACAATGTGTCTACTGTTGATATGATAGTACCCTGGACACTACAATGTGTCTAATGTTGATATGATAGTACCCTGAACACTACAATGTGTCTACTGTTGATATGATAGTACTCTGAACACTGCAATGTGTATACTGTTGATCTGATAGTACCCTGGACACTACAATGTGTCTGCTGTTGATATGATAGTACCCTGAACACTACAATGTGTCTACTGTTGATATGATAGTACCCTGAACACTACAATATGTCTACTGTTGATATGATAGTACCCTGAACACTACAATATGTCTACTGTTGATATGATAGTACCCTGAACACTACAATGTGTCTACTGTTGATATGATAGTACCCTGGACACTACAATGTGTCTGCTGTTAATATGGTAGTACCCTGAACACTACAATGTGTCTACTGTTGATATGATAGTACCCTGAACACTACAATATGTCTACTGTTGATATGATAGTACCCTGGACACTACAATGTGTCTGCTGTTGATATGATAGTACCCTGGACACTACAATGTGTCTACTGTTGATATGATAGTACCCTGAACACTACAATGTGTATACTGTTGATCTGATAGTACCCTGAACACTACAATGTGTCTACTGTTGATATGATAGTACCCTGGACACTACAATGTGTCTAATGTTGATATGATAGTACCCTGAACACTACAATGTGTCTACTGTTGATATGATAGTACTCTGAACACTGCAATGTGTATACTGTTGATCTGATAGTACCCTGGACACTACAATGTGTATAATGTTGATATGATAGTACCCTGAACACTACAATGTGTCTACTGTTGATATGATAGTACCCTGGACACTACAATGTGTCTAATGTTGATATGATAGTACCCTGAACACTACAATGTGTATACTGTTGATCTGATAGTACCCTGAACACTACAATGTGTCTACTGTTGATATGATAGTACCCTGGACACTACAATGTGTCTAATGTTGATATGATAGTACCCTGAACACTACAATGTGTCTACTGTTGATATGATAGTACCCTGGACACTACAATGTGTCTAATGTTGATAGGATAGTACCCTGAACACTACAATGTGTCTACTGTTGATATGATAGTACCCTGGACACTACAATGTGTCTAATGTTGATAGGATAGTACCCTGAACACTACAATGTGTATACTGTTGATATGATAGTACCCTGGACACTACAATGTGTCTAATGTTGATATGATAGTACCCTGAACACTACAATGTGTCTACTGTTGATATGATAGTACCCTGGACACTACAATGTATCTAATGTTGATATGATAGTACCCTGAACACTACAATGTGTCTACTGTTGATATGATAGTACCCTGGACACTACAATGTGTCTAATGTTGATAGGATAGTACCCTGAACACTACAATGTGTATACTGTTGATATGATAGTACCCTGGACACTACAATGTGTCTAATGTTGATAGGATAGTACCCTGAACACTACAATGTGTATACTGTTGATATGATAGTACCCTGAACACTACAATGTGTCTACTGTTGATATGATAGTACCTTGGACACTACAATGTGTCTACTGTTCATATGATAGTACCCTGGACACTACAATGTGTCTACTGTTGATCTAATAGTACCCTGAACACTACAATGTGTCTAATGTTGATATGATAGTACCCTGGACACTACAATGTGTATACTATTGATATGTTAGTACTACTAGTAGACTGTTGCTATATTTTCTATTGAATTTCGTAAACGAAATGAAAAATTTGCATTGTGATATTTTGCCGCATAATTTGTTTTTCAAGTGTATGCCTTATTACGGCTCTTTAATTGAGATAAACAAGCGTCTGTTGTGTGTTTGGGGTAGAAATATATTATTTGCTAAATATACAAAAATACATACTTGCTCTTCCTGATATTGCTTTTGCCCCCCTCTTTGGTGGATACGGTAGCGACGGGTACTTATTCCTACATAACCATGATGGTTGTTGGAATAAACGTTTATTGCTCAAATCACTATTGGTTGGTGTCAAGAGAGCAAAAGCTATCTTATGCTCTCTTGGTGATGTATATTGTGACTTTAAGTTACTTGTGCGGCGTTAACGACTACCCTTCGTGTATATATGTCCAGGGTGGAATATGATATCCAGGGGTAGGGGTGAGGGGCTACGTGTCTGAAAGCGTCCCTCTCTAATGGGAAGTACGTGGCCTTCGCCAAGGCGCCTCCCACAAGCCCCGCACCCATCCATTAATCGCCTACTCGTCACTGCGGGGGGAGGGTGGTGAGATTTAGCCCGGGTAGAATATAATTTATTGGGTCTACAAACTGGCGACAACAATACACTACGTGTCGTATTGAGGCCCAATGGAAGGTTCAAGACGAGAACGATAAAAGCAAATCGGAAAATTGCATTTAAGAATTTTGATCATACCACCCGTTTGTATTGTTGACAGTAAAAAAATAAATAACAATCCACGAATGACAATATGCTATATGAAAATATCTGATGCCGTTTGCTTATGCTGTGGGAGAGTAACATGAAGGCGTGACACCCAAAATCGCGAGTGAATGGCAAATCGAGAACTCGAAAAACAAGCACTTGTGAAAATATTGAACGAGTATTCGAGTACTAATTTCGGAGACCACCCGGGGTCGTTATGTTTCTGCCTACGTAATGTACACTTAGCGATTTTTATCGATATTGATGGAAACAAAAAACACATGCCCGCCCTATGCTTCTGACGTGATCAAGTTGAGAGAAGAAAAAAACCAATGCGGGGAAATCTGTGCACGTTTAGTTGTGGATGAAAAAACTAAAGGAATTTCAAATGAAGATAATAATAAATCGACATTATTAGGACATGCAATGCGAAACAGTGTTTTTGATAGGAAACATATTTTTGAAATATTTGTTATAAATAGAGTAAAAAAAGGGGGGAATCTACAAAAAATAATACGAAGTTGTTTTTATTTATCCATGATACTTGTATCCGCTGCTCAAGCACAAAACGTCATGATAACAATCTCCACGGATGGCTATGTTTCCAGCTGCTAGTTTAATATTATAAGTGTATATAGCACACCACCACTAGTAATGCGATAAATTTGCATATCGTTTTTTCTGTCACGCAATCCACTACCGATTGCGCACCGTTCGTACGCGCAGTGCAACAATTGCTAGAATAAGAAACAATTATATTAAAAGTATTTAAAAAAAAGTATTTTGTCCTTTCACTTAATAGATTTATTGTAGAAAAGGTGACTAGCTCACCAAGTTGTAGTCGTGATGTTTTTTAGATTGTTAGTGTAGGTAGTAGCGAGTGTGGGTGGCAGACATGTTTTTTTCCCCGGTTTATTAAACTTGGTGATTTATCCCTTCATGTAGTGCATATTGCCGAGTTGTCACGATTTTCTTGATCAATTAAACAATTAAATTCAACACCCTTTGTAATAACCCAACATGTTGTTTGATAATTGCATTTTGCATAACTTGTTTTCTTCGATATCGTATTTGTTTTATTGCATTACATCATCGGTGGGGTGGATATAAAAGCCTCTATCGCGACAGGAAACTTTCTTAAGCCGCGAATCGCCACCGGACCTCTTTTCTCGTCCAGGTACGTCTTAAACAGAATGTTTTTTTGTAGTTTATTGATTGTAAGTGAAAAGGTGCTTAGAGTCCCACCTAAAATATTATATATTATATTATATATATTCTGAGAATATTAACCTGATCATGTACTGGAATTAAAAGTCATAGGCGGGAATATTTACAAAATCAGACTGCAAGAGTAGAAAAATGTTCTTATACAAAAAAAACAACCGTCATCTTATTGGTTAGTCTACAACAGTACAAAATAGTATCGTGTTGAAAAAATGTTTTATTGCGGCATTCGATTTTTCCAATAATTACAATATCCTCATAAGTAATTACTGTGAGTAAAACTATTAACAAGGTAAAATGCAAAAACTTTAGCTGTAAAAGCGGATGCAATAGCGAGATCCGTCCTCGCTCATTGACCGCAACTATTACATAACTATGTCCTATTCGCTCCCAGTCTTCTAAGATTGGCCGAGCGGTGCACCTCTCGATCCCAGGCTTCCTCTGCCTACAAGTCATGCTTTATTTTTCAGAGTATTTTGTATCACACAGAATCTAAATATTTTTTCTTTGTTCGGGTGCTAACTGCCTTTGAATGGTAATCAATAATAAAGTTAATTTTCTATCCTATTAAGCTGTTGAGGACTGCTGAAAATAAATTACTATCGAACTGGGGGGGGGGGGGGTATAACCTTTTTTATTAGCATTTCTTTTATTTAAAATTTAGTGTCGTTTTCTTAGAGGTGATTACTCATAAAAATCAGGGGGAAACGGTAAGGTTCCGCCTAAAAGCTAAGTCTGAGATCGAAGCCGCCTACCCGCTACTTCATTAAGATAAATGGCGACATTTTCTATTTCCTCGCATTTACTGAAAACGGAAACTTCCGCAGCAGCTTTGCATTAAATCATGAGTTATTTTGAGGACATCTGCTTCTTTGGGATTTATGAACGTAAAATCCACGGAAAGAAATAGCGCTAAGAAGGTAGTTTTTTCCAAGCTCGTCCGAATTGAATATAGTAATTAGCCTTTATAATATTGATTCAATTCCAGATGAGAATATGTAGTTGCCGCGAATATTTCATAGATTTGACCAAGACCTGAAATTTTATTTTTGATCAATTTCCGATTTTTTTTATATATATGTATATTATATAAAAGCCTTCTCTTACGGAAGCGTGTATCTTTTATATACACGGCAAGTGCTTTTTTTTTCTATTCCCTCATTTTTCTTGGTTTGTCTCACTGATCCGCCAGAATGCTGATTTGATTCACCCCCAGAAAGGACAACAGGACTCTGATATCCGTTTCAAGAATCTAGACACCCTTTTGAACATCATGAATCACTTATGGCATTATTTTGAAGATCATATGAATCACCGGCGACATTCTTTTGGACATCATCAGACGAAACCCTTTTTGAAGACCATGTGAGCCACTGACGACTCCCTGTTGAAGAACATGTGAATCTCAAGGGTTTTTTTCGCCGTTTTAACTTAATATTATCAAAGCGCCTTAGTCAGCAATACCCAAGGAGTGCTGTACAGGCCCGCAAATGATCCCCGGCACGCAAATGATCCCCGGCCCGCAAATGATCCCCGGCCCGCAAATGATCCCGGCCCGCAAATGATCCCCGGCCCGCAAATGATCCCGGCCCGCAAATGACCCCCAAAAAAACAATATAGCAGGCCCGCAAATGATCCCGTAAAATTAAGGGAATGGAACGCGGAATGAAGTGCTCAACTCTATGCTAGATAAAAAAAAGAACACTTTCTTTTTGTAAAAGAATTTTAAATGGACGAAAATTATACATTTTTATTTAAAAAATGAAAATACATTTCGAAAAAAAATAAAGCAATTAGAGCTGTTTTCAAAATCCCGTGCAACAAAATATAATTGTTAAACCGTGATAGTCAAGCCAGAACAAAAGAAAACAAAGACATTACAGTGTATAAGTTCTAAATAAACTAAATAGTATTTCACGGGATTTGAACTTGATAGGCATTTTTATATTTTATTGTGTTTCCAAAGAAGGTGAAAATATCAGATTTATTTTACGATTTTGTTAGAAAATCGACGTGGATGTTCATAAAAATACAATGATTATAAATAAAGAGACATATCAAAATTTGGGTGACCTTCAGACCCGCTCGGTCAATCTCTTGGAGGCCTGGGTCTAGGGGCTTTTCAGGATTTGTGAGATAAAGATTTGACCAAGCGATCAAATTTTTCTTGTCAAATTTTTGCCGCGAGTCTCAAATTGAGAGGAATCAGCTTTTCTCCATGTTTTCAGGAGATCTGCAAGTGGGAAAACTTTAGCTCTTCTAAATATGGGCATCCATACCCATATAAGGCGAAGGACACACGAAGGACACTATCCATGGGGAATATGTTTGATATGTAAAGAAATAAACAATAAAACACGATGATGTCAACAGTATTATCGCCTTTGTATCCGACTCCAAGTCTCTAGTTGTCACTGTGATAGTTTTAAAATAACTTTTTCCTAGATCCCGTTATCCGAAATAATTTTTCCTCATATCCTCACAAGTAAGAAACTCTTTAGGAACAACACTCTTGCGCTTTTATCAAATACATGTTATCCACGAAGTCAGAGAAAAACAAGTTAGAAGTATATTTGTAAGCAAGAGATCATATGATCATAATGCTCTTTTGTGAGCTAAGCAATTGGATCGAATTCCACGCATGTGTTTTTCTAGAATTCCCCTATCCAGGTCGCTAAACACATGCTAAATCCCGCATACATTTATCATAGGTTATTGTGATAAAAGTCTAGTCTTTCCACATAAATACAGAGAGTTAAGGAAAAATATATTGCTTTATTTTTTCAATGTATTTTTATTTTTTTTAATTAAAATGTATAATTTCCTTTTACAGAAAGAAAGTGTTCTTTTTTATCATTTGCCTGAATTTAGCTAGAAAACACTTTATTTTACTTTAGTGTTTCCATACATATACTATGGGAACATCAATTGGGCGAATAATTATCACACAAACTTAAAAAGATTACACTTGTTGCGAAAAAGGTATGTCAGGATTATTACAAAATCAGAATATCTCAGTCATACAGAGCCATTATTTGGACAAGAAAAACTGCTAACTGTCTATGAAATTAATCTACTAGAAACCGCAATATTAATGTTCAAATTCGACAATAAACAACTACCAAACACGTTTGATAAAATACTTATACAAAATAACACAATCCACAATTACAGTACCAGAAACTTATGTGATTATCGACCACCTCTACGGAAAACTAGACGAGGTCAATTCTCCATCTCTTACTAGGGTGTTGAAGTCTGGAGCAGCTTAAGTCCAAACATAAAATTGTCAAAATCCTTACAACAATTTAAAAGAGCTCTCAAAGATAGTATCATATCAGGGAAGCAGCATTTCATTTCCACATGATTATTTTAATGTTAAAAAACATTAATGCAATTAGTTCATCGAACACTTATATAAGTAATATATCCTTTCTCATATACATGTAATATTTTTTAAGACAAAGGAGTCTACTGAATATAAGCATTTTTGCTTTTAAGTAGACTCCTCATCATCAATATGATAAGGTACCAATGTAAGAATCACTATTTGTTGATGAAATAAACTTGATTGATTGATTGATCTAGCATAGAATCAAGCCCTTCATTCTGTTCCATTCCGTAAATTACTACGGGATCATTTGCGGGCCTGCTATGTTGTTTTTTGGGGGTCATTTGCGGGCCGGGATCATTTGAGGGCCTGTACAGTGCTGGGGCGGATGCTTAGGAAAAATTCGGTTATACACTTATTTCAATTAAGGTTGACTCTTAGAAAATGGAAAATGATAAATGCCTAGAGCACCACTGGTTAGGGAAAACAAGTCTTGTATCTTAATAACATTCAGTGAGGCTAAATTAAGTTTGTAGCTAGGGCCATGTAATGAATGAACGCATTTTTAATACAAGAAGACATTATCATCGGCCAAACTGCTGGCAGGTAAATAATTCCTATCCAATGCTGACTGGGAAAAAAATGGAAATGATCCCTCCTGGGAAAAAAGAACAGGTAATTTTTCCCCAGCAACTTTCAAAATTGATATTTTTGGCATCAGAACATAATCAAAATGTTTTTATGGGACAAAATTTTGTGATGAGGTCTCGAAAAACCATCTAAAACAGCTACATACTACTACAGAAGTTTATTTTCACCATAATATTAAATTACTTGGAGTAGCTATTTTTAAATCAACTTTTATCCATTGAATATTTTCCCTCTTCTTGTCGAGAGTCTCTGAGCTCGCGAACAGCACGAGATTTTTTACCAGAGGGAGCCGCTTATTAAAAGTTTTGTTTCAAAAGAGCGCTTATTCAATTAAATACGGCTGTACTATTCCACAAGCTGCAAGGATGTTAGCCGAGCCCCATTTCCAAAAATGGTATACAATGGAAATATGGTAGCAAATATTGGTAACCCATCGACTCGAGTTTTCGTGTCCTTATTATATGATTGACACCTTTTCCATTTTTCTTGGAAGTCCTTTATTTCACTTAAATACCTATGAATAATTTACAATCTTAAAGAACGGGGATGGCTTGATGTATCAGCAGGGAAAAAGTTGGGTTTGATATGAACTTATTAAAAATGAATGAGGTTAATAACTGGAATACGAATGAGGAGGAGTAGGTTAAAAACTAGATTAACCGTGATACTAATTGACCATCATATTAAACCTTGAGTAGAAATGAGCAAAAAACACCACTTTTTTGCCACAGATTGAATATCAATAATGCATCGATTTAGTTGTCATGAAAGCAAAATTTGTATTTGTAACCCTCGAAATTCAACAATAAGTTCAGCCAAATTATTATGTGTAATTTTGGAAAATTATTCCACCACCAGCAAAGTAAGGCTGTGGTGTGGCTACCTGAGTACCCTGGGTACCAGAGACTCCAAACATCTCTCGCCCTGTGACCCTCAGCCAAAATGTCTTCGCTCGTCACGTCACTGGACGAGAGAAGTTTGGAGGCGAGTTCTCTCGTTCCACTTGTTCATTGTCGTCGACATTACAGTTCTTGAAAATAGATATTTGGCGTAATAAAAATAAGTCGCTCTTCTTCGGTTTCAGTGAGCTCCATTCTCGCAGCGTGCTCACACTGAAACCACCTTTGGGAATTGAGTCCATGCGAGCAGCCCCGCTCTGTCTAAATGTTAATTTCGATTGTGTACAGTATTCAGTATTGAATTAATGAGCTTTTCAAATTTGTGCAATCAACCACCAACTCTTCTGGGTTTTCTTGCAGGTCAATAATAACCTGAACCTTGTTTGTTTTTTTTCCGAAAAAGTTAACTATTATTGAGTTTTGTCGCTTTTCCCCTAGTTTAAATTGTTATTAGTATGAATTATGTAACAAGCCAGGTACCTCGAACGTCGGCAGTTCGCCGTATAACAGCATTCGGGATGCGCCTTTAGGCTGTTATACGGCGAACTGCCGACGTCCAAGGTGTTTAACACTAAATACTTCATTAACTACATTCATTTGAAATATCGCTATAACCTCGCGAAACTGCAGATGGAATTGAAAGCTTTCTCTCAAGGATAACAAAATGGAGGCTGACAGACTCGCTTATCAATCACCAAGGTTGTTTAATTTGTTTGTGAATACCGGAAATGATTTTGACTTCCACTTCCGTTTTTTAGCTATATCGATATTGCCATGTTTTTTCAAGAATACTCATGTCTGAGTATTCTACGGTAAATCCTTGTTTATAAACCTTGTACTTTCGAACTTTGCAAGAAATGATAACAGTTGTGTGTATTTTAACACAAAGTTTGACCGCACTGTCACCTTTTGATAGAGCCATGTAGTAAAAATAGCAATGTTTTCGAGGTTCGCCTTCCGTCTACGTAACTGGAGACAGTTCAAGGGCACGATGACATTGCTCTATTACGAGAATGTAGAAGGAAAACATATGTTTTGAGGTATCGTGTGGCGATTAACAACGAAACAAAGCTATTATTTACTTTTTTTCCAACATGCAACGAGCTTTTACCCCCCCCCCCCCCCCCCCTTCGAAAGCATCAAACTTGGAGAACCCTGTTAACTTGTCATTCCTTATTTGCTAAAGTGTTATCTCTCGGTACAAAACAATGTTTGATCGAGAGTAAAGTCAGAAAGGAGGGAAAAATACAACCCTTCTTAGCACACGCGTCTGACCTTTGGTCGAAACACTAAATGCTATGAATGAAAAGACACGAAATCGTGCAAATTTGCCAGCTATCGGGCGACCAAGGCGACCAGACCCAATCTTTTCTCTTTTGTCCCTCCTAAAAAGGTCTTAGTGTGTAATTCCAGAAAAGTGGAGCAAAGTTTTGCATGTTTTGCAAAAGCATTTTCTGACCACTTCATTTCCGGTATGTCAATTAGCGGTGACCACAAAGAATCGAGGGGTGGTCCCCTCTCTCTTCAGTCAGATAAATAACATAGGAGCACTCACAGCGCGTGACAAAGCGCTCGCTACGAACCAATGAGAAGCACGCTACTAAGTTGTATTAGTCAATTAGCAAGGCTAGTATTGATTTGTGAAAGGCATGTAGACAACAACACACAAATCTGAGGGCCGCGTTTTATACGTATTGCAGGGTACTGGTGGAAAAGACTTCACGACACCCACGCGCGAGACTCAAAAGATTGGGGATTCCTAAGCGATTACTCACTGAAACAGTGGGTTGAGTGGTGAAACTAGTAATCGAGGGTGTAGCAGCGTGTTTTTCACTGAGCAGTTCGTACCACTACCCGAATTCACGCTTGTTCGTGTGCTTTTTTCGCTAAGTGCGAATTGCACACGCATAACAACATAATGAGTAAAAATGAGGAAAGTAACGCAACAACTAAAGAGGATGTCAACGATAACGCCGTGCCATCACCGGAGGTGAAAAAGAAACGGGGTAGGCCAAAAGCGAACAGAAGCGAGGCAACTGAGGTAATTCATTGATGCTAATGGTAGAAATTCACTTACTAAGAACTCAATTTTCTGAGAACTTGTTTGACAAGTCCTTATCCTGGTAATACTCTGATTCTATCTCTAAGGAGAAACCAAGCACGGAAAATTCCACAGAAGGTGCACCGACGGAGAAAAGAAAGCGTGGTCGACCAAAAGGATCAAAAAACAAAAACCCCAAGGTAGAGGTCCATTGTGTACTTCTTGGTGTAACGCGCTCCTAGTATCGTGGTCTCCAGCGTGCTGCTAGTAGTTTTTTTGCGCATCGCGTAATGCATCGCACATTAATCCACCCCTAACCACCTAACCACGCAATAAGAAAACAGCCCCCTGCTTTCCGGAAGTTGAAAAAATCCTTATAAATCCTTCTCTGAATCGGAGCTAAGCACTGGTTGTTTTGGTGTTTGGCGTTCCAGTTGAATGCGTATCTTCTCGCTTGAGCTCGTTGCTTTATCCAAGCCACTCGTGACAGCTTGTTTACAATGTTGAATAATTACACCCGCGAACCCTAGCATTTAAGGCACGAATTCAAATGTTTGTGTACATTATAGCACGACTTTCTCTCAAGATAAGCCGTTTATCGTTTCTCGATGACATTTCCGGTGGAGATAGTTCGATTGCGCCGGCCGTGTAATAATTTTCAGCGTGGTTTGTAGCCCTAAAGAAATAGAATTCTTTTCGTATTTTTGACATCCCACCATAATCACGTGCCGGTTGAGATCGCGCAGGCGTAATGTCCTGTGAAGTGTGACACGTGTTGTTTGCGCGGGAAAAATTAGCGCCAACTGCAAACGGCGGCGTATTGACGCGTGGACAATGTAGTCCACGTGTTCAGTATTGTACAACTACTCGAGGATACATCTGCGTTTTAATTCAAAAAAGAATGAACAAAAACGTAGACATTTTTAAAGATTATGAAGACGAAGGCGTTTTTGTGTTTGGGCAAATCTGTAGTGAGTTTAGAATGGTGGAGGATTTGAAACAACAGCGAAGATCTACACGAAACAAGCGGTACCGCTTATACTGCAGGGCTGATAGCTAGACTGGTCTCTTATCGGTAGACCTAAAATAACCACCATATCCAGCCCGCTAAGTGAAGAGCTGACTAAATAGTCTTGCACAACAAAAAATGACAGCTTTTGTCTCGGGCTTATAACCTAAACACCAATAATAGCTCGAGAGAAAACTCGTATTCTAACCCTAACAATGCGCTTGGTGAATTAGAGCAACTGCCCACTTTGGTGGCAGTTTTCCAATAATCCAGTGGTGTTTAGAGTGAAGTCGTTATTATCGGGGTCAAGTATCATAGTGAGTTAGTCAGGGTCCACGTGTTTCACCATGCTGGAGTTAATGGCCTGGTGTGTTGGACTTTATCTTGGTCTTATAAATCTCAGGTTTCGCTCTTCTCTCCTCAGACTTAGATTGTACTACCTTGTGGAGGTAGAAAGTATCTGAAGAATTTATATTGGTGTCTTTTGCAATTACCTTTCTCGTTATTCGTAAATCATTTTGAAAACATTTCTGTTATGTTTTTTGTTGTTCTAGAAAACTAATGCAACAATTTCATTACAATTTAAAGGACTATTAACCTCTTTGTGAATAATTCCGAAATATGTTTATTCCGAAATATGGTTTATTTCGTGATTTGTAAGATCACACTGTTTTAAGGTCAATCCAGCAATATAGCACCATGTATTAGTATCAACATAAGTAGATACACTTTTTTATAAGAACCTTTTTCATAAAAAAGAACGTCCAGCCTGAGGTTTCATCAAATAAGAAAATGCTAAGAACATACCAAGGCTCAGATAACAGAATTTTGTTTCTTTTTTAGTCCTAATGCGTTCTAAAATGCAGAATCAAATTGTGCTAATAGTAACAACCTTATTATTGCTATTGATCATTAGTACCTTATTACACTTAATTTTCGTGACTTCAAAATTTCGCGATTTTGAGATGGCGATATTTCGCGCCCCTTGATTTTCGCGATTTTCCTACTTCCGTAAAAACCAAATCACTTTATTTTCGCGATTTTGGGATAATAAAATCAAGCAAAACAATGGAATTTAATTTGAGACAAAAAGATGCGTGGGATAATTTAGTTTCATAAAAATCTATAAATACACAGATACAAGTCCAACTCAACCCCTTACGGTACTATATGTACATTAGATGACTAAATAGACGAGGTGTTTCCATAAAGCTTATTAAACGGCCAATATTCCCCCAAAGGCGTCTTGTGTACTCACTTAATTATCGCGCATCCTAATTTTCGCGACACTTAATTTTCGCGTCACTTTATTTTCGCGAATCTTTCAAAATCGCGAAAATTAAGTGTAATAAGGTAATTCTTTTCCTAATAATTCTTGGGTACATTCTTATGTACACTTAAATTTAAGAACATCGTTAAGAACATATTCAGCCTTTAAATCTCCCAAAAATTAAAACGGCCCAGCCTTAATTGAAAATTAGACGTTCTTAAAACAAGTGTATTCAGAATCAAATTCTGGTGGGGTCTCAATTTCTCGCTTTTTGATCAATGAACCAGTTCCCTCCTTCACTTTTGTGTTTCCATATTATGTTTATCTCTGAAACATGCCCTACAGGTGGTGTGTCTTAAGGATTGTTTATTTTTCAATTGTGAGGAAATCTTTTGTGAAGCACTGCTAATACCAGACTGCCACAATTTCACATTTAGGAATTTGCTGAATGGCCAGGCATGTGAGCCAGAGCCGAAGAATAGCCACGAGGTTTATGTATAACATCGACGACAAAACAAACACCTATGAATAATTTTATCATAAAACAATACTTTTAAAGTAAAACAATGATATTGAAATATTCAAACTCCATTAACTGCATATACTGTACGTAACATCATTTTAGTCTTCCTTGGAGAAAGAGGGTAGGGTGTTTGTTGATAAGTGTAGATTATATCCAAGCCGTGCCTCGTGATCTTCCCTTTCCCTCCCTTCTTTCTTGAGTGGAAACCTCATTACTCTTAACTCATGTTTTCTCTCTTTTCAATCTGTCTTCATGAAATTTCACCCATCTTGCGGAACTTGAAGCGTCGGGCGTGAGGCATTGTAAAAAATGCGTATTGTCTCCTTCCTCTAGTTGATCCCTGCCCAATCATACAAATAGCCTATGCATTTCGCCATGTTCTAATGTACCGTATCTTTCGCCTATAGCCCAAACCCGTTGTCACTGGTCCCCCTAGACCAAGAGGACGGCCGCGGAAGTGGGTATGTATAATCAGTGATCAATGCTTCACCTAAGGGAGATTTTTCTTAGCCCCCCCCCCCCCCCCCCTCCCCGATTTTTAATATTTTTATTCTAGCCCACACTAACGCGAATTCGACCGAATCACTTTATTCGCGTCCACACAACAGATCAAAGTATACGGATTCATTTTTATTCACTTTCAACAGCGTTTTCAAAGTATTCGATGTTAGTGAGGACGGAAGGCCTATCAAAAAGTATACGGATTTAAACGAAAACGTGTGACCCTTAATATAGTGATTTTAAGTTGAGAAAGCCCTATTATAGTGATTTGAAAATGAGAAATAAAGCCCCCCCACCCCCTCAGTTTGTCGTGCTCCGAGGTCCCTGTTCTCTTAGAAGTTTTATGCTATTATACCGGAAAATGAACCAACAAATTACCGGAAATTAACCGACATTTTACCGGAAAATGAACCAAAAATATTAATGTAATGTATTCTATTGAATTGTGATATTGATGCTGTTTTTCCGCCTCTAAGCCAAAACCAGACGAGAATACACCAAAAAGAGGAAGAGGCAGGCCAAGAAAAAATGTATGTTTATTATCTCTCGCCTTCTTTAGATATATTGACAGCCGCAAAATCAAGGGGGAGGGGGTGGGTATAGGGAGATACCTTTGTCATCCCTGATCTCTTCTCCCTCACCCCCTCTCCTAATTTTTCGCGCGCTTGTTTTAGCGGCTAGCTCGTTATCGCGCTTTTCGCCTCGGGTCCTCGAGGATGTTCTGGGCTGTAGCAGGGGATGGACCAGGGCCCAAACAGGGGGAGGGACCAGGGCCCAAACAGGGGGATGGACCAGGGCCCAAACAGGGGGAGGGACCAGGGCCCAAACAGGGGGAGGGACCAGGGCCCAAACAGGGGGAGGGACCAGGGCCCAAACAGGGGGAGGGACCAGGGCCCAAACAGGGGGATGGACCAGGGCCCAAACAGGGGGAGGGACCAGGGCCCAAACATGGGGAGGGACCAGGGCCCAAACAGGGGGAGGGACCAGGGCCCAAACAGGGGGAGGGAGCAGGGCCCAAACAGGGGGATGGACCAGGGCCCAAACAGGGGGAGGGACCAGGGCCCAAACAGGGGGAGGGACCAGGGCCCAAACATGGGGAGGGACCAGGGCCCAAACAGGGGGAGGGACCAGGGCCCAAACAGGGGGAGGGAGCAGGGCCCAAACAGGGGGATGGACCAGGGCCCAAACAGGGGGAGGGACCAGGGCCCAAACAGGGGGAGGGACCAGGGCCCAAACACGGGGAGGGACCAGGGCCCAAACACGGGGAGGGACCAGGGCCCAAACAGGGGGAGGGACCAGGGCCCAAACAGGGGGAGGGAGCAGGGCCCAAACAGGGGGATGGACCAGGGCCCAAACAGGGAAAGGGACCAGGGCCCAAACAGGGGGAGGGACCAGGGCCCAAACAGGGGGAGGGACCAGGGCCCAAACAGGGGGAGGGACAAGGGCCCAAACAGGGGGATGGACCAGGGCCCAAACAGGGGGAGGGACCAGGGCCCAAACAGTGGGAGGGACCAGGGCCCAAACAGGGGGAGGGACCAGGGCCCAAACAGGGGGAGGGACCAGGGCCCAAACAGGGGGAGGGACCAAGGGACTCGTGCTTGACGAAGAACAACATTTGTTTTATATACAATGACCACCCCACACCTCCCCCCCCCCCCCCCGTCCCTCCCTCCTCCTCTCCAGAGGCCTGCTACAGCCTCGCAAGCAAGCCATTTTGGAAATCAATCATAAATTGCTTGACAACGACAACCTTCCAATTCAGGAGAGTCAAGGAGAGAAGCTACCTACTATGGTAGGGGAGGTCCCGGCGTCAATTACCCACGACCCCCTCCCCCCTGACGAGATGTTCGCTGACGAGTAATCCTCGCAGGAAAAATGCTCAAACACTGGAAACGACACAGATCATATAAGTATACTCAAACATTGGACATGCTCACAGACCATCTAAAATAGGGGATATAAGGAGCTCTTAAGGTATTGCGTATAAGATATGTGATATCCAAAGAACTACTCTTAGCCTAGCCCTTGTGCAGGATTTTACTCGGCGATTTTAAATCAAAGTGGGATTAGTCGCCATTTTGTTCTGCATGACCGCGTGCGGCCTGGGCTAGAGTAGGTTATGTAAGGCGAAGACGACCTCTCCCCTACATCTTCCCCAGCTCATGCGCGGCCTCATAAAAAAAGGCCACTGGCGACTCCAATTCTACTGAGTAAATGCCTGCAAAAAGGCAACACTTAGTCTACCTAGTCTTCATACGTGGTTGTATATTTTGGTCCTCTTGCCTAGTTGAATTGTACAGTTACAAAATAATCTTGGAATAGAAAACAAGGTTTAGATAGAAAGACATATTGCATATACTGTAGAAAAAAATAGAATTATTGTTTTAATGCGTACATAAATAATTCTTGTTTGGAATTATTTTACCACTGATTAGACGAGGAGAACATTTCATGAAAAATGTAAGTTATTCAAGCTATTTAGAAGCGGCCCCACCCAGCACCCCAACCACGCCTTTTGTAAGCGTTGGTTGCAATACCACACATTTCTTTCTTCTTATCTACAACCTCGTGTTTATTTTAAAGAAAAGAGGGCTTGACCAGAGAAATACAATAACAGATACCCCTCCCCCTCTGTCCTTTCCTCTTGGCACCAGATTTTTGCCTCCAAGCAAAAGTTTTAACCAATCGCGTAGTGGAAAACTCTGCAGTTCCTTCGGTTCTTAACCTCACTGTCTCTGATTGGCTTTTTAAAAGTAATCCTTGTCAATCAAATGTTTTTCTCTTGTATCCTGATTGGCCCTGGGGCTGCCCCAATAGCACATCTAACATCATAAGTTATTTGGTTGCCATTTCTTGAGTTCCCAGGGCCGTAGCCAGGGGGGGTTCTGGGGGTTTGGAAGAGCTCCCACTCGACTGGAAGGTCCGCTCTAATGAAGAAAAATCGAGTAGCAAAGCGAGCTAGGATGGGCTACCTTAGAGAAAATGGACGGCTAATTGGTAAAAGAATCCCCAGCTTTTTAGTATTTAAAAATACTTGCTACGGGCCTGGTTCCTATGTTCCATTTTTTAACTTGAAATACAAATACATAAAGTACTGACGTAGAAAAGAGAATTATATAAAGATATGTATTAACATTCGTAATCTAGAAAAGTTATTTGATGTTATCTGCGTCAGTAAAACGTTTGTTAGTATTTACACATAGTTGGATTATTAATAACGATGTTATAGAAAATATATATCGTAAGTTGTATCAACACGTTATAAGTTGAATTGCTACACAGTTATATAAGTCAAAATGAAATTGTTTCAGGATTTTGAAAACCCGTTCCCAAAGGAACATATGTTTTGTTATTACAGAGTTATAGATACTTTCTTATTATACGCACGGAATTCTTTTGTTAAACTTTTTTGCGTTGCGTTGAATAGTTGGTATTACATCTAGACGCATAGAGTTATTTTAAATTTGTCAAATAAATATAGAATAGCAGTGTTGTCTGGACTTTTTTTCGCCCCCCTGTACATGTTATCTCGTGTTATTTACCCCTTCCGATTGTTATCAACCCCTTGTGCGTTACACAACCCCTCGTGTGTTATCCAACCATTTGTGCGTGTTACACAACCCCTTTTGGTCGTTATCCAACCCCATGTAGGTGTTAATCAACCTCTTGTGGGTTTTATCCAACCCCTTGTGAGTGTTATACAACCCCTTGTGGGTGTTTTTCAACCCCTTGTGAGTGTTATCCACCCCCTTTCTGGGTGTTATCCAACCCCTTGTGGGTGTTATCCAACCCGTTGTGGGTGTTATCCAACCCGTTGTGGGTGCTATCCAATCCCTTGTGGGTGTTTTTCAACCCCTTGTGGGTGTTATCCAACCCCTTGTGGGTGTTATCCAACCCCTTGTTGGTGTTATCCAACCCCTTGTTGGTGTTATCCAACCCCTTGTTGGTGTTATCCAACCCCTTCTGGGTGTTATCCAACCCCTTGTGGGTGTTATCCAACCCGTTGTGGGTGTTATCCAACCCGTTGTGGGTGCTATCCAATCCCTTGTGGGTGTTTTTCAACCCCTTGTGGGTGTTATCCATTCCCTTGTGGGTGTTATCCAACCCCTTGAGAGTGTTATCCAACCCCTTGTGGGTGTTACCCAACCCCTTGTGGGTGTTACCCAACCGCTTGTGGGTGTTTTCCAACCCCTTGTGGGTGTTATCCAACCCCTTGTGGGTGTTACCCAACCCCTTGTGGGTGTTTTCCAGCCCCTTGTGAATGTTATCCAACCCCTTGTGAGTGTTATCCAACTCCTTGTGTGTGTTATCCAACCCCTTGTGGGTGTTATCCAAACTCTTATGAGTGTTTTTCAACCCCTTGTGGTTGTTATCCAACCCCTTGTTGGTGTTATCCAACCACTTGTTGGTGTTATCCAACCCCTTGTTGGTGTTATCCAACCCCTTGTGGGTGTTATCCAACCCCTTGTGGGTGTTATCCAACCCCTTGTGGGTGTTATCCAAGCTCTTTTGGGTGTTAACCAACCTCTTGTGGGTGTTATCCAACCCCTTGTGGGTGTTATCCAAACTCTTATGAGTGTTATCCAACCCCTTGTGAGTGTTATCCAAGATCTTTTGGGTGTTATCCAACCCTTTGTGGGTGTTATCCAACCCGTTGCGGGTGTTATCCAACCCGTTGTGGGTGATATCCAACGCCTTGTGTGTGTTATTCAGCCCCTTGTGAGTGTTATCCAAGCTCTTTTGGGTGTTATCCAACCCCTTGTGGGTGTTATCCAACCCCTTGTGGGTGTTATCCAAGCTCTTTTGGGTGTTATCCAACCCCTTGTGGGTGTTATCCAACCCCTTGTGGGTGTTATCCAAACTCTTGTGGGTGTTTTCCAACCCCTTGTGGGTGTTATCCAACCCCTTGTGAGTGTTATCCAACCCCTTGCGAGTGTTATCCAAGCTCTTTTGGGTGTTAACCAACCTCTTGTGGGTGTTATCCAACCTCTTGTGGGTGTTACCCAACCCCTTGTGGGTGTTACTAACCCCTTGTGGGTGTTATCCAACCTCTTGTGGGTGTTATCCAACCCCTTGTGGGTGTTATCCAAATCCTTGTGGGTGTTTTTCAACCCCTTGTGGGTGTTATCCAACCCCTTGTGGGTGTTATCCAAATCCTTGTGGGTGTTTTCCAACCCCTTGTGAGTGTTATCCAACCCCTTGTGGGTGTTATCCAAGCTCTTTTGGGTGTAATTCAATCCCTTGTGGGTGTTATCCTACCCCTTGTGAGTGTTTTCCAACCCCTTGTGAGGATTATCCAACCCCTTGTGGGTGTTATCCAACCCCTTGTGGGTGTTATCCAACCCCTTGTGGGTGTTTTCCAACCTTTTGTGAGTGTTATCCAACCCCTTTTGGGTGTTATCCAACCCCTTGTGGGTGTTATCCAACCTCTTGTGGGTGTTATCTAACCCCTTGTGGGTGTTATCCAACCCCTTGTGGGTGTTTTTCAACCTCTTGTGGGTGTTATCCAACCCCTTGTGAGTGTTATCCAAAAACTTTTTGGTGTTATACAACCCCTTGTGGGTGTTATCCAACCCCTTGTGGGTGTTATCCAAGCTCTTTTGGGTGTTATCCAACCCCTTGTGGGTGTTATCCAACCCCTTGTGGGTGTTATCCAAACTCTTGTGGGTGTTTTCCAACCCCTTGTGGGTGTTATCCAACCCCTTGTGAGTGTTATCCAACCCCTTGCGAGTGTTATCCAAGCTCTTTTGGGTGTTAACCAACCTCTTGTGGGTGTTATCCAACCTCTTGTGGGTGTTACCCAACCCCTTGTGGGTGTTACTAACCCCTTGTGGGTGTTATCCAACCTCTTGTGGGTGTTATCCAACCCCTTGTGGGTGTTATCCAAATCCTTGTGGGTGTTTTTCAACCCCTTGTGGGTGTTATCCAACCCCTTGTGGGTGTTATCCAAATCCTTGTGGGTGTTTTCCAACCCCTTGTGAGTGTTATCCAACCCCTTGTGGGTGTTATCCAAGCTCTTTTGGGTGTAATTCAATCCCTTGTGGGTGTTATCCTACCCCTTGTGAGTGTTTTCCAACCCCTTGTGAGGATTATCCAACCCCTTGTGGGTGTTATCCAACCCCTTGTGGGTGTTATCCAACCCCTTGTGGGTGTTTTCCAACCTTTTGTGAGTGTTATCCAACCCCTTTTGGGTGTTATCCAACCCCTTGTGGGTGTTATCCAACCTCTTGTGGGTGTTATCTAACCCCTTGTGGGTGTTATCCAACCCCTTGTGGGTGTTTTTCAACCTCTTGTGGGTGTTATCCAACCCCTTGTGAGTGTTATCCAAAAACTTTTTGGTGTTATACAACCCCTTGTGGGTGTTATCCAACCCCTTGTGGGTGTTATCCAAGCTCTTTTGGGTGTTATCCAACCCCTTGTGGGTGTTATCCAACCCCTTGTGGGTGTTATCCAAACTCTTGTGGGTGTTTTCCAACCCCTTGTGGGTGTTATCCAACCCCTTGTGAGTGTTATCCAACCCCTTGCGAGTGTTATCCAAGCTCTTTTGGGTGTTAACCAACCTCTTGTGGGTGTTATCCAACCTCTTGTGGGTGTTACCCAACCCCTTGTGGGTGTTATCCAACCCCTTGTGGGTGTTATCCAACCTCTTGTGGGTGTTATCCAACCCCTTGTGGGTGTTATCCAAATCCTTGTGGGTGTTTTTCAACCCCTTGTGGGTGTTATCCAACCCCTTGTGGGTGTTATCCGAATCCTTGTGGGTGTTTTCCAACCCCTTGTGAGTGTTATCCAACCCCTTGTGGGTGTTATCCAAGCTCTTTTGGGTGTAATTCAATCCCTTGTGGGTGTTATCCTACCCCTTGTGAGTGTTTTCCAACCCCTTGTGAGGATTATCCAACCCCTTGTGGGTGTTATCCAACCCCTTGTGGGTGTTATCCAACCCCTTGTGGGTGTTTTCCAACCTTTTGTGAGTGTTATCCAACCCCTTTTGGGTGTTATCCAACCCCTTGTGGGTGTTATCCAACCTCTTGTGGGTGTTATCTAACCCCTTGTGGGTGTTATCCAACCCCTTGTGGGTGTTTTTCAACCTCTTGTGGGTGTTATCCAACCCCTTGTGAGTGTTATCCAAAAACTTTTTGGTGTTATACAACCCCTTGTGGGTGTTATCCAACCTCTTGTGGGTGTTATCCAACCCCTTGTGGGTGTTTTCCAACCCCTTGTGAGTGTTATCCAACCCCTTGTGGGTGTTATCAAACCTCTTGTTGGTGTTTTCCAACCCCTTGTGAGTGTTATCCAACCCCTTGTGGGTGTTATCCAACCCGTTGTGGGTGTTATCCAACCCCTTGTGGGTGTTATCCAACCCCTTGCGAGTGTTATCCAACCCCTTGTGGGTGAATTCCAACCTCTTGTGGGTGTTATCCAAACCCTGTTGGTGTTATCAAACTCCTTGCCATCACCTGTTTTATTCAAGTTGTAAAATATGGAACACAAGTTCACAAATTTCTTTTGTTGTATTTGTATAAATATAACAAATATTTACTATCCTACTAGCCTATTGTAAATAGAATCAATACCATCTGCTTCATAAATCATACTGGCGATCAAGTGTCATAGCTCGCTCTTCTTCTCACTTTCTGTGGAAAAAATGAACAATAAACCTTAAAAAAAAATTCTAAAAAAACATGTTTATATATTTCAGACCTGAAAGAGTTCAGCCTTCGCTTTGGCTTTTTATTCTAAAACATATGGCCTTGAACTGGTAAAAAAAACAATACTGAAGACTGGGAGACTGCCATCATAACCGAGGAATTAAATATATCCCAACTTTTGACAGGTTCACACTATAGTACTAACATCCTCATATATACCAAATTTTGACAGTTATACACTAGTACTAACATCTGTTCCAGAAGTTCCGTTTCTGTGTACCGGAAGTTGTTAAAATTATTAGTTTATGATCACCAATTATGTAATATGTAATTAGTAATAGGATCGGGTATCATTGTACCAGGCACGGGGTGAACTCGTGAGAGATTGTAAAAGAGATTGTGGAGAGATAGAGAGCTGATTCGAATAAAGTGAGAAGAAAGTCGGAGATCGTTAATTCAGAGTGTCGTTTGGTTCGAAACATTACCAATACGTGGTCCTTCGAAGACGGATAGAAGATGAGTGGGCAGTTAGTCCTGAAAAAGAAAGTGCGTGGAGCTCATAGAGGGGCAGCAACGAAGTTGATTAGAAAGGTAAATGAGATCTTGGATCTTGAAGAACACAGCGAAGATGAGAAGTTAGCGATCCGCCAGCACCGAGACAGCGCCAAAGAAAAGGCAGAGACCGTTCGCGCACTCGACGATGAGGTCATCGAGTTGTCGGCGGAGAAAGAAGATAGCGAAGAGCTCGAGGCAATCATAACGGAGGGCGACGAGATGCGTGCGAGACTGCACGAGGTTATCCACGGGATGGAGGGGTTAATGGCACTGTGGGATCAAGCCGCATCCCCAGCGATCAGCCCGGCTAGCTTACCTAGTTCACCGGCAAGGTCTTCTACCTCGACTGAGGCGAGAGTGAGAGCAAGGCTACCTGAGGTTGAAGTGCCGAAATTTGGTGGCAAAATACAAGAATGGCCGGAATTCTGGGACTCCTTTGAGAGCGCCATTGATAGCAATGGGGCGCTCGCGGACGTAGATAAGTTCGCTTATCTGAAGGGGTTACTGGTAGACGAGGCGAAACATACCATTGCTGGTTTCGCGATGACCGCGGCAAACTACGGCGCTGCTATCGGAATACTTCGCAAGCGATATGGCAAAACCGAGGCTATACAGCGGTCGCACATTAACGACCTACTTAACCTGTCGCCTGTTTTTAACGATGGGGACTTAACGAGGCTGAGGCGGTTCTACGATGTAGCGGAGACGCATTTCCGAGGGCTAGAAGCTCTAAATGTAAATGAAACAAGTTATTCGGGGATCGTGGTACCGGCCCTGCTACAGAAGTTGCTGAACTCGTTCCGGCTCACAACCACCCGTGGATATCAAAACTTCATGTCATGGAGTATGGAAAGACTGTTGGCTGAGATACGAGCGGAGGTAGAGCTGAGAGAAGAGCACAAGCCGATTTCTTCTGAGGCAAGTAACAAGAAACCACAAGACGGTATGCAAAGGCAAACAAGCGGGAGCGCATTATTTGTTGAAGCTAATGGACAGGGAGAGCGAAAGAAAATCTTGGTTAAGTATGCTAGATGTTTTAGATGCCTTAGGAAAAATCACAGGTCCTACGAGTGTAAATCGAAAGATAGTAACTGTAAGGGCTGCGCGGGCGCGCATCATCTTTCAATATGCGAAAATCAAGCTAGTGGCCAAACAGAAACGCCACAGCAGGAACGGGGGGAGAGCGAGCAAGCGGGAGAAGCTAGTTCAAATCACGTAACTTCGGGGTTTGCGGAGAGTTTTCATGTTGGCTCTGGTACGCGCATAGCTTTACAAACAGCGCAGGGCATTGTTAGCTGGGAAGGGGGCGTATCAGCTAGGACAAGGTTTTTGTTTGACGCCGGAAGTCACCGCTCATTCATCACGGCGTCGGCAGCGCGCAAAGCCAAACTTCCTGTCGTTAGGCGTGAATGGCTTTGCATTAACGCGTTTGGTCAGCGCTACCAGAAAGGCACGCTCAGAGAGGTGGTAGAGTTAAATGTAAGTCCTGTAAATGGAGGTGCTAGCATTAATGTGCAGGCGTTCGTAGTGCCATAAATTTCTAGCATACCCAATGGTCACGTAGAGTTAGCTAGAGATCAGTTTCCGCACCTCAAAGGTTTATGGTTCTCAGATGTGAATAGGAATGAGGAAAGACTAGAAATAAAGATTTTAGTTGGAGCGGATTATCTTTGGCATTTTCAGAAAGGACGAGTAATTCGAGGCAAAGTAGAGGAAGCCGTCGCCATAGAGACAGAGTTAGGATGGATATTGTCAGGCCCTATGACAGTAGATAGTGAATGTGTAGAGAATGTACAGATAGTACAGGCTAATTTGTTAGTCCAAGACCGGTCAGCAGAGCAATCAGAGAGTTTGGAGAGTGAGATAGCGAGACTGTGGGATTTAGAGACCTTAGGTATTAGAGAGACACAGGGAGTACAGGAAGAATTTCTGGATAACATTTGTTTCAATGGAGAGAGGTATTCGGTTAAGTTACCATGGAAGGTCAACCACAGATCGTTACCTACTAATTACGAAAACAGCCTAGGACGCCTTCATGGCACAATGAGAAAGCTTAGGCAAGAGCCAGAAGTGCTAGACCAGTACGAGGCAGTAATCAAGGAACAGTTAGAGTCGGGAGTGATAGAGCCGGTTCATGCGTTAGAAGATGGTAACAAGATCCATTACTTACCACATAGAGCGGTAGTGCGTAGGAATGTTGCTACTAGTACACCGGTAAGAGTGATCTATGATGCGTCGGCGAAGACAGGTAAAAAGGGCGTGTCGCTCAACGACTGTTTACACGTTAGACCGTCTCTCAACCCTCTCCTATTTAATGTGTTGCTGAGATTCCGTCTCCACAGGGTAGCCCTCATAGCAGATATCGAGAAGGCTTTCTTGAATATCGAAGTCGACCCTGGAGACCGAGATTGTTTACGATTCTTATTCCCAGAGTACCCGAGAAGGGAGGATTCCGTAATCAAGATATACCGGTTTTGTAGAGTGGTGTTTGGTCTGAACGCCTCGCCATTTCTATTGAATGGAACCTTGAGGCACCACCTCGTGAAGTTTAAAGAGATAGATCCTGAGTTTGTAGAGATGTTAGTCAACAGTTTTTATGTAGATGACTTGGTGACAGGGAGTAACACCCCGGAAGAGGCGTATGAGTTATACGTGAAGTCCAAGTCGAGATTGGCAGAAGGTGGGTCTAACCTGCGCAAGTGGCAGACTAACGATAGCGAGCTCAGAGGTAGGTTGGATGTAAGCGAAGGGAGATGTATGCCAGGTAGTAAAGAAGGTGTGGCGCGTGGTAAGACTAGCCAGGGCGTGGCAAGCGACTGTGATATTCAGAAGGTGTTAGGCCTACCCTGGAATAGCAGTAGTGACACTATAGGACTCACATTTGGCCACCGCAAGTGATCTTGCAGGTATGTTCGATCCCTAGGAATAGTAAGCCCAGTAACTGTAGCTGCAAGAATCCTTTTTCAGACCCTGTGTAGAATGACCGAGTTAACCTGGGACGAGGAATTGACTGGAGAGGTAAGGAAAGAGTGGGAGGCCTGGGTTAAAGAACTGGGAAATTTGATGAGTGTTGAAGTACCTCGGTGCGTATTGGACACGTCCAACCGTAAGGTGCAGATTCACGGGTTTGCTGATGCGAGTCGCAAGGCGAACTGTGCCGTCGTATACCTCGTATACGACGTGGGGGGAAAGAGGCAGGTAAGGTTACTTTGCAGAAAGACTAGAGTGGCCCCCCTTGAAGAGATGACAATCCCCAGGTTAGAGCTAATGGCCGCGTTAATCCTTGCCCGTCTAGTCAGCCATGTTAGAGCTAATGGCCGCGTTAATCCTTGCCCGTCTAGTCAGCCAGGTTAGAGCTAATGGCCGCGTTAATCCTTGCCCGTCTAGTCAGCCATGTTAGAGCTAATGGCCGCGTTAATCCTTGCCCGTCTAGTCAGCCAGGTTAGAGCTAATGGCCGCGTTAATCCTTGCCCGTCTAGTCAGCCAGGTTAGAGCTAATGGCCGCGTTAATCCTTGCCCGTCTAGTCAGCCATGTTATAGAAGCACTAGGCACACTCATTGAAGTAGAAAGCGAGGTGTACCGGTCAGATAGCAAAACAGTGTTATACTGGTTGGCGAACAAAGGTGAGTGGAAACAGTTAGTTAAGCACAGAGTAGATGAAATTTTGCAGCTGACTAGGAACGGTGAGTGGAGGCATTGCTCGGGAGAGCAGAACCCGGCCGACATTGGGTCACGGGGTGCACTCGCCTCCAAACTCAAGAGTAGTGCACTGTGGTGGAATGGCCCACACTGGCTGATTGGTCCCGAACAGGGATGGCCAGCATTACAGATCGAGAGAACGCCAGCTGGGGCGGAAGAGGAGAAGGGCACTGTAAGTATGGTAGTCAACACCAGAGTACCGAAGAGTGACATATCTAGTGTAATCAACCCTAACAATTTCAGTAATTGTAGCAAGTTGTTCAAGGTAACAGCGTATGTTCGGAAATTCATGCACAATGTTAGGGCAGAGAAAGTAGAAGACAGGATGACAGGCAGGTTATCTAGAGAGGAGACGACGAACGCAGAGCTAGAGTGGATAAAGTCAGCGCAAGTAGACTTGACGCAACAAGCGACGTTTAATCAGGTGACCAAGCAGCTAGATTTAGTAGAAGAGGCAGGCATACTTAGGTGCAGAGGGAGACTGGGTAATTCCGAGCTTGCGACAGACGCTAGAATGCCCATAATATTACCGAGAGATCACAGGCTGACAGAGCTGGTTATACTAGACTGCCATAGTAAGTTACACCACAGTGGTGTTAGCGGCACCTTAGCGCAGTTGCGGACAAGGTTCTGGGTTCCGAAAGGTAGACAAGTTGTAAAGAAGATAGTGCATAGGTGTGTCACGTGTAAGAAGCTAGAAGGCAGGGCATACGCGCCGCCTCCCGTGGCGGATTTACCAGGCTTTAGAGTTACGCAGGCAGAGCCATTCTCCAAAGTAGGAGTCGGCTTTGCAGGTCCTCTCTATTACAAGAGTAGTACAGGTATGATGCAGAACGCGTATGTGGCACTTTTCTCGTGTTGCGTGACACGAGCATTGCATCTTGATTTAGTGGTAGATTTAGAGGCTTGTACTTTCAGGAGATGCCTTAGAAGGTTTGCAGCCAGGAAGGGAGCTCCAACGCTGATAGTGTCAGACAATGCGAAAACGTTCAAAGCCGCAGCAAAGGCCCTGAGGGAGCTATATGACCACCCGGAGGTATAAGCATATTTAGGGGTCAACAGAGTATCTTGGCAATTCAACCTAGAGAAGGCTCCATGGTGGGGTGGGTTTTACGAGAGAATGATAGGAAGCGTCAAGCGGGGTTTGAGGAAGACCTTGGGCGAGGCACGATTGACCTATGATGAGCTAATTACAGTTTTGGTGGAGGTCGAGAGCACACTGAACGACAGGCCGCTTACATATGTGTACGATGAGGTCGGAGAGGTGGAGCTTGCACCAGCCCATCTAATGTATGGCAGACGACTAAATAGCTTTCCAGACGAGGTAGTAGAGCCAGACGATGTAGCAAATCCAGACCACAACAGTCGGTTTAGGTATGTAAATGCTAAACTCTCCCATTTTTGGAAGAGATGGAGTAAGGAGTATCTAGCTAGCCTTCGAGAGTTCTATCGTAGTAGTCGTGTCACCGGGCATCATAGGGAGACAGTTCAAGTAGGAGATGTAGTGACGAGTTCCATCGTAGTAGTCGTGTCACCGGTCATCATAGGGAGGCAGTTCAAGTAGGAGATGTAGTGACAAGTTCCATCGTAGTAGTCGTGTCACCGGGCATGGGAGGCAGTTCAAGTAGGAGATGTAGTGACGAGTTCCATCGTAGTAGTCGTGTCACCGGGCATCATAGGGAGGCAGTTCAAGTAGGAGATGTAGTGACAGTGCACGAGGACGGCAGTAAGAGGAGTCAGTGGAAGATGGCGGGAGTAGAGAAGTTGATCAAGGGCAGAGATGACGTAGTGAGAGGAGCACAAGTTAGACTTGTCAAGAAGGGCAAGCCATCTCGCCTGGACAGACCAGTCCAGAGACTCTACCCCATAGAAGTTAGTTGCGCGGACTCGACAGTGAATCGCATCGCGTGCGCGGACAGGAGTGTGCATACCAGAGCCAGGTCCACTCGAGCCGCAGCATTGCACGCGCAGAATAGAATCGCGATCGGGGCTTTGCTTGACTCCTAAGAGTCAAGGGGGGGGGGGGGGGGGGGAGTGTGTTGCAGAAGTTCCGTTTCTGTGTACCGGAAGTTGTTAAAATTATTAGTTTATGATCACCAATTATGTAATATGTAATTAGTAATAGGATCGGGTATCATTGTACCAGGCACGGGGTGAACTCGTGAGAGATTGTAAGAGAGATTGTGGAGAGATAGAGAGCTGATTCGAATAAAAGGAGAAGAAAGTCGGAGATCGTTAATTCAGAGTGTCGTTTGGTTCGAAACATTACCAATAACACCCTCATATATCCCACCTTTTTACAGGTATACACTAGCACTAATACCCTCATATATCCCAACTTTTGACAGATATACACTAGTACTAACACCCTCATATATCCCAACTTTTGACAGGTATACACTATACTTTAACACTCTCAAATATCCCAGAATTCGGTAGGTTTAGTATACACAAGTACTGGAACCTTCATATATCCCACCTTTTAGTAGGTATACACTAGTACTAACAACTTTATATATCCTACCTTTCGGTTCAAACTTCAAGGATGCAGAGTTGATGCAATATCGTTGACCAGTTGGTTGAGGACCATCCTCAAATAGGTGACCAAGATGCGCCCCGCACTAGGAAAAGAATGGATTGGATGTTAATCTGACTGTATAAAGTCTGAGTTAATTATTGCCTCTAATTTCCAAATTATACAATTTTCCGGATTTTCTCTTCTCTGACTCACATCTTGTAAGAATGATATTACTATAGCATTAATTGGTTATTATTAGCATAGAAATAATAAAATAAAGGAATTTCTATCATAGCTGATCAAAGGACTGTAACAACTGAAAGGGTATTGCTCACAGGGCCATAGCAGGGGTAGGGCACTGGGGCCTGTGTCCCCCTCCCCCAATATTTTCAAAAATTATAAGGAAATGACCAGTAGGTGCATGGCTGTGCCCCCAATATTTTCTTAATGTTTCTGTATTGTGCCCCCCCCCCAATAATTCGAGGCCTGCTATGGCTAACTAGAATCTTGTTAAGTTATTGGCTGCTATAGTAATTTAGCAACTCAGAATCCAAAATGATGAAATTAGAAAACTGCCAAAACAATCAATGTCATTTGCTGAAAAAGTTGTTTTTTGGAAAGTTATTTAAATAGCACTCCTTAAATGTCATCTTTGAATTCAATAATACAATAGTAGATTGACCTAGCACTGTTAAATGACTGGATCATAAACAAGGCCACTATTTCATAAGATTGACTCACATTGGCACACACGACTTCAATTCGTCTCATTCCATGAGAAAAGTCCGATTTCTGCTTGACATTTCCATGAGCTATGACATCATAGAAAGATGGCCATCCACTGCCTGAGTCATATTTATTTTTAGAGCTGAATAGCTCTATGTCACAAACAACGCATCTATAGATACCAGGGTCCTTTTTATCCCAGTATGCTCCAGTGAATGCCCTAAACAGGAAGTAATTACATCCAGACAATAGATTAAAGGCTGAGCCACAATAAGACTAGTAACAAAATGGCTTCAAAGTTACCTTCCAAAGATAGTGTAAAATGGTTTCTTTACAAATAAAAATCAGCAACAAATGGTGGTGTGAAGGAGGGGAAGTGTGGCTTCACAGAAGATGTTTCAGAATGCTTTCACTCACATTCACATAGCTGTCAACCTTGCTTTTGGAAAAATCTTGAGAAAAAACAGTGAATTTATCATAAGTATCAACATAGCTGTCAACCCAACTTGGACAGAAATCTTGTGAAATTGGGTGAAATACAGTAAATAATTATGTGGAGGAAAAAAAAAAACAAAAGAGCCAATGCAGGTGAATACAGAGGATGCATATAACCATACTCACACAACTTAGGCTTGGGTTGAGGTCCAAAATCTTGTTACACCCGCCTAAAGCAGATGAGTTAACAGCTATGTACAAGATGTACCAAGATAGCTAATGCTAGGCTTGAGAAAAAGTTCAAAATCAAATGCAAGAGAGTTGACAGCTATGCATTCCAATTTTATAAGAGTGATGCCACAATGTAAGTAATAAATTGATTAACAAAACTGATCATCAAAAGGCAATTGATAGAAAATAGCTCATTTATTATCATCTATTGATATAGTTATAAATTTATATCAATTGTTTTCAATTTTCATCAACCAAAATTGCTGTCAGAAGTCTTAACATGGTCAAGTTTTCACAAAAAAGTGTTGATCAAATAAGTTAGTTATTGTTCTATTCATAGTTAGTAGAGGGAGACTGGTTAGGAAAGCCGGCGAACTTCAAACAAGCATGTCTTTGTTCAATTTATTGATGGTCATGTGATATTATACATGCACATCAACGCATAACCCATGTGAAAAGGAGGACAATGTTTCACAGTAGCTTCACATGGGTTTCACATCATCATTTCACATGGTAATCATGTGAAAATTTCACATGGTCAGTTCACATCAATTTCACATGTTTTTCACATAGTCCCTTCCAGTAGTGATAACAAGCAAAACAAGCAAACTTCTAGTAATCAAGATTTATTTTACGACAACATCCATTCGTTTTTAGCTTTAAACTCTAAATAATTGCAAAGTCTTCAAGTTTAAAGTATCGGCAAGGACACCAGGCGATAATTGGGCGGTTAAAGGCAGTGGATCTTGCTGGAGAAAGCAAGGAATCGGGATATGGAAGCTGCCTGCTGGGTCTACATTAATATTTGTGAGAGGCATTTCCGAGACAAAGACATTGAGATGTATGGTCGATGGTCTGTGTTTTTAAATTTTAGCTTACTTTGCTGGAGTTTATTTTACACATTGCTTCTCTGATTTCCCGATTATTCTACTTGCAGTTCATGGCAAAGTTAAGATCACAAAGAGGCTAGTATTCGGCACTATTCCATCGCAGAATATGCCACAAAAAAGCCACGAAACACCAAAGCCAGAGCCAAGACCTGGGCGTTCGCTTGTCAACACAAAACCATGAGTAGAGGAAAAGGCAGTTTGTTACTCCCATATTCATGGAGTCTGGAAAGCGACTTCATAGGCTTGAAACCCTGAAGAATTGGAACAGTAGAATTATGAGTGACAGGGTTATACTTGAGAAGAAGAACGATGAATACTTGCTTCCAGAGTTGGAGATAAGTGTGGATGACAGCCTGGGCTTTACTGTCAAAGCACTTTGATGCTTTATAGTAGAAAATCAGTATGAGGACATTACAATTAGTAACCTGGTCAAAAATGTAGAAAGCTACATCTTGTGCGAAGGTGCAAAAATATAAGATAACTGCAAAGTTATATCACCATGATGCCCTGTGTACTTGTAATGACCAAGATGAGGATGAAGACCAGGCAATGCAGCAGTTTCCAAGCAAAGCCTACTGGAGGACGACTGGTTGTTTGATTATATGAACGAGTGATACTTCTGTGAGTCGTTCATGTCTGATTATACAAGACTTGCTGAAAGTTCTGGTCAAGCAAAGAAAAGACAGCTGTCTACCCCTACCTGCAAATGTCAAAAGCACCAGTTTCTAAATCAAATCTGGATAGAATTAAACTGAAATTGAAAGGACAAAGATTACGATGTGCAAAACTGAAACAGGAACTGAATGAAATGAGAGTGGAACTGTAAAAGTCAAGCATTAGGATTGATCATGGCCTTAGTAGTGACTCGACCATGCTTTTTGATAAAGATGACTCCCATGTTTCACCGTTCATGAATCTATTCCGGCAACAACAGAAGAAACCTTTCTCAACTAGTAGTGCAACTGGTGTGCGTGACCATCCTATGATCATTAAATTCTATGACTAATGATTCTATAACTATGTTTTATTGGAAACACAAGTTTAAAATAAAAGAAGGCATCTAAAAATGGCTGAAAATGTGAAACTCCCAAAAAGCCCAAAGCAAAGTGTAACCTTATTTTGTTCTTCCGACAACTGCCATGTAGTGTCATTGAATTAGATCAATTAACAGTAAAATCAGTTTCAGTATGTTTTTATCAATTTCTAGATAAATTCTCGTTTTTTTATTAATTACCACTTTTTATCAATTGGTCTTATTTTTTATAAATTATAATCAATATTCATCATTTAGACTCACGGTGATTTTGATTATCAATTGTTATGTAATAAATCTATATCAATTAGACAATCAACTATATTATCAATTTTATCAATTAGTTTTTATCAAGGATACCTATGTAATCAATCTTATCAATCACCGGGCTGGAAGTTCATGCTAGTCACCAATGCTTCTGATCATTCTACCTATTAGGTTATAGCTCAGCCCAGTTTCTGGGTTCCCTGTGGTGTTTCAGGTTCCCTGTGTCCAAAACTTTCTCCGAGTTGGCTCTCCCCAGCACTGCTCACTTAATGGCCAGCCACAGGGGTTCCAATATAGCCCAAGGAACTGGACTAGTTTTAACTATTTATACAATGACACTTGTAAATTGCACGCTCTGATTGGTCAAGAGTACATGTGTTATTAGGGGACACATACACGCTTGCCGTCAGCATGGGTGCGCGCTCCCCAAAAACCTAGATTGTAAAGTAAGAAAATATTAATTGTTATATAAAACAAATAAATCTCATTGTTTTGTGTGTCTGTTCTCTAATAGATGCTAAGAAGACTTCACAGCCTGTCAGGAACAACAGTCATGCAACTCAATGTTATAACTATGTAAAGCTATTGAGTTAATTTTGCTTACACAATAATACCTTTCAGTGCCGCTATCTTGTGTGACTGAAAACTGCTCAGGCGTAAGCTTCTCTTGGAGTGCATCCTTGCTGAACTTAACCTTGAATTCCTCTTTAGCTACTTAAAATACAAAAAATACAAAGCATTTTAGCTACTGAAAACAGAACAAACAGGCGCATACACAGGTGCACAGGGGGCACGCGCACACCCCCCCCCCCTTGGCAGCCAAAAAGTGGGTCATTTCTTAAAAAGGAACCTTCAAATACTAGGCTTTTTCTATAAGATACACGTGACTGTGTAATCCTCAGCCAATCCTGCATAGGCACCTGACAAATACATGACATTGCTTAAATTTTTAGCTACTTAAAATACAACATATACAAAGCATTTAAGCTATTGAATATAGAACAAATACATGGCATTTAAGCTACTTAAAATAGAACATATACAAAGCATTTTAGCTTCTGAATATAGAACAAATACATGGCATTTGAGCTACTGAAAATAGAAAAAATACATGATGGCATTTAAGCTACTGAAGATGAAACAAATATAAAGCACTTTATCTTCTGGTTTGATTAATACAATAATGCAGAGGTAGTTGCTTGTTTGAAACTAATTAAATTTCCTTCTTTTATGGTTTTTATAAGATTACCTCCTAAGATTACCACTAATGTCCTTAGAAAATTTCAAGAAATGTGCACAGGTCCTCGCCAGTGCCATATAAAGTGAGTTCTAATGTACCTTAACTTGAAAAGATGAGGATATACACAACATAGATTGTTAGTTCTCCTGTCAGTGCAATAAGATTCATGATTCTCAGCCTTATGCAAGCTGTAAATCCCTTGCTCAACCAAAATTTTTTAAGGTTTTAGTCCAAAAGTTGACATCTTAAAATTCAAATTGTTAAAATCAAAATGATTTTGTACCTTGATACCTCTTTAAATGTGATGGTTTAAAATTAGGTGGAAGATCTGGTGGAATAATTCTCCACATTGCTCATAGCATAAAAGCAGGCAGCTTTATCTTGGCAAAACCCAGTAAGCATTAAAAGTATCAATAATGCAAAACAGCAAGCCGGGAGTATGTAGGTTTCTGTGGAGGTCATTCTAAGCTTGCCAAGAATGGGTCTATCCCGCTATTAACCCAAATATAGCAATCAGAGATGCCAAATTGAGCTATAACACACCAGGTTTAGTGGCTGAGTGGGTCTCAAGGGATGGCCTTTTCACTTATGACGTAAAGGGTTTTATACGGTCACGAGTTTGTCCACAGAAAGTCAAAATAAACACGAAAACGATATGTTCTAAGACCACATAGGCATTTTTATAACCAACATCATATTCAAAGTGGATACAAGATGCTGATATTGATACGGCGAAATGACAGGCTTGATCTTGTTCGAAAAAAAAATCTGGCGTTGATGACGATGATTTCTTTCTGTGCTTACTGTCATTATAAGTTACTCAATGTCAAAAATTTATCAAAAAGTATAATCACTCGATTCATTCGAGAAAATGCTCTAAGTATTGTAGAATTCAAACCTTCTTGAAAGTTTTACAAACACATTAAAGCTTTTATAATACAGACCTTCGCTCCCCATTACAGTTTTCCTAACGATAAACCAAATTGCAAGTAGAATTACAGACAACAGATCCAACCTTTGCGGTCTTATAATTAACATTGCGTAATGTTGTTTTCCTCTCTCGCGCATAGTTTTAATGGCGCATGCAGACCGCTGGCTGACATACTGCTAGGCGTTACGCACAGGCGGCCCAAGCTCTAAGGCTGTCTAAATTCATATATGCAAAAAAATGTTTTAATATTTTTTCATTGATTCGGCTCAGAAGTAACCGGGCCCCCTTGACTGGCAAGGGAGTATTACGTTATTCAAATCATTGATAAGTTTGCTATCTTTTTTAGGAGGCGCTAATTTCTTTCCAATAGATTCCTACTCTGAGTGGGGTCCAGTCCCCTCCGGGGTACCACAGGGTCCAAGCAGGGTCCGTGGTTATTTGTTTTATTTATCAAACACTTATGGAAGTACGTAGACGACACCACGGTCTCCGAAGTGTTATTGAAAGGGGAATTAAGCAGCGCTCAGGGGTTGGTCAACGACATCATTGAGTGGTCCCACGACAATAGAGTAGTCCTTAATCCCGATAAATGCAAAGAGATGAGAATTTCGTTTGCGCGCTCGCCCCGACCTTTCGCTACCATTGCCATCGAGGGAAAGGAGCTTGAGGTCGTTAAAAGCACGAAATTATTAGGGCTCACAATAAGCGATAACTTGTCGTGGAACGCTCATGTGAACGAGGTAGTCAAGAAATCGAGCAAAAAGCTATACTTTTTAATCCAACTAAAAAGGGCTCGGCTACCTCCCTCAGACTTATCTTTAATTTACAAAGCTTGCATTCGTTCGGCCGTCGACCATGCGGTGCCGGTTTTTCATAACGCCCTGCCGCAGTACCTAAAAAATGAGCTCGTACGTATCGAGAAAAGGGCGCTATCTATAATTTTGCCCCGTACGAGCTACGATGGTGCTTGTGATTTGTTGGGCATAACACAATTAGAAGTGCACCACGGCCTAATTTGCAGCAAGCTCTTCGTCGAAATAGTTTCTGATCCGAATCATAAACTATAGAGCTTGCTGCCTCCATCAAACGTTTCAAGCCATAACCTTAGAAAAAAACGGCCCTTTGCCTTGCCCCGCCTCAAAGCAAACAGAGCCATGAATCTTTTACATTCACGATGGCCAACAAATCTTAAATGGAGAGTTATATATGATTAATTTTATATGGGATGAACTTTATCACGTTTTTAAATTTTTATATTTTATATTTATTAGTGTATATAGTTAAATTTATTATAGTTGTAATATAGTATCTATTGTTTTGTAAATGCCTAATTCAGCCTATGGGCTGCTACGCAATTTTTTCCTAATAAACTATCTATCTATCTAATGTATGGTCTTGCTGTGTAGAAGGCTTGGTTACCTAGGAGCACCACTCTTTCGGAGGACAAGATTGCCTGAGCCTGAGTTCTGTTTATGATTAATTTATTGTGTATTTAACATCAGAGTAGTGCTTCACCGCTTAGTGACAGGTGAATTTGATACAATGAGCCTTGTGCTTCATTCTGTTTATTGGATGGTCCACTAACAAGACTACCGATGCTTTATAAAAGCAGCGGTTTCTTTCGACCAGTTATAAACGTTAGTCTTAATGATTTCTGCAGGTTTTGTTTTTATTTCAGAATACGTTTTTATCTGGGCCTAAAGGTCTATTGTTCTTTATTCTTGTGGCATGTTAATTTCCTTGGACCTCTGTAGTTCGTTATAAAAAACACGGAGCTCCAACGACACACGCACCAAAGGAGACAGTTTTAAAATGTATCTTTCAAGGTCAACTTCTAAGCGCAATTACTTATCTCTCTTCATTTCTGATCTCTAAGGAATTTGCGGTTTTGCGTCCGTGAAAGCGAACGAGAATCGAGATTCGGTGGAAGGTTCTCTCGACATAAATCATGCCGTCCACCGGTAACGAGCCTTCCTTGCGTACAAAGCGATCCCCTTCTACCGTCACAATTGAGAACCTGACGGCCATTCCTGTCGGTGGAAGTATGTCGTTGATGTACATAGAAACTGATAACTCGAGATCCAAAGACAGAGGCTGGGCCTGGATGGTTTGCGCCGGGTCGTTCCTGATAATGTTTATTGTTTACGGGATCCATACATCGTTTGGCGTTCTCCTCAATGCCTTGTTGAATCATTTTCATGAAAGTAAAGCAAAGACAGGTAACATGAATCATAAGTGATATACTTAGATATACTATCAGTCTGATATCTTTTTAGTTCTTAAAGGGCAGAAGACTTTTTAGAGTATTATATTTACCCACTCTCGCAGCGTCATCCATAGCATTGATTTGCTAACGTGATAGCATGAAAAAAAAAAAAGAATTATATGTTTGTTTAGATTCAGAAACTGATCTCACCTGTTGTCATCTTATATTCGTCGTTTTTTATTCCATCTTTATGTACTGTGAGTCGCCGTGCTGTCTGCTTAATAAGTTTTTCTTTCGAGACATTTTTCGATTTCATTTCTATTTAGGGTCGTTCAAATAATGTAAATGTAACTTTGTTAAAAATTAATGCACCGCATTGCGTTGGTCTAGAAAGAAACCAATAAAGTCTTCAGCATGCAAGACTTGAAACTAGACACTGGTTATTTAGATATTCACTATAACTTATTAGATATCAAGAAATATGATTAAATTGGAGATACCCAGCCACATCTGTTGTACGATGGGATTTCACTCCACAGTTTCTACAGGGGAAAGTAATATAAAAAATGGAATTACTGGCTTAACTTGCTGGCCCCATACTAGCAGTGCCAGTATTACTGGCTTAGCTTGCTGGCCCCGTACTAGCAGTGCTAGTATTACTGGCTTAGCTTGCTGGCCCCGTACTAGCAGTGTTATTATTACTGGCTTAGCTTGCTGGCCCCATACTAACAGTGTTATTATTACTGGCTTAGCTTGCTGGCCCCATACTAGCAGTGCCAGTATTACTGGCTTAGCTTGCTGGCCCCATACTAGCAGTACTAGTATTACTGGCTTAGCTTGCTGGCCCCATACTAACAGTGTTATTATTACTGGCTTAGCTTGCTGGCCCCGTACTAGCAGTACTAGTATTACTGGCTTAACTTGCTGGCCCCATACTAACAGTGTTATTATTACTGGCATAGCTTGCTGGCCCCGTACTAGCAGTGCTAGTATTACTGGCTTAGCTTGCTGGCCCCATACTAGAAGTGTTATTATTACTGGCTTAGCTTCTGGCCCCGTACTAGCAGTACTAGTATTACTGGCTTAGCTTGCTGGCCCCATACTAACAGTGCCAGTATTACTGGCTTAGCTTGCTGGCCCCATACTAACAGTGCCAGTATTACTGGCTTAGCTTGCTGGCCCCATACTAGCAGTGCTAGTATTACTGGCTTAGCTTGCTGGCCCCATACTAACAGTGCCATTATTACTGGCTTAACTTGCTGGCCCCATACTAGCAGTGCTAGTATTACTGGCTTAGCTTGCTGGCCCCATACTAGCAGTGCTAGTATTACTGGCTTAACTTGCTGGCCCCATACTAGCAGTGCTAGTATTACTGGCTTAGCTTGCTGGCCCCATACTAGCAGTGCCAGTATTACTGGCTTAGCTTGCTGGCCCCATACTAGCAGTGCTAGTATTACTGGCTTAGCTTGCTGGCCCCATACTAGCAGTGCTAGTATTACTGGCTTAGCTTGCTGGCCCCGTACTAGCAGTACTAGTATTACTGGCTTAGCTTGCTGGCCCCGTACTAGCAGTACTAGTACTACTGGCTTAGCTTGCTGGCCCCATACTAGCAGTGCCAGTATTACTGGCTTAGCTTGCTGGCCCCATACTAGCAGTGTTATTATTACTGGCTTAGCTTGCTGGCCCCATACTAGCAGTACTAGTACTACTGGCTTAGCTTGCTGGCCCCGTACTAGCAGTACTAGTATTACTGGCTTAGCTTGCTGGCCCCATACTAGCAGTGCTAGTATTACTGGCTTAGCTTGCTGGCCCCATACTAGCAGTACTAGTACTACTGGCTTAGCTTGCTGGCCCCATACTAGCAGTGCTAGTATTACTGGCTTAGCTTGCTGGCCCCATACTAGCAGTACTAGTACTACTGGCTTAGCTTGCTGGCCCCGTACTAGCAGTGTTAGTATTACTGGCTTAGCTTGCTGTAAGTCAGTCAATGTAAGTTTCATGGGGATATGAAAGTTGAAAGTGCTGAGGGCATATTTGCCCCGAAACACCTGAACGCCAATATCTTGCAAATTTATGCAAAGGTTTTTCTTTAATTCTCACATTTTTAGGTTTCACCTTAACGGCGCCGCCTCTCCCGACACTGTGATGTCATAATTATTATTATTATTCTCACCATTTTTCGTGTTTTAATAATGATCATGTCATCATTCGGCTCATTCGACTTATCGATTCGTTATTATTTCAGTTTTGTCAATATTTCTCTTTCAAATTTGTGGGCATACATATATATTCGAAATATACGGGAGGGATAAGCTTGAGGCTTGGCACCTAGACAATACGTTTAGTTACGTTTTCTGTTGCATATATATCGGACTATGATGGTCGCTTTTGTGTTATGTGTACTTTTGCTTTTTAAATTGTTTTCTAAGTCTTAAGCGTTCATGTCTCTGCAGTTTGGGTCGTGTACCTTTGCTTTCTAAATTGTTTTTTAAGTCTTAAGCGTTCATGTCTCTTTGCAGTTTGGGTTGTGTACCTGTGCTTTCTAAATTGTTTACTAAGTCTTAAGCGTTAATGTCTCTTTGCAGTTTGGGTTGTGTACCTTTGCTTTCTAAATTGTTTACTAAAGTCTTAAGAGTTCATGTCATTTTGCAGTTTGGGTTGTGTACCTTTGCTTTCTAAATTGTTTTCTAAGTCTTAAGCGTTCATGTCTCTTTGCAGTTTGGGTTGTGTACCTTTGCTTTCTAAATTGTTTTCTAAGTCTTAAGCGTTCATGTCATTTTGCAGTTTGGGTTGTGTACCTTTGCTTTCTAAATTGTTTTCTAAGTCTTAAGCGTTCATGTCTCTTTGCAGCTTGGGTGGGTTCCATTGGCCTCAATTTCCTGTTTCTTGGAAGTCCAGTGACGAGCCGCGTAGCCGAGCGCTATGGAATCAGAACTGTCACAATACTTGGAGGCGTGTTTATAAGTCTTGGTCTCTTTCTAACGTCCTATGCACCTAACATCGTCGTTATATATATCACATACGGACTACTGTTCGGCTCAGGCACCAGTCTTTGCGGGACGATGGCTTTGATCATTTCTGTCGATTACTTTGACAAGCATTTGTCACTTGCAACCGGGATCGTTGCGGCAGGCTGCAGTATCGGAACTTTAGTGCTGGCTCCGACCTTGCAGTTTCTGGTAGAGAAACTCGGATGGCGTTACGCTGTCCGGATTTTGGCCATGTCCGGAGTGTTCATTGCGTGTGCTGGGTTCGTATACCGACCACATGAGCGGCGAAGAGAAACATTCTCTAACGATCGAGCAACTAGGTCTCTTAACGAAAATAAAAAGTGCGAGTTCTTTGATTGCTCTGTGCTAAGGAATAAAGCGTTTATCTTGTGGATTTTTACTACGTCCATTGCCGGATTTGGCTATTTCATTCCACATTTTTTTCTGGTGAGTTTCGTTCTTTTTTTGTCACTGAAATTTCGGTTCTATAGAGGACTGGTATTGTTAGACTTATTGACTTTAAGCTCTTTATATATCTCATTTCATCTCACTGAAAAACGTTTATCCATGATGTTTGCGTGTGTGCTCGCTTTTCATGAAAACATGCTTACTGGCGTAGCGCGTGACAATGCTTGTGTATCAACGCTAGCGCGCCGTTTGTGCCTCCGTCTTACGCAGAAGACGCCAAAACGTCCTTTGCACGAATCCCTCCTCCCCCTGCTAGTCTGCGAGCCTAATTGCGTTTTTCCTCCTTGACTATCTTTTTTGTCGCCAATAGGTACGATACTCCGAAGATCTCGGAATCCCTCCGTCTACAGGCAGCTGGCTCATTTCGTACCTCGGTATCGCATCGGCAGTCGGTCGGATCTTATTTGGAAAGCTTTCGGATATTTGCTGTATTCGCAATCTTCATATCTACAAGGCCTGTATGTTACTCTCTGGCCTTGCATCAGCGTTGTGTTCGGTCGCCACAACATATGGCGGACTTATAACGTATGTAGTGGCATTAGGGATTTTGGACGGCTCGTATATAGGGCTGATGTCCATTGTGACACTTGAGATTGTTGGGTTTTCAAAGATATCCCCCGCATGGGGAATACTATTCTTCTGTCAATCATTCACCTATCTTCTGGGCCCGCCAGCAGCCGGTAAGTAGTCAGCGGTTTTTCTTTAAAATAGCTAACTAAAAAAGTACATATAAGGCTAAGCATAAGAATAAGGGAAATACCCCCTGGTTTTCGAGGATGAAGAATAAGTGGGAAATACCACTGGGTTTCCGAGGATGAAGAATAAGTGGGAAATACCCCTGGGTTTTCGAGGATGAATAATAAGTGGGAAATACCCCCTGGGTTTCCGAAGACGAAGAATAAGTGGGAATTGCAAAAATGACCCACTAGTAAAATTCCTGTATTGTTGTTATTGGCGTATAAAAAAGCTTTCCCCTCGATATTATTCATCTTCCCCTTTTTTCCATTCTATCACACTGTGTGTGATAGAATGTTTATGAAATTTCATTTAACTAATTCCCCCCCCCCCCCCCCCCCCCCACTTTCAGGTCTCTTGTATGACACCGTGAAGAGCTTTAAGCCTGTGTTCTACCTGGCATCCGGTCCAATGATCTTTGGGGGAGTTATTCTGCTCTTCGTATCCTGTGCCCAGACAAAAACACAGACCAAAACGGTTATAGAGACTGCCAGTTTATCCAGCAACTCTCCGAACCCTCTCAGAGGCGCTAATTTGACACCTCCGACGATAATTGTGACTCACGTGGCTGATGAGCACTCAAGACTAATGGTTGATGAGAGACTAACATCGATATAGCAGGCATATCATGCCCAAAGAAAATGGAGAGAACTTGGAAAAGGCAAAAGAGCGCGCAAGTCAAAGTAAAAGATATGGCGACCCTATCTACGCACCTGCAAATCCCAAAACTAGGCTGTACCTATCTACCTACATGAACCTAGATAAACCTAGGGTGGATCTAGATGAGCCTTGATGTACCTAGGTGGACCTAGCCTGGATCTAGATATGGGCGGGTAAAAATAAGGAGAGGGGGGTCTGAATTTTGATAGGGATGGAGGTGACTCTGATATATTTTCTGATATATATATTCTGATATATATTCTGATATATACTCTGATATATATTCTGATATATATAAATTTGTCGCTTGGCGCTACGTATACACTAAGTATTTCCCCTTTTCCGGGAGGAACCTCTGCTGTTGTGTTATGTACGCGCGCGAAATTTGTATAACTATTTTGGAGTAAAATGCGTATTAGTATGATTCAGTCCGGAATCCCCCGTCTTTACAAGGAAGCAGAGAGTGCGGATAACTATTCATAATTTTTCTAAAGAGCTTCTATAGTCTGGTTATGGGTTAAGGGAATTTTTTTAGCTGCTCTGGTCATTTTGATATATTAGAAGAAAAAGGGTGTATTAATAAAGACAAAACAAGAACAGCCAAACAGTTGTTAGAAGCTATAGAAACTTGGTCACTTTGAGCTCTCGCTTAATGGTAATGGCAATATCAAATGTTAATGATGGTTATTCGTGACACACCGTATTTTTTCTTACTTGCTTGATTCCACATTATTCAAAAAGGTTGGGGATGCCAAACGAACTTGTTAAGGTAATTTTTATAGGCCCGATTCCTAAGTCGCGCCACTGCAGTTTTATTTCAATTCACCGAACCATTTCAGCGCTGCCGTTCGTAAACAAATCGTCAACAGCCCGCGAGTCAAGTCAAGACGCGTGTATTTCTTACGAACATAACGCTAAAAATAAAACATTGCGCTCATGGCAGGTCCGTACCCAAGGGGGAGGGGGTGCGAATTTGATAAAAATGGCATTCTAGATCACTCTGGTATATCATAAATCTATATGTCAAACTTTTTTGTAGCAAAATCCGAAAAAAAAGTCCCTTATGGCATTAAAAATCCCTTTCTTAATTAAATCGGGGGTGGTCAGATTTTTATCAGGAAACTCAACCCCTCTAGCCCCCCTCCGCCCGGAAATTTTGGTCTTCTTTTTCGGATGTCCCCCCCCTCCCCCCAAGAAAAATCCTGGGTACAGGCCTGCACGGCACATGGGAATGATTCATGGAAAAGAAACTGGTCATGGGGCCCTTACACGTTTTTTTTACCATACCAAGTGTGGCAAGGATTTTCATAGTTGCAGCTTGCATTTTGATAGTGAAAATGGTTCCACAGCAGATGATCCTGACCCTATATCTGCAGATGTCAGTAAAGGAAGGGTAAGTTATTTATTTTTGGTTTATTTAGTTTCACTTTCCCGACGAACACTAGTGTTTTGGGTAGGTTGAAAGTTTCAAGCGTAAGGCGTATTTTGAGCATGGGACAGAGAGAGAATTTGCTTCACAAAAGAGCATGATTACTGGGATGCCTGTGGGAGCAACATCATGCAGCAGTGTGCGGAAACAGCATCGTTCAAAGACGTGTGAACAGACTAGGGAGAGAGAGGAGTGACATGTTTTATTTTTAAAACTATCTAAAAGCATATACCCATTTTCAGCCTCAAAAGCATATCAATATTTTTTTTCTACGGACAAGGCAGGAGCGTATCAGAGGGAGGGTCCCCACCCTGTGACTAGAAGAGTTCGACTCCGGCTGACCTCTTCTTTGTTAGTTAAGAAGTTTGTAATTTGTGTGTGTGTGCGTGAGTGTTAATAGTCTAACAGCACACTGCTCCTCGTTAAGTGCGTCTAGCAGCAAGTGCATGACAAACGCAACTGCTTGAATGGTCGATTTTCCTAGCGCGAACTGCTTGTGATCCACGTCACGGAGGATGCACGGTACAATCATCGCCGCAGTAAATAATTACATTACTTTCGCCACTTGACTTGTCAATGAAATGGTCTTACATCGTTTTCAATTTCACATGCTGGACGCTGCTTGGGTAAGGGGCACACAGCCGCACGCTTGAGTATAGCTGGAAGGGACCCTTCGCGAACAGAAGCGTTATAAATGTCTGCGATGATCTGATGATAGGCGCGAGTTCAAAAGCGAATTCCTTCAACACTTTATTAGGTCATCGGGCCCTGGGGCTTTCCTAAGCTGAATCGACCGCAGAGAAAGAGACGCCTTTCTGGATGTAACAAACCATTGCTATGCCTGCGGAATCCCAGACAGAGGAGATAATTCAGATGTAAGAAATACGAAAAAGGTGTTTATTCTCTCACAAAGTTCCTGTACCCAGTAGCTAGTTGGGAGTACCACCGCTTTTCGTTACATGACGCCCAGGACAGCTTCTTGATTTCTTTCCACCACCTGCTTGGGTTGGATTCCTTCAGTTTAGCGACCTTCAAGTTGCTGTAAAATATTCCATTACATTCCTTGATTCGTGACTGCATCTTGTTGCGCATACTTTTGAATTGGGCCGAGTCCTTCCCAAACATGCTTAGATACTTTTGCCTTTTCGATATCAGCCTTTTATTATCAGTGGTGAGACAAGGCCGGTTAGTTTCATGGACACGAAGAATTTTAGTGGCAGATATAATTCCACTGCACGTATCTAATTCAAAGACATTGTCCCAATTAAACGCGCTAATCAAACGTCCAAACGCTGTAACAGCGCTTTCTCTCAAGTCACGGAGCTGTAAATGGCCTAACAAGGACAGAGTAGTGGTCGCTCCGGCCAAGTTTAGGTAGTCAAACGGTAGCGGTAATCAAACGCCAAAACGCTGTAATAGCGCTTTCTCTCAAGTCACGTTACAGAACACTCTTCTTGGATGGTTTAATTGGAGCTGTAAGTGGTCTAGCAAGGACACATAGTGTTCGCTCCGGCCAAGTTTAGGTAGTTGTTCGGGTGGTGACCACACCTAGGGATAACAAACTATCCAGATGATCTCTTAAGTATTTGTCAGCAACATCTTGGATATGGTAGCCCGAGTGTCAGGCCCTTTTATCGTTTCCTATGAAGTATATACAATCACCTGATACTCGGGCTATGGATATGGTGATATAGAAGGTTGTTTTCATCAGCTGTGGCGTGGGGAGGATGGTTTTACCCACCATAAGATGGACGTTAAGGGTGTCTAGGGAGGCGCCAAGACCTCAGCTGGAACCACAAATTCTCCGATATTGCATCAGTGAGTTCAAGTTGTTCCATTCGCTTATGGTACAGAATTATGGATGTACGCATCAGCTATACCTCCGCCATGGGATGGTCTTTCCGCCAGAGGTTGTAGTTAGAAATTGCCACCGCTGTATCCGTGATGTTGTCGAACAAAATGTTGTCGAAGTCTCGGCACACCACAAGGTCGGAAGATACGAGTAAGGCAACAAGAATATAATTCCATTAATTTGTGGAAATGCGCGCTGTCTGATAGTTTTCCAACCGTTTCTTCGCCAAATCACGACGTGAAATTCCAAGTTTAACGGTCTAACGAGTACGTGGACGGTGAAGTAAATTCAGCTTTTTCCCTGTTTGCTTCAGGGGCGTAGCCAGGGGGTGGCCTAGGGGGCCCGGGCCCCTTTTAGTAGCCCAAAATACAGTAAATGTATGAGACATTATCTAAAATATAGGAGAAAATGCCTTGAAAGTCCCTTTTGGGCCCCTCCTGTTAAAAATCCTGGCTACGCCGCTGTGCGTTCTATGAAATTTACGTTTATTTCTGTTTGTTTCTGAGTATAATTTATCGCCAAGCGCTTAAGTGTTATCGTGGGAATTTAAGCAACTACGTCGGCGACTGAATGAAACTTGGAGTTTTCACGTTAAAGTTTGAAGGACAACGGCTGAATCTTTGAATTTTCAATTGTTTTTTTTTTTCGCGTTGCCGTTTTCGCTGCTTAAATTCCCTATTCTCTGTCAAGCCGTCCTAGCCGCAGTCTTCTTTTCTCAGTCGATTCCTAAAGCGTGCAATAAATCTTGGAGCAGGCTGTGAACAAGAGATTCCTTGCATTCATACATATTCACAGTGATAACAAAGATGTGTCACATGATATTTCACCAAAAGGTTTTTCGTGTATCACCATAAATACCAGGCCCGTACCCAGGATTTTTATTGGGGATGGGGGGGGGGGGGGGGGGGGCGAAATCCGAAGAAGTGGACCTAGTTTTTACGGGGGGGGGGGGGATTGGGGGGTAGGAGGGAGTTGATAAAAATCTGACAGCCGAAAAAATAAACAAAAATGGTTTTTTTATGCCTTTGCAGTATCTCCACGGGACGTTTATTGTCGGATTCGGCTACAACCAGAGTGATCTAGTGCTTTATAGTTTTGTCTACAAATAGCACGCTATTGAGAACCGAAAGTGGACCATCGGGTACGGGCCTGAATACCATGGTAGTTATACAGAAGATGAGCTGCTATTATACCTCACGAGAGGTAATTTTTTTTTCGCGATAGTCAGCGGTAGGATAGGATTTGATAAAATGAGTGGGTAAAAATCATGTTGGCGATTCTCAGTAGGGTTGAGCGCGTGTCAAACGCGCTTCAATCAGATACCGAGTCGAAACGCGATGGTGTACATTTTTGTTTCGTCCATATAGAAATAAAAATCAGAGTGGGATTTTTAGAGGTGTCCCTAACCTGGTCTTATGCGACTATCAAGTTAATCTCCAGATTTCTAAGGATAATTCTTTACAATAATTAGTTGGCTACTCTATTTTTTTTTTTTTTTGACTTTTTGATAGCTATTCTTAACTAGGCTTCAAACTTTGTTCAACCAATGCCAGCGCCTTTTTTTGGAAAAAATCTAAAAGAATAAATTTCTGAAGATGGTCTGCCTGTGTGGTGTATATTTCACCTCACTCACTAGTTTCATATTTGGGCATGTTGACCATATTTGGCAGCCGTCGTACTATAAACTCATTTCGATCACACACTGACTTGCACAACCTTCGCCGGTCGGGCTCAGGGAAAGTTCACCGAAAATTTATCGCCTGTCTAGCGGCCTGTGAACGCTTATTCTCTATCTACAACGCATTTAAAAATGGAGCTTGCCCGAAAGTGCCCATTTCTAGCTCGAATGCCGTCGACTTTTATCCGCAAAGCTCGCGAGTCTGTTTTGCTATCGTATGCGGAAACCTGCCCAGTGATGTCTAAAGTTCTCGACTCGAATATGACTCCTAATGTTCCCAAGATGAACTTAGGTTAGGAAAATGCTAACTAATAATGAAATTTAGGCACCATGTTTAATCGTTATAGTTGTTTCTAACTCATGTACTCGTGTGTTTCCACAGACATGCAAACTACTGGCGCTACATCGGCGACTGCAAGACAGGGTGAGCTATGATGGGGAATAACATTAAATTTACTTTTTATTTAATTTAAAATATGTTTAAAATATGTTGTTGTTGATTTTGTGAATATCTGTAACAAAGTTCAGAATACGATAAGAGAAAAAAATCACTGTTTGAGGTCTTCATGCTCAAGTTCACATGCGACTTTGTATGCTCATAAAAAATTGCTCCGTCATTCATAGAAGGCAAATTGAAAATATGATAACAAGAACGGTAACAGCAAAGACCGGCTGCTCGTTTAGATTTTTGTTTGCGGGTGGTATTTTGGGTAGCAACCACTAACTACTTCATTCATTATAGTGAATTTTATGATTCCTTTCTTCCTATAGTTTGCCTCGACCACACAGTGTGAAAAATTACACAATATTGCTACTGACGTCAGATGTTTAATTTCAATAGACAAATTTATCCGATGAAATCTACAGAAATTCATCCCGAACTCCGGATATCCTTGACTTTGTAAAGACGGGATGTCCTTATATCTGATCAACTCCCTGATCTGATCCTTTTAAGAATTTATTACAATTTGTACTTATATTGTGCACATCGAAAGTTTTGATAAAGTTTGATTTGTTTTGCTGTTCATTAACCATCACATTCATCAGAAATTTGCTATATGTGTTATAACAACTGAAAGTACAGAAGTTATTTTTTTAGATGTGTACATGTCTATATTACGTTTCTCGCTGTGTTTATTTTTTTCACAGGACAATGTCTACCGAAGGCATACAATCATTTTTGTTTTAAGGTCAACTTTAACCCTTGGGTGCATGCCATGTCTTAGCCATCATAGAGTTTTTGCAGGTTTATTGAAATTCCATGGACCACCATTAACCTTATAAGGAGATAAAAAAACAGCATGAAGTTTGGGTTATCCAGTTAATTCGATCATACATGGATCTAGTTTGAGCTACAGTATCAGAGTTAAAATGTAGTTTTCTTCAAACCAACACTGAATGCTCTTTCAAGAAGGCCCTTTTCAAGTGCAAGGCCAGATTCAAACATTGCGCTGCAGCAGTTAGAACTTAGAATAGGTACTCCCTAAATAGATTGCTCTAATAACGGGAGGGAAGTGCGGAAGCTCATTGTTTATTTGTACCAACACAAATACATTGGGTTCAAAGTTGAATCGGACTCTCGTCTCAACACACCAAACTCGATTGATTCAAAAGTGGTGATACACAAACAATTTAAGATTTTTAAAATAATTGAATAACAACAGTAGCCCAAAAGTGATAACTAGGGTCTTCGAGCTCTGGAAGCAGGGCAAACATCAAGCCAAATAGATTAGAGTTTTCTCTGCTTTAATATGCTACTTACCATCTGTTTTTCCCATCCCTCTTAATCCCACCATTGCTATCCTCCCCACTAAGAACTTCCTCAGTCCAAATATTATGTCATGCTAGGAGTCTAAGGAGGATGATGTTATAATTGGCATTAGAGATTATGCTCATTGAGAATGGTATTTTTTAATGAAAAGTGGTGACCAGCTCACTCCTCTCTCCATTTCCTAATTCTGTATCTCTTTACTGTCGAATCCGTTGTATCGCCACCCGCATTTACAACGATTTGTTTTGGTTTCTGTTCCGTCAGTAAAACAATTTTGAGCCAATCAGAGTCTCGCTTTGTGCACTTCCCTGGCTATCCTCTGGAAAAAAAAACAGACAGTGTCGCGACAAAAAGCCAGGCAACTGCACTAGGCGAGAGATGGCAAGAATCTGATTGGCTTAGAATAATTTGACTGGTGGAACAGAAAAAGACAAACACAAATCGATGTTTTGAAAATGCGGCATCGCAAGACGACAGTAATCTGTCTGGAGTACGAGAAATGATATGACAGACTTGATATCTGCTGTATGCATTCTGGGCCTTGGCATTGCACCAAGACATTTTTTTAGCTATTTTTAGAAATGCCAGACTGTAACTGTTTCAACTGTTGATGATTATAGCTCTTGCAGATGCTTAGGAATAGGTGAATAGGTGTTTGAATGTTGGTTATGATTAGGTCAACCATGTGATTCTTTGGAATGCTTTGCTCTCTGCGGGAGATTTACTTTTTAACACATGGAAAACGATAGACTTACCATATCAACCCAGCTCTCACAACATGATATGCAGGGAGGCGTTAACAAAGCTATTATCCCTTCCTGCTGAGAAAAAATCCCCTAGTCATCTCAAACGCCATCCTGTAAGGGTCAGGTGACCTTTCCCAGCATGGTTTGGCAGACGTCATTAACAAAGATACTGTATCCGTATCAAAGGAGGTCGCCCCAAGGCACCCTCGCCCCGATCACAATGAAAACCATCGCCCCACTCAGATGAACCATGTACTCGGCATGGTTCACAAGCGTAGAGATGGTAGAGACCATAATATAGTCGAGACCAGTTTTTCGAAGGGTACTTAATGACATTTATTCTCGTTTAGTGATCGAAACGGACTTTTTACGGACTTCGGAATCGTTATGAAAAAAAAAATCGTACATATAAACAAAGAAAAAAAAAACTCTAATGTATAAAGAACACCATTCATCTCTCTTTTAGCGTAAGAATTATTTCTCTACGATGATTATTCGCGTTATTCACTACCGAAAGTTGGCTCGATAACAGCAGTATTCTGCTACCGCGTTCTTTACTAACAAACAAGAATATTATCGTTGCTTCGTCTAAATCGTGTCGTTATTAGCTCGTATCCAAATTAACAGACCCATCTAAACCCCTAATAAAGATAGAACATCATTTCAGCTCTCTTTTAGCGCAAGTATTATTTCTCTACGATGTTTTTTTGTGTATTCGCCGACGAAAATCGGGCCGATTAAAGCGGTATTCTGCTACCGCGTTCTTTACAAACAAACAAGAATCTTATCGTTGCTTCGTCTAAATCGTGTCGTTAAGAGCTCGTATCCAAATCAACAGACCCATCTAAACCCCTAATAAAGGTAGAACATCATTTCAGCTCTCTTTTAGCGTAAGTATTATTTCTCTAAGATGTTTTTTTCGTGTATTCACTGCCGAAAGTCGAAGACTCGAAATTGGTCAATCGACTATCCTTCCATCAAATTGGCCAATAAAATAGGCAGTAGCGCCTTCCAATCTTGTTCCCGAAGAAATAACATTTGATGTAGTTATGCCTAGTTCAGGAACCATTATTGTTGTCTTTAAGATACAGACTGAAGCAAGGAAAACGGTGCGCTCCGCAAGAACAACTTCTCTCCGTTCGTCCGTTCTCCATTTTGTTTTTAAACGGCCCCACGGCTTTCTGGGATAGACACAGGGGAACCATAAAGCCTTTCTAGAATACATTTTTTTTTTTAAATTTGCGCATATAATGTTTTCCAACCTCAGCAAGACTGCTGCACTTCCATTATCATTATACGTATCAAATCAGAGATGCCCCTTGCACGTTTAAATACCGCTAATACTACTTTTATTTGGAATTTTAGTCAACCTGATTAAAAACTTCTAGTGTAACAACAAAAGGGAAGCCCCTGTGCTGGCCGGAATCTCGTTTTTATTTGTGATACCGCTGTTATTCCTCGCGGGCCTAGCAAAATGTGAGCCCAGAGAAACCGCTGGCTAATGTCCCTTATTTCTGGGAATGTACAGTACTGTTATCGAATAGTAAACATGGAAATTCGCCGTTGCTTGATCAAAATAACTACCGGGTGGAGAATATTCGCTTCTGCATGACTTTCTTGCTTCAAATGATGAAAATACAACGTATTGTTATCGAATAGTAAACATGGAAATTCGCTGTTGCTTGATCAAAATAACAACCGTGGTTGAGAATATTCGCTTCTGCATGACTTTCTTGCTTCAAAAGACTAATGTAGGGCAGTTGTTCTCTGAGTAGGGCGGTCGTACACAACTATGATGGGGCGATCGTTCCGCAATTCACGGTATCACCTAATTCGCACAGATAATGTATGGCATACTGTATTTACCTAACTCACAGTACACCAAAAACTGCTTTTCGACTCTGCCAAATTTTCATCTTTGATTAACTTCTTCAGGGCAGACTAAAGAAGGTAAATCGTTACAAGTTTATTTATATCAGAATGGTGGCACAAGATGCAAAAACATTACAACTGACAAAAACGCGCTTGTTCTAGAATAGCACGCTATGGATATAAAGAATTTACACATCTCTGTGGTTTCCTACTACAAATAAAATAGTCACTATTAAGACCCCGCTGGTAGATAGACTAAAGCCGATAAGCCCACTGACCTTCCCTTTCTCTAAGCTGAGCCTCAGAGTTACACTTATCTATAAGTTGTACCATAACATTATTAAGACCTAAATAATTGTCGCAATGAAAATGTTGATAGATAAGGTCATCCTTAACTCTCTCTCACCAACTGGTAGTCTAGGGTGCTATTTAACCTACTTTTGTTATTATTAAAACACTTCCTAAAACTATTGAAAGTAGAACCTATGTACTGCTTGCTGCAGATAGAGCAATTATTGAAATAAACAACAAAATCTGAATTACAGTCCAAGTCAAAATTAATGACATATTTCTTACTGGTACAGTAACCTTACTGCGAAACTCCCGCCCTTTCTGAAGAAAGTTACACACCCTACACCTTTTACCACCACTCTTCATATCAATCTCATGGAAACAGCTTTGTTCATGTATAAGCTAACAAACAATACCTTGCAAAATACTTTTGATTACCTAAAAACTACAAATGCTAATATCCATTCTCATAGCACACGAAGATCTCCATATTCCCCTAAAGAAAACAGCAGCTGGTCAGCAGTCAATATCATTTAGAGGCAGAAAAATGTGGAACAGTCTAAAATCTGAAATGAAAGGAAAAACAGTATATGTTCATTCAAATCTGCCATGAAAAAAACATTTCTTGAGCAGAACGCACTGTTCGAAGGAATTTAAGAATGTATTTTTTATTACTTGAAATTATTTATATGAAAATATTACTTTTATTTTTTTATTATTTTTTTCTATTTTAATAATATAATTTGATCTGATTTGAATGCTATCTATATAAAATATTAATTTAGACAATAACTTTTGGTCTTGATATTTACAGACTTTGGGGAATGCCCATTCATGAAAAACATTGGGACCAACCAGCTTCCCAGCAAGCATCAGGTTCACCAAAAACTCCCTGAACATGACCAGCAGATCAAGGGTATGATACGTTTGTTCTCAATTACCCCATTAAAACGGTGGTACTATCCTTGATGACACTGCTTACTTATACTACACTATGATACTTGCGCTTCGCATGCCAGACCATAGTGCTATCTACTGTGACACTGCTTCAACACTGACTCAAACTCACCAACCTAAACTGTGCATATCAGTCCTTCATGCTAATGAATTGCTCATTGAGCTTAACTTACTACTGGACAAATATTATTTGATTGATTTGCCAATACAGCCATCCCTCTTAAACAGGGCTATTGTTTACCATGGGTGGATCTAGGGGTGGGGTAAGTTGAACATCCCCCTCGCCCAATTTGGTTCCCCTGGATCCATCCCTGTTTTTCGCTGTACTTTAAAAAATATCCACTGTCGCGCTGATGAGGTGTCTATCGCAATTTGTTTTGTTTTAGACAGAATGCAGAGTTCTTTACTGGGTGATGATAACAATTTCATTTATTCCCAGGTGATGCTGATGTGATCATGGTTGATGCCCTCAACAATGTCAAGTCAATCAGTCTTGGGCTTAACACCCATGGCAAGATGGGGTTCTTTGCGGCTCAGCATCACATGTCTGGTGGCAGACATGTGATGTCAGTACGACCCATGACCACCCAGGCCTCAGGTAAATACTGTATGTTAACCCAGAAACCCCCAAAAAAACCTTTTAAAAGAACCTACAGTTAACACCTGCATATAACAACCTAGAGATCTAACTTTATCAGGATGCAGGGAAGAATGGGTTCTTATTAGAAACATTACTCAATTTTTTGTCAGAATTCATAACAAGAGGGAAAAGATAATGTGTGATGCGTTCAGGGAGTCCCTGGTACATTGTTTACTGTATTGTACAATGTGGGCTTGTTGTGTTCAGCATTCATTGTTATTGTCCTAGTGACTATTATTGTTTGACGTATACACCTGTTGCAATTAAGGTTGTCAGTGAAACGACAAATGGAAATTGCCAAATGGCAGTTCTACGCCCCAAATGTGCTTATGGGTAGTAATTATTTGTTAAAATGAAGGTGGTAAATAAACTCAAGCAATGCTAGAACCATATATTGATTACATTTAATGGAAAGTCATATGTTTTGGGATCCATGGGTCCTTTCATTCATAGAACTACCATTTGCTTTTTTCACTAACAACATTTTTTGAAATAGGTGTATACCAATTAAGGACCTAAAGAGCCTAATTGTTAAAAGGTACCCCAATTCAACAGAACCTACTCAGCCTGATATTGAAAATTCTACGTTGTTATATGCAGGTGTTTAACTAGCTCAGTAACTTTTCAGAGAGGTGGTCTATTCAAAATAAAAGTTTTCGGATACAATACAATACAATGATCTTTATTTACCGAGGGTAGCATATAAACCGAAATCCAGTTTTCTAACATATGGCATATAGCATATGGATGCTTGTTTACAGACAACCTTAATAACAATGTTTACCATAACAATTTTGGCCAGTGCATGTAGCAATAATATCTTTCTATCTAATCAGTTGTAGAAAAGAAAATGCATCAAGCCCACTTTGAGTATGAGAAGTTTTTTGAGGGTGAGATACAGAAGAAGAAAGCAGATGACACATATCGTGTCTTCAAAAAGGTAAACCGTCTGGCCCAAGCATTCCCCCATGCGCAGGAGTTCAGTGGTGCCGCAAATAAGGACATCTCTGTGTGGTGCAGCAATGATTACTTGGGCATGAGTCGGCACCCCGAGGTCCTCAAGGTGGCAAGGTGGGTCCAAGCTAATGTCCTTGGGTCTTTGAAAAGTTCAGATAGGCACTAAAGCTCTGTATATGAATAACCATTTAATAGCCTTTTTGTTTCTTTTCTTACTGTACAGAGAGACAATTGATGTCCATGGTGTTGGGGCTGGTGGTACTCGCAATATCTCTGGCACAAGTAGCTACCATGAGCAGCTTGAGAAAGTGCTAGCTCAACTCCACCAGAAGGAAGCAGCACTTCTATTTACCTCGTGCTATGTTGCCAATGACACCACCCTCTACACCTTGGGCAAGCACTTGCCAGGTGAGACACTCGGAGACCTGTACAAGATGTACATTAGACAATTCTGGGCATCCGGTAGGGGAGAAAAATAGATAAATAAGACTTAGGAAGTTAGGATGTAATGTATGCAAAATAGTTGTCGTGATGAATACGAGCTTGATGTACAGTATTTGTAATGAATGTTGTATATGGACATATAAATGCCTAATCATGAGAGTGCATTACGATAATTAAAGATATTTAAGTTCTTTTTGTGAAGCTCTGACAAGGTTTAAAAATGTTACCCAATGTTCTTACCTAAACCGTACTTACTAGACAGAAAGTAATTGGTGAAAACATTTTTAAAGGGATTTCAGGGTTTTTTTTTTTTTTGCACAAATGTGATCTACTGCAAATTTGAGTGATGCTACATAAAAATGACAAATTAAAAAGAGGCATTGATCTTTTACATTGTATTGCATATTTAACCTCTATTGATTGTTCACGCAGGCTGTCTCATCTTCTCCGATGCCGGTAACCACGCATCCATGATCCAGGGGATCCGCAACAGTGGGGCCAAGAAGTTCATCTTCCGCCATAACGACCCTGAGCACCTGGGAAAGCTTCTAGCCGCTGCAGACCCTGCTGCTCCAAAGATTGTGGCATTTGAGACGGTGCATTCCATGACGGGAGATATCTCACCAATCAAGCAGCTATGTGATGTTGCGCATAAGTATGGAGCACTGACCTTTGTAGATGAGGTACTGTTACCTGTTTTTGATATGGAGTACTGTACTGATTTGGAATCATTGTTGTGGTCTTGGTGTTCAGGATGTAAGCCTAGCCCTTAACTGGGTGTGTGTAGGTTCATGATGTAGGACTGTACAGCCATTATGGCGGTGGTGTGGTGTGTCTGACCCTTGACTTGATGTGTGTAGGTTCACGCTGTAGGACTGTATGGCCATCATGGTGGCGGTGTGGGTGAGCGTGACGGCCTTCTCGCTGACATGGATATCATCAGTGGTACCCTTGGCAAAGCATTTGGGGTGATAGGCGGGTACATCGCTGGCACTGCCTCGCTTATTGACACCATTCGTAGCTATGGCGCAGGTATTTCTAACTAACTTAACTTAGTTAATTATTTAAGTATAACATTTTGGTCCCTACAGCTCTATAAAAAGATTTTTTTATACAAGCAGTCTTTGTACTAGTACCGAGCGTGGTTAAATTGTTTTTGGTAGAGCTCTATAGAAAATTCTCAGTGAGCATAATAATGTTTATATGAACCAGCATCACGCAAGCGTAATAGTGTTTGTATAAACCAGCATCACGCAAGCGTAATAGTGTTTGTATGAACCAGCATCACGCAAGCGTAATAGTGTTTGTATGATAGTGTTTGTATGAACCAGCATCACGCAAGCGTAATAGTGTTTGTATGAACCAGCATCACGCAAGCGTAATAGTGTTTGTATGAACCAGCATCACGCAAGCGTAATAGTGTTTGTATGAACCAGCATCACGCAAGCGTAATAGTGTTTGTATGAACCAAGATCACGCAAGCGTAATAGTGTTTGTATGAACCAGCATCACGCAAGCGTAATAGTGTTTGTATGAACCAGCATCACGCAAGCGTAATAGTGTTTGTATGAACCAGCATCACGCAAGCGTAATAGTGTTTGTATGAACCAGCATCACGCAAGCGTAATAGTGTTTGTATGAACCAGCATCACGCAAGCGTAATAGTGTTTGTATGAACCAGCATCACGCAAGCGTAATAGTGTTTGTATGAACCTGCACCAACACCAACAGCGTGACTTTTTGCAGGAGCATGCGCTTGGACTGGTCACTTGTAACACGGGCTCAAAATAACACGCCATTGTTATTCGTAATTCACTATTGTCCGGGAATCACTGATGTACTTATGTATACACTCCAAATCTTGCTCTCAAAATGATTTTTTTTCTTAAATAGCTTTATTTCCCAATGGATTTTTACACCAATTGCAACCAAGTTTACCGGGAAATCTCAAGAACTAAAAATAAACTACGGAAGAATGCTTTTCACATATCTATGACAGTTTATCGATCAAATTGGTTAAATTTGTAAGATGGCCATTTCAAAGAATATTGGATATTTCCTCTAAAATCTGCTAGAAATCCAATTTCGTTATATATGCTTTTAAAGGATGTTTACAATATACATATCAGTGTTTATGTTACAAGGGAAGAACCTGTGGTACACGCTCAGTGTATTGCGCCAACCAAATAAATGTGATAGATTCCTGTGATTTAATTTATCACAAACAGTGAATCTAAATTCATTTAAATACTATCAAAATCAATTCCTACAAATTTCGATCTTTGTTAATTCACTAGCCAAATACTTAAACTTGAACAATATTTGTTATTGTCCTATTGTGTAAAATTCTACCAAATACCATCCCTTAGGTATGTAGAGGGCACACACCAGCATAGAGAGAGATAGGAAATCCACAGCAGAGTTAGCACTGAAATAAAATTTAGGAAAACTGAAAATTGCTAAATCTTAAAAATTGCTTTGACCACCCACAATGTGCTATCACTTAGGTGTACATTTGCTGTTACACCCATATAATTGTTTCCTTTGTTAATGACATTTATCATTTCATTTATATATGTGCAAAGTAAACAACAACTTCTATGCTATCATATTGTTTAAACAAACAAATTTTGAAGTCAAATAAAAGAGCTATAGACTTTCCAGACATGATTAGTACACTCTTTTTTTATAAGAGCGTCAAGCATGAGATTGCACAAAATTTTAAGAACATGCTAAGAACATGCCGAGGCTCAGATATCAGAAAAATAATATAGAGATTGTGGCACTGCCTAAAAGCGGAGCCAGCGTACAATCTATTTAAGCCATATTATATTAATCAATCAATCAATCTTTTATTGAATATTTTAAATGTATATACAATAAGGGAAAAGCCGAAGACAGAGGCTTATTAGGCTTAATACATATATGTATGTATATATGTAATGTGTAATGCCTACTGCACACTAGCAACATAAAAACATAACGACATGGGCGTGCGCACTATGTTAAGCCCGACATAACGACATGAACATAATGAAGTAAAAGAAAAAAACTCTTATGTCGTTGTGTCCATGTCATTATGTCGAAGATAAGAGTGCGCGCGCCTATGTCGTTATGTCAATATGTCACTAGTGTGCACTAGGCTTAAGTGAAGCCGTTCATAGAAGAATTCGTGATGCACAGGTGTAGAGTGGGATATGTATGTAGGTATATTTTTTGTTGTTGCTTAACCCGAAAAAAACTTGTTTGGGTGTATTTGGAGGTATCATAGATTACGGAACATTGAAGAATTGAAAACTAATTATAGTTTTTTTTTACAGCTAAATGGGTGCTTTTTTATTCTCTTCAACATTATAAACCATATCAGCACACAACACATTTCTATACATAAACATATTGCTTTTGCCAGTGAATGTGCTCCATACTTGCCTACACTGTCCAAATTCCCTTTCTTCCTTTCACATTGCACTACCAGATTTTCTTGACTTTTATAATTTTCTTTCAGTAAAAAGTGTAATAAAAGTTATTTGGTAAAAATTACAAATATTGGCTTAACAGTTTTATCAACTTTCTTTACTGTGTTTTTGTGGCTACTACTCTATTTGAATTGACACTATGTCTTGGGTATGGTTTGTTAAAAACACTGACCCTCCTTGAGGTTGTCCATGGACCCATATTGAAGCATCAGGGTGTCAAGGGTATGTACATCTGTTATTTTTGTGCTAAAACATAAAATAGGGCTCAGTCGAATTATTCTTTGGCGTAACTATCGCGATGGCTCCATGATGTTGACTAATCTCCGGCAAAATTTGATACTTTAGCGCAACGCAGTTTTAAAATATCATACGAGTGTACCTGGGCACTAGCGAAAGCTAAAGGTTCATGACATATGGCAATAAGTTTGATATGTTTGTTTATCTTCTACTTTCACGGACATATTTCTGCAAAAGAAAACTCGATTTAAAATCAGAATTTTTTAAATTGTAGCATATCTATCGGACTTCTTTCGTGCCAATATATATAATTTGCTGCGAGCTTTTGATCTCATTTTATGTATAGTTAAACATCCGCCCTTTTTTAGGTGCGACACTTTTAAGAGTGTAATTTTTGCATTCGAGGCTGTACAAATAAAACTTGTCGATAGAATTTTTTCTTACTTTCACAGATTAAACTTGATTATAATTACAACTCGCTAGCAAAGCGCCGTTTAGGTTGATATCTTTAAAGCCATCTAGAATTAACTTCAAACTTGGGTTATTTACCAGACCCTGCAAACGCGCATTCTTTGTTTTGTACTAGTACATTCAATACACATTTCATGTCTAATGACTTCCTGAATCCATTTTATGGGATAATTGACGAACAAAATAGCTAAATTACTAGTTAGGAGAGCCCCTCACATGGCTTCAACTGTAATCTTATTTGAGTGCTAGAAATATGTCGACGAAGCCTTTAAATTGAAGTCTTAATTCTTTTTCCAAACACATCGTTTGTCCTTCCGTCCATCGTTTGTACGTCCTTATATTATAAAAGTGTTAAGATGTGCCGATTTTCTTTCTTGGTTTTAGCCACGACGAAAATAATGCAAAAACTTTATCAACAATACTCACGGTGTCGGCCGCGAGTAGTTAGAAGAACAAAAACGCGGCAAAATTAGACGCATGGTTCCCGTGAGTGCAAATATAAAAACACTAAAAACTAAATTATTGTAAGTTTTGCTGTACCTTTCGGGGTTTTATTAAGTATGTAGCATTCTCGGATAGTGCTAAAATATATTCTTGTATAATGATTTCACTGAGGTGACGTTTTACGAAGTTATCGCAAATTGTGCTGGTTCCACGGGAAGGCGGGCGACACCACAGGGTACCCGCGCGATGACCAAAAAACTGAGTCGCATAGCTATATATATACCATTTCTCTATACCTATGGGGCTCCGCGCACGGTCTGCGGCCGCGCTGGCTCCGCTATTACTTTTTTAGTCCTGATGCGCTCTAAAATGCAGACGTTCTTATAAAAAAGAATGTAAGCTTACATAAGCTTATATATTTTTTCAAGGATCAATATCAACAACACTACAAAGACAACAAATTCTCTAGTTGTTTATTGAATTTGTTCCATAAAAATTTAATGACATTCAATGAGGGATAAAGGTATTTTGGGAAGTAAATAAAACTTATCTAAAGGAAGCATAAAAGCTCTAGCGGCCAAGTAGCTTATTCATAACACCACAGCGTTTTAAAATCAAAATTAAAATTAGTTTCATAATTGACCCAGATAACTTTAAAAGATTAAGCAATTTAGTTAAATACCTTTAGTTTATTCTTTTGTTTATTCAGATCACATCAAGGTTAGGTATTGAAGCTGTCTGTAACTGAAGCACATGTTCCTTCTTGAGCTACGGGTCTATACGCGTTGCAAATATAAAAACATAACGAAATGTGGCGTAATCAATCCAAGTAAGGACGACTTTCCACAATAACTTGATAGAAAGTAAAGCTATGGAGCAGTAAAATCGCCAATTGGGCCTTGATTCTGCACAAATACTTAAATCGTAGATGTGAAATTCTAAATTCCAAGATGGCGATACTTCAGCTTGCCTTCTAGTGAATTGCGATGACGTCATAGGCAGATATACTTCGTGTAAGGAAAAGGTCTCGGTAAAATCATAGTGAGTACACTAAAAAAATTTATACACACAGTGGCGGATGGGCTTCCTGGGCATTGCGCAACATTGCAGATTTCTCGGGACCACGAAAAAAAACAGTTGCATTTTATGACTGGGCTCGGTTTCAATTATTTTAATTTAGTGCAATTTCACAAATTTGTGACTAAATCACCGAAGTCCCGCCCTGCGAATCTTAGCTTGATTTCAACAGTTTGAGATAATAACAAACCTTTTACATCATGAAATTGCGTATATTCTTTGGTCTCGACCTTCCAGATTCTATAATTCAGAAATGTAATATTCCGTCCATGGCTTTTTGACCTGATTTATTCGCATATCCCAGAGATTCAAAAGTCGAGAAACGCAACATAAAATAGTCTAATTGCTAAACTAACTCTATAGATACCCTGCAATAGCATACTGACATAGACATCCTCTGAAAAGAGGCCTTCCTGCAAGCGTAAAGCAGATATTTGAGATCCAAAAGTTCACCATATCTTTAAACACTGCAAGTGAATCTCGCTATCCGCACTAGCCGCTGACTACATCGCCCCTAGACCTGGGATGTGATGCGCATGCTCAGACAAAAAGTCACCCTGTTTAATTCTGCATGCTCTACTTGTGCAGGGCCAATGTGTGACAATGTGAAAAACCTAAGAAACCGGAGAATTTCATGTTTTTGCTACCCAGACACCTGTACTAGCTATGGCTGAAAAAAAGATAGGATTTACTTTTTAAATGGTTTCATAATTTGCAACTGTTTGTTTGACCACAGGTTTCATTTTCACCACCGCGCTTCCTCCCATTACCGTCAAGTCTGCTATCAAGTCCATTGAGATCTTGTCCGGCGACGAAGGGAGAGATCTCAGGCGGGTCCACCAGTCTGTTGTCGCTAGACTGCGCAATAAGCTGGTGCAGCGCGGGCTACCTGTGGTGTACGCTCCCTCGCATATCATCCCTATCCATGTGAGTATGCAAAGCGACCACCTGTCAGGGGGGTGGGGTTGTTGCCGTATGGTTAGTGCGAGGACATGAAATGACGTCTCAGCAACCTTCTCTGAACCATGTGTTGCGTATCCCATCTCCCGCAACCTTCCAGTCTGAACTATGTGTTGCGTATCCCATCTCCCGCAACCTTCAAGTCTGAACCACGTGTTGCGTATCCCATCTCCCGCAACCTTCCAGTCTGAACCATGTGTTGCGTATCCCATCTCCCGCAACCTTCGAGTCTAAACCACGTGTTGCGTATCATTTCAGGTGGGAGACGCAGGGAAGTGCACACAGGTATCCAATGACCTGATGTCAAAGCACAACATCTACGCGCAGGCCATCAACTACCCTACAGTAGCGAAGGGCGAGGAGCGTCTCCGCATCGCGCCAACCCCCATGCACACGGAGCCCATGATGGAGCACTTTGCAGACGTCTTGACGCAAGTCTGGCTTGACAACGGGTTGGAGCTGCTCAACCAGACGTGCAGTAACTCGTGCGACTGCCAGGAACGATGCCTCAAGATAGACGAGCTAGTGTGTAACAAGTACGCCACTCCCGTACAGGCCTAGAACCACACCCATGGAGCTTGTGTGATACTGTAAAAATATTTAACTTCCATCATTCATACCACCTAGTTAGGTTTTTTTGTTACAGCACACGATTTCTTTATCGAATTCTTTTATATCTTTCGAACACTTTTATTTTCATTCTCGGAAACCCAAGTTATTCTGTCTTATCGCTAAGGATGTCAGGGACATGTGACTGGTTTTATTAGTTGTACTGGTTATACCTCATGGCTTTCACCGGTATGACTGGTTTGACCTGTTTCCTTTCCCTGTAACCCATTCACTGCAGGTTTGGTTTGTTTTCTGGTACGTGGGGTAGAAGGATTTCATTTGATTTGAGTTTTTCAAAGGAACACACGAGCGTACTTGACATGTGACTAGATGCAGACTGATGCGGCTTGCCATGGGTCACAGGACTTTCTTGGGGTACCTGTGGTGAATAAATCGGTCTTTGTCTCTGCACAGTTAGTGGGTTACCTGTGGTATCACACAAGCTCCAATGATAAGTGAAATGACATAAATGATCTCGGATTCTAACATAACCCATTCATTAAATTGTAATTGAAATAAGATCAATCTTATTGAAAATTAAATTATAAAAGCAACAGTGTGTTTGTGTGTTGCTATCACTTCCAAAGCAACAGTATGTCTGTCCCTTCGTATCCCTTCTAAAGCACAGTATGATGTCTGTTGTTATCCCTTCTAAAGCAACAGTGTATTTGTTGCTATCCCATCTGATGTCTGTTGTTATCCCTTCTAAAGCAACAGTATGATGTCTGTTGTTATCCCTTCTAAAGCAATAGAATGATGTCTGTTGTTATCCCTTCTAAAGCAATAGAATGATGTCTGTTGTTATCCCTTCTAAAGCAACAGTGTATTTGTTGCTATCCCTTCTAAAGCAACAGTATGTCTGTTGCCATCCCTTCTAAAGCAACAGTGTGATGTATGTTGCTATCCCTTCTAAAGCAACAGTATGATGTCTGTTGCTATCCCTTCTAAAGCAACAGTATGATGTCTGTTGTTATCTTTTCTAAAACAACAGTGTATTTGTTGCTATCCCTTTTTATCCCTTCTAGAGCAAGAGTATGTCTGTTGCTATCCCTTCTAAAGCAACAGTATGATGTCTGTTGTTATCCCTTCTAAAGCAACAGTGTGTTTGTCTGTTGTTATCCCTTCTAAAGCAACAGTGTGATGTCTGTTGCTATCCCTTCTAAAGCAACAGTGTGTTTGTCTGTTGTTATCCCTTCTAACGCAACAGTGTGATGTATGTTGCTATCCCTGCAATCAACTTTCCCACAATCTGGTACTATATAGGTGTCACGGCGTTTCCTAGGACCAGGCTATTTTTAGACGCGCGGACTGCACGCGCAGTCTCAGACAAAAAGATATGTTTCTATCTAATAATAATAATACATTTATTTGTAAAGCGCTAAAACTATGGATACATATTCTAAAGCGCTAAATAAAAAGAATCACAGGAAACAAAAAGTTACAAAAATGAAATATTAAACATTATAGGCTAGGCGGAACAGATACGCCTTGAGCGCTTGTTTAAAAGAGCAGTTAATTAGGGACTTCAGATAGGAGGGAGCGTTGCCATTAATGCTGTGGTGAACATAAAGCAGAATCTTGAACTGTATCCTAAATTCCACAGGTAGCCAGTGTAAGTAAAGCAGGACGGGTGTGATGTGATCAGACTTAGGTACTAGTATCAGACTTAGGTACTAGTATCGGAATTAGGTGCTTCAAAGGAGTTTTATCGAATGCACTACCCATTAATGTGGGAGTTCCTCAAAGCAGTATTCTCGGTCCTTTGTTTTTCTTTCTATTCATCAATGACTTGCCCCTTTTTCTCTCCTCTGACTTTGTTACCGATACTACAATGTTTGCAGACGATACCACATTTTTGATTTTCGGCCCCAGTGTGCCTGATGTTGACCTTAAGCTAAATAAACTGGCAGCTGATGTACATAAATGGGCTACACTCAATCGTATGGTACTAAACACCAAAAAAACTAAATCAATGTTAATTGGTTCCCACCAAAAAATATCAAATCTGGCTGAATCCTCTCTTTCAGTAACTTTAAACAGTTGTCCAATTGAGCAAGTAAACAGTGCGCGGGTTCTTGGAGTGGTGTTTGATAACCACCTCACCTGGGAACCTCATGTCGAGCACTTATGCAAAAAGATTAACAGCCGCATATCCCTACTACGCCGTATTGCTCCCTTCCTGACGCCAGCTGGTGCAATACATTACTACAATGCCTGTATTCATAATCAGTCCCTCTACTGTGCTAGCGTTTGGGGCAACCTTCTACGCTCTCAGAAGCGCGCTGCGCGCACTATTTTGTCTGCAGATTTTTCCGTCCCGTCTGTTTCGCTCTTTTCTCGTCTAAACTGGCTCCCCATTTATGATTTGATAAAGCAAAGGAAATTATTGACTCTTTTTTCAATCCTTATTAATCCGGATTCCCCTCTTTGTTTGCGTCTAAAATTTTCTTTTGTCTCGCATGAACGGAGAACGAGATCGTCAACTTCACACAATCTCGTGCTCCCCCAGCCCAGGACTGATGCTGGTAAACGCACCTTTTCCTTTTCTGCAGTTTCTCTTTTTAACCTTCTACCCCCCAGCCTTAAACAACTTGCTGACTCCCGTATTTTAAATCCCAATCAACTACAAAATGTTACAAGTCTTGCTAAGAAAAAAGTCCGAGGGTCCGCATAGAACCAGAAGCAGGGTGTAAGGGGATAGTGACTTGTCCGCTACATCCGCCCTCTGTTGCATAGCAACAATGATGCTTGGAAATAATCTAGATTTGTACCATGAAACATTAGCAATTGAAATGTCATTATGAAAGAGGAAGAGTCACCTAGTGTTATGATCAGATAATGTCAGAAATGAAAAGAATATTAAAATAAGAATAAAAAGATATAAAAAAATAGAATAAAAAAGAACAAGTGGAACGATGGCACAGAAAAAAGTTATCACAAGAAAGGGTAGGAGAAAGACAAAAGTTGAAAACTATCTGTTATGACATTTTTCAAAAAGTCATTTTCATCTATCTTATGAAATGATTGAAATTTCTGAAACGATTATCAAAATAAATCTTTTGCATTTCTAAATAAATAAATATCAAAAAACTACAGATTTTCGATTCATAAAGTTATAGTATTTACACTGGAAAACAAATAATATTTTCAAAGAAAGACAAATAAACAAAAAGGTCCATTTGTAGCAGTGTTTGTATAATCCCGTCTAATCCCGATAATACCGTCCCTAATAACACTAATAGCGTAAAATGCCATTTTAAAAACCTTTCATTAAACCCATTCGTTCCCACTGTCAACCGCTACTCAAATGTTAATGTGGTGTTCACCATCTGGCAAGTTAGAATTGAGTTTTGCTCTTTAGGCTTCATGTGATAGAACAACTTTCAGCTGAGCCAGCAAACATCAGGCCTCCCGCTAGCAAGGGACTTATTGCAAACCGTGACATCGACTTACCAAAATGAAATGACAGACGACTACTTGAAACTAACAACGGTAAGTTTATAATCAAAATAATATTAAAGCTCTACATTAGATATCCCTGACAAGGAGCGTAAAAGGTATTAAAATCCATAGCGCTATCCGTAAACAGAGAGCAACAAGCCGCCTGGAACCGCAAAGTTGAATTCAGGACTAAGAATTCCTCTCTCTGCTCTTGACGGGACCCCTCTCTTCTCCGACAGGGACGGGACTATAAATCCCTCTCTTCTCCGATAAGGACGGGACTATGAACCCCTCTCTTCTCCGATAAGGACGGGACTATGAACCCCTGGTACAATTTTCATAAATGAAACCACGCTCGAAGAATCCTTTATCTGCCACTTCTCACCACGCTTCATCAATCTGTATTGGGGACGCAAGAACTGCTGGAACGCTGTCCCGTGGGACCCTATTCAGTACTCACACACTAGCTCACAATGACCGTAACCTGCGCGAAGCTGTATCTACGTCACGTGACGTCTTGACGGGTAAAAGTCGCATATGAGGCGCTCAGACACCGACATTGTTGTGAAGCGCTTACGAAAACTCTTATTTAAAGAACTTAAAAAGCAAGATAAATTAGATTTATTCTAACATTTAAAATTTATATGTTTTTCCTCCTTTTTTGTCTTGCTATATCTAAGCAAACAGTTCTGCCTTAGAATATTATGTTTCTTTGTCATCTACTTTAAAGCTTTATCCCCTAAAGCTAAACATTCATCCAAAAAAAACGGAAATAACTCTTAATTTCCTTTCAGGTAGCCAGGAAATGTATTGATGACAAACAATAAAGAGTGAAAACCTCTTCTTTTCTGACAATCCGAGCGTCAAGTACTGCGACGTTTATAGGACTTAGCGAGTTCACTAATTATACACGTATAACCCGTCAGAGCAAACTCTTCAAGAAACAATGCATGATAAGATGTGCTAGATCTAGTATACAAATAGGAAAGGGATATAAAAAAAACACGGTTAACAATAAATAATCAACAAAAAGACCGCGTAAGTCTGCCCTAATAAGTAAAGATCTGCTTTTCCCTGTCTGGTGTGACTATTTTTTTTTAAGGACGACTTACAAAAAGATATGCGTGAAAGATGGATTTTTTTTATAAGCACAAGCTAATCATAGCTAGAGCCAATGCCTTGCGCTGGCCTTTTTTTTTTAAAAAGTGGGTTTATGTTTACCAAATTCAATGGATAAAATCAAAGTATATAACTACAAAGCATTTCTATGGAAGAACAACAGTAATTTGCTCAATTGCAAATCTGTCATAAATTCTGGTAAAAATGTTTGTCGGAATATTGACATAAAACAATAAGAAAGTCTTTATTTTTTCGCATCTGTTATCCACTTTTTAACACACAAAATAAAGATTTTCTTTTTTTTTATTTACATAATTCACTTTCGTTTATTAACAAGAGCATGCTCTGTTTTAATGTTGCCGCCAATATGAATTCCCGCAAGGTTTGACAAAAATACATTTATCTATGATGGTTGAAGCAGGAAATTAAAAATGAAAATATAAATTAAAGTCAGGTGTCGGAGCGCAAAATGTCAACTTCAATGAACGGTTCACCATGATCACCGTCATTGCTAGTACGGAGCGTATAATTGATGAATCAAGTATGTTTATTTGGCAAAATTAAACAAATGAGATTATCATTATGCGATAAACACACTAGACAGCTTATTTCCCAGTTAATTCAACAATATGGCTTATCTTGATCGAGAATTGTCCATCCGCTTTTGTCTGGAGATTTAGGAAATATTTTTCAAGAAGTATAAGACATGCGTTTGTTGCTGCTCATATGAAGTTTGGAGTTGTTGGCGTGAAGGTTAGTGTGTTCTTTTGCTCCAGAGGTTAGAGTGAAGACTAGACTAACCGTACATACTCTTACCGTGTTCATACTCGTATTCCCGTGTTCATATCTTTTTTATTTGAAGCTGTTTTCCAGCGATCTATTAATGTTACGAATGCGATATGAGCTTCCATCGGAGTGTGAAAAAGAATACACTTTATTTCATCCCATGGACAAGCATTGTTAGATATCTCTTTTGCAACAGCAATACAAAAATGTCCACAATATGCCCCCACATCCCGTTATTTCGATAGAAAAGTCACGCTAATCCATTTCGTCCCATTTCTATCCCGAATCCCGCTTGTGTTTTCCTCGAATTCCATCTATGGATCCTCAAATTACTTCTTTTGAATTTGCCCTTTTTGACTTTGAAAAATATGTTATAACTATTGGCCATTCAGAAATGTTACCACTTGCAACTAGTGACTGTTTTGCAAATCCGATACGTATTGTAAATCGTGATAATTTTAATTTTTTTTTCATTTCTTTTTTATTTTAAACAAGGACCGCACTATCAAAGGCTTAGCTCCGCCCTTTTGCGGCTGAATAAAATTCAAATTTCAAGATGACAACACACGGAACATTGCGTTGGTAGTGACACTTTTTAGTTCTGTTATCTTTAATAATTTCAACTAATTTTTACTGCACGTTCATGTCCTTTTGGTGGGTTATTCTTTGTTAGTAGCCAAGAGAAATCAAACCGAGCAAACGAGAAGAAAAGCGTTGAGTTTGGCTTTTGCTCTCCGTGGGCAAATAAGACACGCTTGACTGAACTCCAGAGCTCCGCACCGCGTAGCAGATTACTGACAACTGAGACTTTCGTGGACCTGGTCCAGGCCCTTTTATAGTACGCGTCCTTGTTTAGACCTTTTGCTACATTAAATACATAAAGTGACCAATTTTTTTTCCCTCAGTAATCCGTTCATAATGCCGGAGAATTTACCTTTTCATCTTCTGATTCAAGTACAATTACTACTGATTGCAGCAAAGGCGCCGTTGGCGGCTGAGCGTAAGTTATCATAGCAACGTGAGTTATCATAGCAACGATCATGCAATGATTAATATATTCTATTAAGAATAGATTTTAAAAACTTGATTGGAATTAATTAGATTTTCTAAAAAGCTCTTATTTCAACAGTCCTTAGCAGTAAAAAATATTAGAACAATTTTACAAACACGTTTAGCTTTCACGTTTATATTACCCGAATAACAACAGAGATCACCCCAAATCAACGTCAATCTCGGAATAGCGTGTTTCTAATATGCTGGATTTTACTGTATTGCTGTAAAACCATCGTGTCGCTCTTTCCAGAGTGTAACATAACTACATCGTGTCGCTCTTTCCAGAGTGTAACATAACTACATCGTGTCGCTTTTTCCAGAGTGTAATATTACTACATCGTGTCGCTGGTCTAATGATGACCTTTGTTCCGTCGACACAAACGCGGAAGACTGCGTATTAGATAATAACTGTTGTTGGGGATATCAAGAAGGGAACGCTGGAAAGTGCTTCAACCGCACCTTCATGGAGGGACGGATTGAAGGTGAGACGTTACCATGGTGATAATTCAAACTACCCATCATTCAACATCTTGACCCATTCTCGCGCATACCAACCATAAACTTAAAGATAGCTCATTCTCTTGGCGCATACTACCCATGAACTTAAAATAGCTCATTATCTTGGCGCATAGTACCCATGATACTTAAAGATAGCTCATTCTCTTGGCGCATACTACCCATGAACTTAAAGATAGCTCATTCTCTTGGCGCATACTACCCATGATACTTAAAGATAGCTCATTCTCTTGACGCATACTACCTTTGATATATAAAGATAGCTCATCCACTTGGCGCATACCATCTATGAACTTAAAGATAGCTCATTCTGTTGGCACATACTACCCATGATATATAAAGATAGCTCATTCTCTTGGCGCATACTACCCATGATACTTGAAGATAGCTCATTTGCTTGGCGCATACTACCCATGAACTTAAAGATAGCTCATTCTCTTGGCGCATACTACCCATGATACTTAAAGATAGCTCATTCTCTTGGCGCATACTACCCATGATATATAAAGATAGCTCATTCTCTTGGAGCATACTACCCATGATATATAAAGATAGCTCATTCACTTGGAGCATACTACCCATGATATATAAAGATAGCTCATTCACTTGGAGCATACTACCCATGATATATAAAGATAGCTCATTCACTTGGCGCATACCATCTATGAACTTAAAGATAGCTCATTTTCTTGGCGCATACTACCCATGAACGTAAAGATAGCTCATTCTCTTGGAGCATACTACCCATGAAATATAAAGATAGCTCATTCACTTGGAGCATACTACCCATGAACTTAAAGACAGCTCATTCTCTTGGCGCATACCACCCACGAACTTAAAGACAGCTCATTCTCTTGACGCATACTACTTATGATATATAAAGATAGCTAATCCACTTGGCGCATACCATCTATGAACTTAAAGATAGCTCATTCTCTTGGCGCATACTACCCATGAACTTAAAGATAGCTCATTCTCTTGGCGCATACTACCCATGAACTTAAAGATAGCTTATTTTCATGGCGCATACCACCCATGATATATAAAGATAGCTCATGCACTTGGAGCATACTACCCATGAACTTAAAGATATGTCATTCTATTGGCGCATACTACCCATGAATTTAAAGATACCTCATTCTCTTGGCGCATACTACCCATGATATATAAAGATAGCTCATTCACTTGGAGCATACTACCCATGAACTTAAAGATATGTTATTCTATTGGCGCATACTACCCATGAACTTAAAGATAGCTCATTATCTTGGCGCATACTACCCAAGAACTTAAAGACAGCTCATTCTCTTGGCGCATACTACCCATGAACTTAAAGATAGCTCATTCTCTTGGAGCATACTACCCATGAAATATAAAGATAGCACATTCACTTCGCGCATACCACCCACGAAATTAAAGTTAGCTCATTCTCTTGGAGCATACTACCCATGAACTTAAAGACATGTCATTCTCTTGGCGCATACTACCCATAAACTTAAAGATAGCTCATTCTATTGGCGCATACTACCCATGAACTTAAAGATAGCTAATTCACTTGGCGCATACTACCCATGAACTTAAAGACAGCTCATTCTCTTGACGCATACCACGTATGAACTTAAAGATAGCTCATTCTCTTTGCGCATACTACCCATGAACTTAAAGATAGCTTATTCTCATGGCGCATATCACCCATGATACTTAAAGACAGCTCATTCTCTTGGCGCATACTACCCATGACACTTAAAGATAGCTCATTCCCTTGGCGCATACTACCCATGATACTTAAAGACAGCTCATTCTCTTGGCGCATACTACCCATGAACTTAAAGACAGCTCATTCTCTTGGCGCATACTACCCATGATACTTAAAGATAGCTCATTCTCTTGGCGCATACTACCCATGATACTTAAAGACAGCTCATTCTCTTGACGCATACTACCCATGATATATAAAGATAGCTCATTATCTTGGCGCATACCACACATGAACGTAAAGATAGCTGATTTGCTTGGCGCATACTACCCATGGTACTTAAAGATAGCTCATTATTTTGGCGCATACTACTCATGATACTTAAAGATAGCTCATTCTCTTGGCGCATACTACCCATGAACTTAAAGATAGCTCATGCTCTTGGCGCATACTACCCATGAACTTAAAGATAGCTCATTCTCTTGGCGCATACTACCCATGAACTTAAAGACAGCTCATTCTCTTGGCGCATACTACCCACGAACTTAAAGATAGCTCATGCTCTTGGCGCATACTACCCATGAACTTAAAGACAGCTCATTCTCTTGGCGCATACTACCCATGATACTTAAAGACAGCTCATTCTCTTGGCGCATACTACCCACGAACTTAAAGATAGCTCATGCTCTTGGCGCATACTACCCATGAACTTAAAGACAGCTCATTCTCTTGGCGCATACTACCCATGAACTTAAAGATAGCTCATTCTCTTGGCGCATACTACCCATGAACTTAAAGATAGCTTATTCTCTTGGCGCATACTACCCATGATACTTAAAGATAGCTCATTCTCTTGGCGCATACTACCCATGAACTTAAAGATAGCTCATTCTCTTGGCGCATACTACCAATGAACTTAAAGATAGCTCATTCTCTTGGCGCATACTACCCATGATACTTAAAGACAGCTCATTCTCTCGACGCATACTACCCATGATATATAAAGATAGCTCATTATCTTGGCGCATACCACACATGAACGTAAAGATAGCTGATTTGCTTGGCGCATACTACCCATGGTACTTAAAGATAGCTCATTATTTTGGCGCATACTACTCATGATACTTAAAGATAGCTCATTATCTTGGCGCATACTACCCATGAACTTAAAGATAGCTCATTTGCTTGGCGCATACTACCCATGAACTTATTTGCTTGGCGCATACTACCCATGGACTTAAAGATAGCTCATTTGCTTGGCGCATACTACCCATGATACTTAAAGATAGCTCATTCTCTTGGCGCATACTACCCATGATATATAAAGATAGCTCATTCTCTTGGCGGATACGTAAACAAAGGCCATCGTAGTAGACCCGCGCAGCTAGTGCGGCACATTTTGATGCCAAAGCAACCTTATAAATGTAATTTAAAATTTAGGGCAATTTGGGCGTCTATTTGCCTTTCCTACCGCCTTAAGAGAGCCAAAAATGTCAAATAGAGGGTAACAAGGATAATACAAAAAGCTAGGGCAGGGTGAAGGACTAAGTCCCGGAAACAGAAATTATTCGAAGAGAAGGGTCATTATTAACGGGGGAGGGGCTGCTATGTTTGGGGGAGGGTTGCAATTTTTTATTAGGGGGATGGCCTATTTTTTTAAATAGGGTTTAGGGGAGTGCTTTATTTTTTTAACAGGTATTCTGATCAAAATCCGACACACCTAATAGTCTGGAATTTCAAAATTTTCTGTGCCCTAAAAATTTAATAAATAAATATGATTGGCCTCTTGCCTGCACTTTCATGACTGGCGCTTCTATTTGTTTTCATTATTCAAATTTCCATTCATGTCAACCCCCAACCCACCCTACTAACTTTTCAGTTGGTAGTATGAAAAGATATACAAATAAAAACTGGCGGAAAGGAGCTCTAATGATGCTATTTATAAAAATAATGACAAACATTTCACGGGAATTAATGCATCCGGACCGCATAAATATGGGATTGAAAGCAACACTGCTCCTGACTTGATGATGTTATAAGGCCAGGTCCGCCAAAAAAAGTGCCGAAATAGTGCCCACATAGTGACGAAATAGTTTTTATTATAAATTGCGACAGGTATTACAAATTGCGACAACTTTGTTACAAATTGCGACAGGTATTACAAATTGCGACAACTTTGTTACAAATTGCGACAGTACACAGGACCTCTCTATTCGTCTTGGAACGGAGTGTTTACCTGTTCGTCTCGTTCTTTGCTTGTCTAGATTGTCTCATTACCCCACCAATCAGCTGCAAAAGCCAGCGTCCATGGACTGGCGACATAGGCTCTTGGGGAGATGCGCTCAAAGGGAAGATTTTAGAAGAGCAATTTGTCGTAAGTCGACTTCAGTGCCACGACTTCTGCACAAGGAATGCTAGGTAAAGGAAGGGTCAGTAAGGCATCGAACACAGCGGGTGTGCTGGTGAATAGTCCACAGAGAGGTGGACGGCGGTGAATATTAGTCCCCTTTCTCTTCCCTTCAAAAGTCATTTGTATGTTAGGTGTACTCAATATCTATCTAATACCTTGAAACTTTTATTGTATGCTATGTGCACAGCAATTCACATGCGCTTTTAATATTTAAAAATATTTTATTTTCCAGAGCAGGCCACGGGGGAGGGCGGACAATACAGGGACATTAAGAAAATATTGGGGGGCACATCCACGCCCCTATCCACGCCCCTATCGGTTATTTGGCCCCCAGCTACGGCCCTGTCTTCTCTTCAAACATCCTTTGTATGTTAATGTGCAATGAATATCGGCCTGATCTATCTCTTCCTTTCAAATTCATTTGTATGTCAGGTGTGCGGCAGTAAATGTCGGTCCCGTATTGATGGGGAAGCGGGTTTGTGAGTTACTGGAAGCGACAGATAGCGTTCAAACACAGCAGCGCGCCGGTTACAGTGGCAGCATTCTCATACACGAAGAGTTTCGCAAGGTGAGGCCTTCATTCCTTGCATCGTAATAGAACACAACTTGTAGAACGGGGTAGCTTCCCTTTCATCGTAATAGAAAACAATTTGTAGGTCGGGGTAGCTTCCGAATAAGCACACGCTCAGTTGCGTGATATCCGTATAGGTGTGTGTTCTTTTGCACTCTCCCTCCACTCCCACAAACAAGAAATTGGTTAGTGTGGTCCTCCTTGTCTCCCTATAGGAAAAGTGGGATTCAGCCAGATTACGTCCAATTAGCGAATCAAATATCAAGCACTAACAAACGTTGTATTTTCCGTACACAATTTGTCCCGCTCGCACTAAAGATTGTCGTGCTATTCCACGCTTCTCTCACCACTTTGAGGAAGTATTCATTAAATACACCGAGAGGGGGAGGGAAGATTTTTTACTTAAGACACCTTAAATTGCGCAGCCTCGCCCCTTTCATTGTCAACATTTTTTGGTGCCCCCCCCCTTTCAGAACCCCAAATTACAGATCCCCCGCTCCCCCTTTACGACCTCAAGAGCCCCCGCTCCCCCTTTACGACCTCAAGAGCCCCCTCTCCCCTTTACGACCTCAAGAGTCCCCACTCCCCCTTACGACCTCAAGAGCCCCCACTCCCTCTTACGATCTCTAGAGCCCCCACTCCCCCTTACGATCTCTAGAGCCCCCGCTCCCTCTTACGATCTCTAGAGCCCCCTCTCCTCCTTACGACCTCAAGAGCCCCCTCTCCCCTTTACGACCTCAAGAGTCCCCACTCCCCCTTACGACCTCAAGAGCCCCCGCTCCCTCTTACGACCTCTAGAGCCCCCTCTCCTCCTTACGACCTCAAGAGCCCCCTCTCCCCTTTACGTCCTCAAGAGCCCCCTCTCCCCCTTTACGACCTCAAGAGCCCCCTCTCCCCCTTTACGACCTCAAGAGCCCCCTCTCCCCCTTTACGACCTCAAGAGACCCCACTCCCCTTTTACGACCTCAAGAGCCCCCTCTCCCCCTTTACGACCTCAAGAGCCCCCTCTCCCCCTTTACGACCTCAAGAGCCCCCTCTCCCCCTTACTATCTCAAGAGCCCCCGCTCCCCCTTTACGACCTCAAGAGCCCCCTCTCCCCCTTTACGACCTCAAGAGCCCCCTCTCCCCCTTACGACCTCAAGAGCCCCCTCTCCCCCTTTACGACCTCAAGAGTCCCCACTCCCCCTTTACGACCTCAAGAGCCCCCTTTCCCCCTTTACGACCTCAAGAGCCCCCCCCCCCCCTTTACAACCTCAAGAGCCCCCACTCCCCCTTTACGACCTCAAGAGCCCCCTCTCCCCCTTTACGTCCTCAAGAGCCCCCTCTCCCCCTTTACGACCTCAAGAGCCCCCACTCCCCCTTTACGACCTCAAGAGCCCCCTCTCCCCCTTTACGACCTAAATAAAAATGTCTGGAAAATGACCTCCTTGACGGAGTTGATGATCCAGTCCAGTTTATCATTATTTCACAATGTGACATCTCTCCTGCACAACATGGTGCAGGGTTGGGTTGCTGTATATATTTGTTTTTGTTAAGAATATTTTTCTGTATAAAAATAGATCTTTTTTTCACGGTCCAAATATTTTACTAAATAGAGGTGTTCCAGTTCCACTATTTTCTTCTTTTCTTTAAGTTTTCTGCACTTTATTTGGAATTATTACAATATTACATCTCACAGGTTGTTACAATAAGACAAAACACATCTGTACAGACAAATAAACAAAAAAAAATTAAGAAAATTCTACTATCAGGTGTTATTTTTTAGCCAGCCACTTATTGCATTCCATTTGTTGATAAAATTGGTATTGTTTGCGCTTTCCTTTTTGATAATATATCGCTGATGCAGGGAAAATAGGAAGCTTTTACACCTGGGTCTCTGCTTAGATAGGAATGAAAAATAAATGCGAAATTTTATAATCAATAAAGCAAGATTTAGTATTTTGCTGTTACTGGAGTGCAAGAGTATGCGGTAAATAATAAAAGTTGCATTAAATTCAAATTTATCTTCAGTAACATTTTCCCACCATGCTGAGAAAGCTTGGCAAAAACAGCTAGTGTTTGTGCACGTGACGAATAAGTGTTCTAAAGTGTGCTTCTCTGAACAGGGGGCTTTTGTTAGTAGCTTTTATTTTAGCTTTATTAAGAAAAACCATTCGTAGCCAATATATCATTGTTTATCTTAAATTGGAACATTTGAAGTTTTGTGCTTTTTGTGCACTTTAAAGGGAAGCAAGTAAACGTAGGTAAAATTGTTTCTGGCGATTGAAAATCGCCGAGGTGGGAGTTTTACAAGATCGGATCTCACGTTTTTGGATGTTATTATATGTAAGTTATTGAACCAGGAAGGGGGAGAAGTGGTTTGCTCAATTTGCTTGTCCTTTTTAAAAAAACTTGTGTTTGGTTTTAATGGCGTCTACCAGACCAAAAAACGTAAAAACCGCGAGTCTTTTAGGTTAAACTTCTTTTTGGCAGAATTGCAGTCCAGTATTTTAGTGCCATATTGTCTCAAAGTTTTGATACCTTTATTCTACCAGTCTCGGTAAAACACCGTCTTTCCACTAATCTTAATATTTGAATTTTTTCAAATAAGTTGAGTTCCGTTTGTTTCGGGCGTGTACTTGTGAAACCATGAGGTCAAAAAAGAGATCATTTCCAACGTAGAAAACATAGTGTAAGTATAACGTTTTGTGATCCACAACTGTTTAAAACTTTATTTCCATTTGTTCCTGTTAACTGTTAATAAACTGTATCAGTAAATCCAACTTTTATATTGAAAGCTGGAAGTATCTATATTATGGTTTATAAAGACAAACGTATTATACACAGTGGTCATTTGGCTTAATATTCAATCTGTATTTGCTACAAACGCTGAAAAGTACAGCTTATTAAAAGATTCCGAGCCCCTCCCCCTAAGAGGACTTTTTTTCGGACCCCTCCCCCCACTTTTGGTGGTTTAAAGAGCCTCCCCCCTCGGTGTATTTCATGAACACTCCCTTAGTTTCAAGAGTCAATCATCTTCTCAAAAATGCTTTCCCCCGCTCAAGAACTGCTCTTCTCTTTTACAGACTTATTTGGAATCAGGTTGTTCGACCCAATGATGCGTGCCGATATTTTGAGGAGACCATTTACGTGGCCCTATATATACGGAGAGTCCGCTAAAAACAATTAGAAAGTTAGTGGAGAAATATATGGCTACAAATGATTGGGGAGGACACAGAGCAAGTAATGAGGAAAAAATTGAAAACGAAGTTGATCAGATTACGTGAAATAGACTTCCAGACATGCGCTGAAACATTGTATCGCAGCTGAAAGCTTCTAGGTCAAAGGACACATCGCATTTCTAGAGAGAGCCAGAATAGCAAGGTCCCTAGCCCTGTTACTCCACGCATCTCTTAGTCCGTCACACGCGTGCATATGTGCGCACAAAGAACAAAAGCAAGCCACTGTACTTTTATTTGGGAACTAAACAGTCGTTGTTTGATTACCAAAAACAAAAACCTATTACTCTAAAGTCTTTTAAGCATAAAATGTATAAGAATGTGTGAGAGCTTTAAAAAAAGGGCTTCTTATACGCGGGTTTATTTTGCAAAGCTGTGGGAGGGCCTCGAAATAATGGAAGGGGGCACGATACAGTAACATCAATAAAATATTGGCGCACAGCCACACCCCTACTGGTCATTTCCTTTTTCTGTTTTGAAATATTGGCGCACAGCCACGCCCCTACTGGTCATTTCCTTTTTCTGTTTTGAAATATTGGCGCACAGCCACGCCCCTACTGGTCATTTCCTTTTTCTGTTTTGAAATATTGGCGCACAGCCACGCCCCTACTGGTCATTTCCTTTTTCTGTTTTGAAATATTGGAGGGAGGAGGGTTTAGGCTGCCAGAAAGACATATGTAACAAAATAATTTCTCACACACCCAAATCCCCCTCCCCGAAAAAAAGAATTTAGCGAAAAGCTTTATCGGCCTCTGCCGAACTCCAATTATTTCTTATCGTTGTGCTAAACACAGCATCAGTTGAAAGCTGCTTGTATATTTTACCACTCTAAGCATATTGGAAGGGTGCCGTATATATAACTGAATGATGTGCTTACGGATGTTTGCAAGGAAAGGTGGTCGTTTTGTCTTGTTTTCATTTGACGGACGAGAAAAAAACTAATGAATCAAAATAGTGTAAAGTTTCAGTGTCATTTACTAAAAATTTGATACAAATGTCCAGGTCTTCTTTCACTTATCCCCTATTAGCTTAGGTTACCCATGGAAATAGTAGAAGTAAACACATTTTTTTCCAATAGAACCCATGTAACTACAAAATGTATTCTTAGAGCTTCTATCCTAATCTATTGTCTCTGCTCATCTGTCATATCCACACCATGACAGACATCTGTCATATCTACACCATGACAGACATCTGTCATATCTACACCATGACAGACATCTGTCATATCCACATCATGACAGACATCTGTCATATTCACATCATGTCAGACATTGGCCATATCCACATCATGACAGACATCTGTCATATCCACACCATAACAGACATCTGTCATATCTACACCATGACAGACATCTGTCATATCCACATCATGATAGACATCTGTCATATCCACAGCATGACAGACATCTGTCATATCCACACCATGATAGACATCTGTCATATCCACATCATGACAGACATCTGTCATATCCACACCATGATAGACATCTGTCATATCCACATCATGACAGACATCTGTCATATCCACATCATGACAGACATCTGTCATATCCACACCATGATAGACATCTGTCATATCCACAGCATGACAGACATCTGTAATATCCACACCATGACAGACATCTGTCATATCCACACCATGACAGACATCTGTCATATCCACACTATGACAGACATCTGTCATATTCACATCATGACAGACATATGTCATATCCACATCAGGACAGACATTGGTCATATCCACACCATGACAGACATCTGTCATATCCACACCATGACAGACATCTGTCATATTCACACCATGACAGACATCTGTCATATCCACATCATGACAGACATCTGTCATATCCACATCATGACAGACATCTGTCATATCCACATCATGACAGACATCTGTCATATCCACACCATGACAGACATCTGTCATATCTATATCATGACAGACATCTGTCATATCCACGTCATGACAGAATCTGTCATATCCACACCATGACAGACATCTGTCATATCCACATCATGACAGACATCTGTTATATTCACATCATAACAGACATCTGTCATATCCACATCATGACAGACATCTGTTATATCCACACCATGACAGACATCTGTCATATCCACACCATGACAGACATCTGTCATATCCACACCATGACAGACATCTGTCACATTCACATCATGACAGACATATGTCATTTCCCCATCAGGACAGACATATGTCATATCCACATCAGGACAGACATTGGTCATATCCAAACCATGACAGACATCTGTCATATCCACACCATGACAGACATCTGTCATATCCACACCATGACAGACATCTGTCATATCCACACCATGACAGACATCTGTCATATCTACACCATGACAGACATCTGTCATATCTACACCATGACAGACATCTGTCATATCCACATCATGACAGACATCTGTCATATTCACATCATGTCAGACATTGGCCATATCCACATCATGACAGACATCTGTCATATCCACACCATAACAGACATCTGTCATATCTACACCATGACAGACATCTGTCATATCCACATCATTATAGACATCTGTCATATCCACAGCATGACAGACATCTGTCATATCCACACCATGATAGACATCTGTCATATCCACATCATGACAGACATCTGTCATATCCACACCATGATAGACATCTGTCATATCCACATCATGACAGACATCTGTCATATCCACATCATGACAGACATCTGTCATATCCACACCATGATAGACATCTGTCATATCCACAGCATGACAGACATCTGTAATATCCACACCATGACAGACATCTGTCATATCCACACCATGACAGACATCTGTCATATCCACACTATGACAGACATCTGTCATATTCACATCATGACAGACATATGTCATATCCACATCAGGACAGACATTGGTCATATCCACACCATGACAGACATCTGTCATATCCACACCATGACAGACATCTGTCATATTCACACCATGACAGACATCTGTCATATCCACATCATGACAGACATCTGTCATATCCACATCATGACAGACATCTGTCATATCCACATCATGACAGACATCTGTCATATCCACACCATGACAGACATCTCTCATATCCACATCATGACAGACATCTGTTATATCCACACCATGACAGACATCTGTCATATCCACACCATGACAGACATCTGTCATATCCACACCATGACAGACATCTGTCACATTCACATCATGACAGACATATGTCATTTCCCCATCAGGACAGACATATGTCATATCCACATCAGGACAGACATTGGTCATATCCAAACCATGACAGACATCTGTCATATCCACACCATGACAGACATCTGTCATATCCACATCATGACAGACATCTGTAATATCCACATCATGACATGCATCTGTCATATCCACACCATGACAGACATCTGTCATATCCACATCATGACAGACATCTGTAATATCCACATCATGACATGCATCTGTCATATCCACACCATGACAGACATCTGTCATATTCACATCATGACAGACATCTGTCATATACACATCATGACAGACATTGGTCATATCCACATCATGACAGACATCTGTCATATTCAAAATATATCCAAAATTCTATCTAAAATATATCATTTTTATTTGGATGACGTCAGCATATTTTTTGCGTCAAAAATCACGTGACCATATTGTTGCACCCCCCTTGACACATACATGAGACATACCAAGTTTGGTTGTCATATGATGTTTAATTTAGGAAATGTGAATATTTTTGTTTGGAATAGGAATAGATTTTCCTTAAGTGACATCAGCGATGTCACTAAATATAATTCTAAATATAAACGCTAATTCTTGTCATTTGTACGGTTATTGTACCGCAGGTGTTTCGTAAACTTTATGACTTTTAATCAGGAGAGAAAAATAGTGACTGTGACCATCTTTAGTCAATGGAGAAAGTCTCTGAAAAGAAACTAAGAATCCTCGGCACCAGACCCCCAAAACTACAACATTTTTTTCATATAATAGACGTCATCGATTACATCACAAATCACCTGACCATTTATTTGCATCCCCTTGATACCTACATGACACCTACCAAGCTTGGTTACCATACGATATATATTTTTATTTTGATGACGTCAGCATATTTTTGCTTTTAGTGACTTCACGTGGTCACAGTTTTGCACCCCCTTGACACATACATGACACTTGCCAAGTTTGGTTGTCATACGACAGACATTGCGTCACCAAAACTTAAGTCGATGGGTTACCAATATTTTTCTGGCTTCACACTTTTTCCTTAAGTAAGGGAAGCTAAAATGATATTGTTGTCAACTGTGAAATTTGCAAGTCGGGAACAGTCAGTAGTTTTATTAAAAGACCGTAACAAATCGTCAAGGTTGCCTAGAAACGCTTAGATACACGTTCATGCATCTTTGTTAAAGTCTTATCGTAGAATATGCGAGTACTTTTCCGTTGAAGGATTCACTCTTTTGTGACAACAACAACAACTACCATACATGTTGTGGACCATTGATATATATTCATCTAACCCCCCCCCTCCCCCCCCCCCCCCCACCACCACCACCACCTCTTCGGCCTGCCTTCAGTAGACTAACCAGATCAATGTTTCTAGTGCACGGTCTTGCCTTTTATATGCTGATAAAAATACACATCGATTAATACAAAATACGAATATAAAACTTATGTTAAATAAAAAATAAAATAATAACCGGAAAAACTTCACGTGAGATGCTGTTAGCGACAAAATCACCATCTTGCAGGTGTAAACTTCTAAACGTCTTGGCGGTTCTTAAAAGCTTGAAAAAGCAACAATACTGAGATTGAATTGAGATTCATTAATTGTTGAGACTGAAACGGATTTGACAGGTGTTTCAACTAAGACAAGAAGTCAATCGTCTTTTAATACCCAACCCTGGCACGTTTGACCTGAATGTCATGTAGTTTTCTTCATAAGAATGGATCAAATTACATCCACTCCAAAAAGGACAGTTTTAGAGGAAAAAGAACATTTACTTGAAAGTCACACCAATCATCAAATTTAATTTCTTTTTTAATAAGGTCCCGGAAATAATCACTCTAGAAGAGTGACGCATGCGCATGCTATTTTTAATGAAATTTAGTGAAATCTCCTGACTGCTGTTGAATCTGAAGTGTAATTGAACACGCCCCAACGAGCTCATTTTCCGATAATGAATTATCCATTAACGTTTTCTGGAAGGTTACTAATTCCTAGTCGTTATCGGCACTTTTAACAGCAAAAGAGAGAGTGTTACATTTCGCCGACTTGTGGGAAAATTAATTAGTGCTTCCTGCTAGCATGAAATAGTCGGAAAAAGTGCCTTTGGGAGTTGATCGACAACCATTCATCTATGATGGGTAAGACTTTTTTGTGTTTTTTTTTGCTTTTATTGTAAATTCCGTTAATATGCAAGGTCATAAAGTTTTATTCTTTTGAAAGTGATACCTTTTTTAGAGATCTTGTCTTTCTTTTCCATTTTTCTTAATCCTGAAGTAAGCGTATTCACCAAAGTAGCGCAAATCCAAACCAAAAATAAACGATGAGCTGTTTTTGTTTTGTTTCTCGTCCTTTTATTCCAGGAGACGTGATTTTAATGGCTTTGTGGTTTGTGGGAGCTTACCGACTTGGTTTAGCCTCAGGTATGGTAAAGTCACAGTAGATTTTAAAACTTCTTATAAATTATAGTATGAAACGATAATATTTCATGAATTCAAAAAGAGGCATGTGCAATTAAAAAGCAACCAGCATTTTAAAAGTTCAATTCAAACCTAGTTACGCGTCAGTTAGGAAAAGCCTAATAGGAATAAAACATCTTCCCCAAACATCTCGCACCTCTATCGTCTAGGTTCCAGTTAAGTACTCGAATAATATTGCGAGGCAATTTGTAAGATATATCGGAAAAGAGGTATGTTCAACGACAAAAAAAGAAAGGAAATGTTTAAAATATATCGAAATTTTCCCAGCAACTCTCTCTCTTATAATTAATTGCCCGCTTCTCTGACCACATCTGGATTTGTGATCGCTTACCTAGTAACCATTTCCATAGCATTTAAACCCGCTCACTATCATAGTACCCTCGTAAATTCAGGGGAAGCAAAATATATATGTTATTTCCCAGCTAAGGGTCGGTCCGTATCGAGAAATACCGTGACCGAGGTCAGTATTTTCAAGGCCGAGGTCACGGTATTTCAAGATACGGACCGACCATTCGCTGGGAAATAACATATTTATTTTTTTCCTCAATAGATTTTCCAACTTTATGGTTGAACGAGGCGAGGTTTCGCTTCTGACTTTCGTCGATGTTCGTGAAGATTTTGTTCGCTCATGATCATAATAAACTCCATTTTGTATTTCCACACTACGCTTTTAACCCTCCAGAAATACAGAACCACCGAAGAAGACATTCTTTGAGTTTTGTGTAAAATAATTTAGTCCAGATTGATACGACGTTCTCGACTCAAATTGATCGTAGAAATTTCTTCTTTCGCTTTGAATCCTTCACAGACGATATGAAATATTTAGTAAAGAACTTCTCTTGAATTTGGATACGTTAAGCTGGTTATGCAGGTAAATTCCTAGAAGGATTTGTAATTTTTCTTCTTATGAAGAGACAATTTGCTGCCTTTTTATCCCATATAAACTTTCAGCAAACTTGAAATTGTCGCGCGCGTTGCAAAATCATTATGGCGGGAAATTGTCAAAACACAGGGAGTTTGATTTTCTGTAAAGTCAATGATTCTAGATAAAATGACAATAAAATGCCGTGTTAGTGTGAAGATCTATAGCCTCGGGAGTAAAAACCCAGTTTCCGATGGGCATTTTACAAATCAACTCACTATTTCGAGCGGGCCGGTATCGCGGGGTCCGGATCGTAGGATACCGGACCTCAAGAGAGCAAATCAGAGCACGCGATTTAATTAATACCGGACCCCGAAAAAAAAAAAATAAAAAGCCGTTATTATTGTATCAATCGGGTTTTTGTCTGGATACGACGTTCGTTCAGTGGCTATGTAGCATGGTACGATATCACTACTTGACCATTTCGTTTCGCAATATTTTTAAGAAATAACCTGTCATTCGCGTTATATTCGTCGTTCCTATGATATTTTAGTACTTGTCTAAAAAATAAAGGACCATTAATTCAATGACGTGTGAGCGTGGGTTCAGAGATAAATCTAGGAGACGAGCTTTATGCGTAATATTGGACTCATACAAGTTAGGAATAAAGGAGTTGAGCGGAGTGAGCGGAGCCCCATACCTAAAAAAAGTGGTATATAAAACAAATGTGGTAACAAATATTAGTAACCCATCGACTCGATTTTTTGTGACGCGATGTCCGTCCGTTCAGGGGAATTTGGATACTTTGTCAGCGATTTCTTTATAAAATAAACAAAAATGAATCCCCAATTTATGTTGAGTATTGAACTCAATGAATAAAATATTTCTAACCTTATAATCCAAAATGTCTCCTGCCTTCTGAGTTAGCGAAATCCTTTTTGGTTGCCTCTGTTATATTCCTATTTTTCTTGTTTAAAAACCCTAGCGATCGTTGTTTTCAAGTCTCAAAACATATGAACGGTACTGTGTAACCATAGCCTCTTCAGTGTTCGTGACAAGCCCGAGCCCTCTCCGAACGTAACTTCGTATATAGGTTCTATATAAAATAAGAAGGAAGTGAAACAACGCAGGATTCCATTGTTCAAAACCTGCCTAGTTACGGCCAATGTTGTGATGTTGGTATGAGACATGATTGATTGACAGTTCACTTTCTCTTTGAACTCATCTCGCCGCCGACACACGCACGGGCATGCGACAAGTGCAGGGTAAAGAGTAAAGATTAAATCAATTGGTAAAACAACCACAGCAATACTGGGTCAAATAACATCATCTCATCATCCACTTGGTCTCACAACATGCCGTGTCTCCACATGGTCTCACAACATGCCGTGTCTCCACATCGTCTTACAACATGCCGCGTCTCCACATCATCTCACAACATGCCGCGTCTCCACATCATCTCACAACATGCCGCGTCTCTACATCATCTCACAACATGCCGTGTCTCCACAACATCTTACAACATGCCGTGTCTCCACATGGTCTTACAACATGCCGTGTCTCCACATGGTCTCACAACATGCCGTGTCTCCACATGGTCTTACACCATGCCGTGTCTCCACATTGTCTTACAACAAGCCGTGTCTCCACATGGTCTCACAACATGCCGTGTCTCCACATCATCTCACAACATGCCGTGTCTCCACATGGTCTTACAACATGCCGTGTCTCCACATCATCTTACAACATGCCGTGTCTCCACATGGTCTTACAACATGCCGTGTCTCCACATGGTCTTACAACATGTCGTGTCTCCACATCATCTTACAACATGCCGTGTCTCCACATGGTCTTACAACATGACGTGTCTCCACATCATCTTACAACATGCCGTGTCTCCACATGGTCTTACAACATGCCGTGTCTCCACATGGTCTTACAACATGACGTGTCTCCACATCATCTTACAACATGCCGTGTCTCCACATTGTCTCACAACATGCCGTGTCTCCACATTGTCTTACAACATGCCGTGTCTCCACATCATCTTACAACATGCCGTGTCTCCACATGGTCTTAAAACATGCCGTGTCTCCACATTGTCTTACAACATTCCGTGTCTCCACATCATCTTACAACATGCCGTGTCTCCACATGGTCTCACAACATGCCGTGTCTCCACATGGTCTCCCAACATGCCGTGTCTCCACATGGTCTTACAACATACCGTATCTCCACATCATCTCACAACATGCCGTGTCTCCACATGGTCTTACAACATGCCGTGTCTCCACATGGTCTTACAACATGCCGTGTCTCCACATGGTCTTACAACATGCCGTGTTTCCACATCATCTTACAACATGCCGTGCCTCTACATGGTCTTACAACATGCCGTGTCTCCACATTCTCTTACAACATGCCGTGTCTCCACATCATCTCACAACATGACGTGTCTCCACATCATCTTACAACATGCCGTGTCTCCACATGGTCTTACAACATGCCGTGTCTCCACATGGTCTTACAACATGCCGTGTCTCCACATTGTCTCACAACATGCCGTGTCTCCACATCATCTTACAACATGCCGTGTCTCCACATCATCTCTCAACATGCCGTCTCTCCACATTCTCATACAACATGCCGTGTCTCCACATGGTCTTACAACATGCCGTGTCTCGACATCGTCTCACAACATGCCGTGTCTCCACATCATCTTACAACATGCCGTGTCTCCACATGGTCTTACAACATGCCGTGTCTTCACATGGTCTCACAACATGCGGTGTCTCCACATGGTCTTCCAACATGCCGTGTCTCCACATTATCTCACAACATACCGTATCTCCACATCATCTCACAACATGCCGTGTCTCCACATCATCTTACAACATGCCGTGTCTCCACATGGTCTTACAACATGCAATGTCTCCACATTGTCTTACAACATGCCGTGTCTCCACATCATCTTACAACATGCCGTGTTTCACATGGTCTCACAACATGCCGTGTCTCCACATTGTCTTACAACATGCCGTGTCTCCACATGGTCTTACAACATGCCGTGTCTCCACATTGTCTTACAACACGCCGTGTCTCCACATCATCTTACAACATGCCGTGTCTCCACATGGTCTTACAACATGCCGTGTCTCCACATGGTCTTACAACATGCCGTGTCTCCACATCATCTCACAACATGCCGTGTCTCCACATGGTCTTACAACATGCCGTGTCTCCACATCATCTTACAACATGCCGTGTCTCCACATCATCTCACAACATGCCGTGTCTCCACATGGTCTTCCAACATGCCGTGTCTCCACATGGTCTTACAACATGACGTGTCTCCACATCATCTTACATTATGCCGTGTCTCCACATGGTCTTACAACATACCGTGGTCTCACAACATGCCGTGTCTCCACATGGTCTTACAACATGCCGTGTCTCCACATGGTCTTACAACATGCCGTGTCTCAACATCATCTTACAACATGCCGTGTCTCCACATGGTCTCACAACATGCCGTGTCTCCACATCATCTCACAACATGTTCTATTGTGTTATGGCTGTGCTATTGCGTTTTTTATCTTCTATTGCTTTATTTATGTACTATTGCGTTATGGATGTGCTTTTGAGTTTTAGTATAAATCTACTCACATACTATCACGAATCCTGCAATTTGATAGATAGCGAGTAGCGAAAAATCCGGCGTTTTTTTACAAGAACAACATGAAATATTATTAAAAGTATGTGAGTGGATTTATACTGAAACAATTAGACTACACGTTCTCGTTTTCTATGAGTCAAATAGGCGCTACGCGCCTCGTTGACTATCTATTGAGTCATAGAAAACTCGAACTTGTAGTCTAATTGTTGAATAGATGTACTATTGCGTTATGTATGCTATGCTATTGCGTTATTTTTGTGCTATTGCGTTATTTATGTGTCATTGCGTTACTCCCATCCTATTTCTACAGACCCTCGCTCCGGTTTTCCTTTAATGTGTTTGAGGTCTCATACCTAGCCGTAGAAAAAGACAGTACAGAGTATAATCTTGTACTCGCGCCTAGCCATAGAAGAATACAGTGGCCATAATAACGAGGTTTTATCTCGCCCTAGTGTGCTCACAGCTAGCTATAGATGAGTACAACATGTGCGAAGGAAAGGGATACCAAGACAGGCTCGTCTGCATCCAAACGCCTGGGTGCTGCTATTTTCCTAACGCGAACAAGGGTGAACGGTGTATCGTAGAGTCAAGAATATCCAAGCCCCGATGGAGGATTACCAATTGTAGCTTTCCACAAATCCCGCCAGAGGAGACACTTATAAAAGACTTTAAGCTGATTGGGGAAGTCGACTTTCTAGAGTCTGTTTTTACGGAGCTGCAGTGCGCAGACTTGTGCTTGCGCCATAGACAATGCATCGCATACAATTATGGCGGGAAAGCCAAAGAGGACAAGAAAACGTGCGAGGTACTCAGTCATATAAGAAGCTTCCAAAAGTCGAAGGACTTCAGTTATAGGATATTTGAACGAAGAGAAGCGGAAAAGGTGAGGGAGACTCAAGCTCGGATGTTTCTCACGGGTCAGGAGGGAGGAGCTGCGAAGTAACCTATAGGTCACGTGCAGTATTTCGATAAATGATGTATAGTTTCTAATTCCCCTGCCCTAACATTAACACACACACTTACATTTCATAGGTCTGTGATAGCCCTAAGTCTTGTTTACGATCGCACAAAATAGGCAAAGGGAAGGCAAGTCTGTATATCGCATCACACCTCACAAGGAAAACAAACCCTCACAAAAAGTTAGTATCGTATCGAGTTAAAATAACATAAATAGCCAGGCGTATTTGAACAAGGATCGAGTTAAAATAACATAAATAGCCAGGCGTATTTGAACAAGGATCGAGTAAAAATAACATAAATAGCCAGGTGCGTACAGAGCAGGGTGCGCGCAGGGTGAAGGCGCACCCCTCCCCCCGTCAGCCAATCCTAGCTACGAGCCTAATAGCAAACAGAGTTATAGAAAAGGGACGCAAGTTGTATTTTTCACATCTTGTTTTGACAAGGCTCAAATCACAGCGTAATGGTTCCCTAACTTATGTATGACCAAAGATCAAGATTGTGGAAGTTTTGGCCGCAGCTGAAACTCCACAGAAATGACCGAGCGAACTAGAAAAACGAGTTTTTAAAACAAGATTGACTGATATTTCCACAGAAACACTGACAGGCAGATTGAGCACTAGTCCCAACACGCCATCTTGGAAATTAGGTCTTTTATTAAATCAATTGTTTGTTTGTTTTAGTTTTTTCTCCAGCCTCATACCTGCGTGTAGCTTGGCGTAGCCGCCTGTGCAACTGTGGATGTAACATAACCCGGAATTGCAGCAAGCTCCGGTGCTGCTTCATAACAATGGACACCACGGGTCTACCAAGATACTTAGACCCGCCTTACAGAAAACCCATGCCTAGCCCCTAGCATTTTAGTGGGTTTCCTGTGGATCGGAACTGTAGACCTCACAGGTACTAGTACTCGTACCAGGGATTAGGTTAACTACTTACAAAATGGACAGCGAAGATGAATCTTAGTGAAACTAACAGGAGTAATATTCTAAGGGAGTGTTCATTAAATGCACCGGGTCTCCGAAAAAAAAGTTCCTTCAAAAGGGGGGGGGGGCTCTGAATTTTTTAGGAGCCGTACTTTTCAGCTCTAATCTAATATGATCTAGTTCCTAGCACAAATACACGATTTCACATGCATATGTGACGCATATGTCTATAACGACCAGAAAATCTTATTGATGCATCTAGAAATCCTTTAGTGATAAAGAAAAGAAAAGGTTACTGCTGAGAAAAACGAGCTGATGTGCTTGTCGTATTCTATCCATGTCGTGTTCTATCCATGTCGTGTTCTATCCATGAGCCGTATGAAATTGCAAATAGATGCAAATCAAGATGAAACAATCGACCTGATTTATTTGAATGCATTTGTACTAAATACTGCTCATGCATAAAGCGACGTTGGAACGAGGCCTTAGACCCTGTCCGTTTTCGTTTGAAAACGCAACCTTTTTGTTCCGTTTTCAAAAAGATCCGCGTCCACACGAAGCGTTTTTATTTCGATACGACCCGTCCCCACGAAAACGATACGAAAACGATAACAAGCTCTACAGCGCATGCGTAACCCAGTATTTTTTCTTGTTTACATCGCGCGCGCAAATTGAATCACGCCATCGTTTTCGAAAGGTTCCGTTTTCGTCGTCCCCACCGCGCCGATAGGTTATCGTTTTCAAATTGTTCCACTCTGGAGATCGTTTTCAAATCGTTCCGTTTTCGGTTATTGTTTCGCGTTTACGTGTGGACGATACCCGTATCCGTAACAAAAATGTTGCGTTTTCAAACGAAAACGGATACGTGGGGACGGGGTCTTACTTGGCCTTAGAGAGCGGCGGTTTTCATCGTAAGGCATTTAGCTCGGTAATATAGCGCGGTTTGGAGAGTGCCCTGGGAACTAGAGGCGGGAATTCTCTTTCGGTTAGCATATATTTGGAACTCGTCCCTTCGCTCCTCGTCGGCAAATTTCTCTCGCTTCGCTCGAAAAAACTCAAGCCTCTAGTTTCCAGAGTAACCACCGTACTACGGGAATTTGAATATTTACACGAGCGACTGGGCAAGGCATAAGTAAGTGAAAGTAAATGTTCGCGTAACCAGTTTTTTCATACACTATTAATAAATATCTAAATATCGTGATGTTTAAACGCTAAATTGTTAATAATACAAAGCTGTCTGATATCATATACAAAATAAACCAAAGTTCGACATTTCCTTCTAAACTGTTGTTTCGGCGGCTTCATTAGAATTATCATTTTATACTTTTGTTATATCCAACACTTAAAATTCTCTCTAGGCCTGTTAAAAATGATTTTTGCTTACTTTGAAAAACTTTTCCCGTGACGTCATTAATTAAGTAGAAACTTCAAACGTGATCAAGGGGAAACCCCAAACTTTTACAAACACTTATTGTTTAACAATATCACACACGCGAAGGGAAAACCCTATTAGATCAATAAAGCTAACCGAGTTCACCGAGTTCAAGGAGAGAAATAGACTAATCCACATTGCTGTTGACAATGTATCCCATGAGGAGTTTGACAAACTCCATTTTAATCGGTAAGTGAGATTTATATCTATATAGATTTATATTTTGTTTCCGAAATTTTTATAACCAACCATAAAGCCGCTAACATCTTAAAATAAATGTCACGAGCGAGTTTATCAGACTTTACTACAAATTAAGATTTAGAATTCGAAATATCATGACTCGAAATGTCTAGGATTTGCCAGGAATCTTGAGAAATCTGGAGTGAAGTGAATTTTGGTGACTATAGCCGATTCAGCACATTTTGCGATGCCGGGAAAAAGCTGTCGATATACTTTTCAAGATCTAACCAAACTTGACGATGGCGGTTAAAAAAAAGAAACTCACTAAAGTATTTGTCCTGTGGGGGGAATGAAGAAAGCAGATTTATTTGCGGGGGCGCGCTTTCTGTTTACAAATCTATCGACACGAGCCAAACGTTCACCGAACGTCGAATACAGAAAACGGCTGTTGTCTTTGATAGCAGGTTTAGTCATTCTCTCTATGCAGGCTATGTTAATTGGAAATCAACTTTTCCGAGTATTTTAATAATTACTTATAATCTTATATAATATAATAGCAAGGTGTAAGGTTCTTATCTCAAAAATTTTGGAAAAGTTACTGTAACATGTATTATAATATTATTACTTAGCTGCTCGTATAACCGAGATTGCTAAACTTATCAGACATGATTAGATAAAAGACTCTTTAGAAGGTTATCAGCTGAGTAAAAAATATTTTACTGTGATAGATAGCGAATGATTCTTTTTCTGGATACGCGGGCACATGTAGTTTTTGCAAGCATTTATTTTAACTGGTCAAATACTATATCACGTAGATTTGGCCTGCGGTGACAGCACCATTTGCGATGTCTATTTTGTTAGGCTAAGTTCAAACGTCGTATTATTTGCGATGTCTATTTTGTAAGGCTAAGTTCAAACGTCGTATTATTTGCGATGTCTATTTTGTTAGGCTAAGTTCAAAGGTCGTATTATCCATGAGCCGTATTTTATGCAAATGCGTGCAAATGACGATAAAACAATCGGCTCGATTTATTTGCAGGCATTTCATTGAATACGACTCATGGACAATACGACGTTTGCACTTAGCCTAAGCTGTATCTTTCGCCGTGCATAAGTGCGGTCAAGCTAAAACCTTAGCTTACTTGACAAGTAACTCAACCAAAGTCAGCTTTCGTAGTGAATTTTACAACTGCTATTCTACAAAGCAATCGATACACTTGACCGATTCATAATATTAACCCTTACCAACGATTCTGAAAAAGCCTTACAGGATCCATGACCTTACACACCACTTCTATATCGATTATTATTATTCTATTGTAATTTCTCAAAGCCAAGAACACACGCATTTGCACGTGTGGCTTCTAAATGATTACACGGCATTTGCATGACGCTGATGTGACGTAGAATGATCCTGTGTAAAAATATACCCTGCCGGAAAGGCGTCTCCCATATCATATGACTGGAAACGGAATTCCTGTTTCTTGTTTAGAGGTTTCTCAGAAATCATAACTAGTATTGGAGGGCCAATTACACAATTCAAAGAGAAAAAAAAATCTAAACATCGATAAATGTTTCCTCTATCTAAATAGAAATAAAAGGTCATTTGTTCGTCAAGGTTACATTTTCTCGTGTTATTTAAAAAAAAATAATAAAGCTACCGGTCATTTAGCTCAAGCAAGACCTTGAGCGACTACCTATCATTTTATTTAAGTTGGTATTTCTTCTATGTTTGTTTGCAAAATGCTAAGCGTTAATAACTTTTCGTGGCTTTGACATTAGTTGCGTAATTTTCAAGGAAGCGTAGAGTATCTGAGTAAGAAATTATAAATAAATAGTTCCGGGAAGCCCCTCCCTAGTTTTCCCGGGAGACTGAATGCATCGAAGAGCAAGTGCTTCGTGTCTTAAAAGAAGCCCGTGTGCAAGTGTGAAGCGCGCAGGAAGTGACTTTATGAAGATAACTATGATAACTATGGAATCAAAGAACATATTAGGTGAGTTTATCAAGTTCTGGTGAACTTTTGCTAAATTCTTCTAGTTGATATAGGATAGGGCTAGTGTAATCCATCTGTTTTGAGGCTTTTCTTCCTAACAAATTCATATTACACTAATGCGAACACGGCTGCAATGTTCACAAATAACGAAGATCGTAAACTACCATTTAATAGCAAAGTTAGAAAAAAGGTGAATAATCAAACTAGTCCTATAGTGATTCGAGGGCATACAATAGATTTAGTATTGAGAATATCGAAACGATTTGGTTTATATACAGTTTTAAGGTGGTTTTCTTTATATTAACCATACGAGACCAATTCGGAGACGGACTGTCGGTTTGTATTGCGCTAATGGTTTGTTTATTTGTATAACATTTAAAAAAAATTAAAGATATCTCAATACCTTTACCACTAAACAAGTACGCCGTTAATTTCATTTCCTTTACTAGTAGAATAATCTGCTTATTTAGCTGCCTCCCTAAACTAACCAAGGTTGTTTTACTCTTTTCTCCAAGTAGAACGTTTTCATGCAAAAAAATAAACGTACTAAAGTGCATTTTCAACGGAGAAAAAAACCCCACTAACTTGAGCGAGCACCTCGACGCTTAGCGAGCATACCCTAATTTTCACAAATAATTCTAGGTCCGGGATAATATATTTTTACAGTTTGATGTTTTCCTTTATACAATGATATTTTCTGAAAATAAGCTTTTGCGTGAGTCCCGAAATAGATAAACAAAATAACTTATATAGGAATAACTTATTTTTATTATAGTAGTCGGACACGTAAATCGACAGGGTAAATACGGAGAGCGCAAAACAAGGCACAATTTCAACCAAATTAAAGGGAAATTCGTGGTTTATTATCAATATTGAGCCTAACAAACTCTGTCCCTCCTGCCCTAGTCACGGGAAACCGTTGCAGAGATGTTACAGTGCTGGCACGCTAACCAGAAATCTATAAAAAGACCTACATCGTTGCGTCACGTCCGCTTCGAAAGGTCGCTACATTTGACTTACTTTCTTCACTTTAATTGTTAACACAATTTGTAATACAGCGAATTTAATTAATGATTGCAATCCTAATTCTGTGTGAGTCATTCCTAAAAATATAGAACATCCTTGGAAAAAAATCCCCTATTTCTTAGTAAACATTTGTGTTTACATTAGTGGTAACATTACCATTCACGACAATTCTTAGGTCACGGGTTTTATTTCCGGAAAATCATAACAAAAACACTACTACGTACAAAACATACCAAATAGATCGGGGTTCCCCCTAAATATTATCGCTTACAGGTTATCGCTTATTGATAGGATTATTTGATGATGGAAGAGGGATGGTTTGTGTGAACTTGTGTGAGTTCAGAACGCCGTGAATTACTCTACTTTAGCACTCTTAGCAGCAAGAAATTCTGATCGACTTGCAGCGGTCATGCTTCTCGCTATTGCAAGCTTGACTTTGATCTCGCCTCCTGGGGAACTTGTCACGCTTGCAAACACTTGCCTGCCTTAATACTCTGCTTGTCGTTTTGTTGTAGCCGTCTTTGTTGTTCTTGTAACCTTGGCAACCACGAGTTATTCATGCTCGACGGAAGAGTTCGAAAACCAGGCACGATCATGTGTTAACTCCTTCGTAGATACATTCAAGATAGACAGTAATAGTGATTGTGGGTAAGTCTTATCTCAGGGGAATTTGTGCGTCTCTAGAATTTAGGTGCGCAAAGCACAATTGAACACATTTTTTTGTGTGCGCTATTGCAGACTTTCCCATGTGCACATGTCCAAACAAGATGGAATCTGTTTGCGATTACAAAGTATGAGTGCGCAGGAATAGAAAAATCTTTGAGCACACTTGCAAAGTTGTTTAGGTGCGTCTTCTAGTAGCGCAAGACAGAACAAGGGCTTTTTCAATAAAGAAATCCTATTTTTTTATCAGTCCATCTTATATATTTCTTGCTTTGTACACGCTAATGTTGATATTTCCTCTTCCCAGTTTAACATACAATGCGGCTGTCAGTTGCATTAACGAAAAAGTAAAGAATTGTCTTCGAAATGCCCGAAATGAAAGCACCCAGGCAATAAAGTTCCTGGCACATGTCTACAAGGCCGACAAGAACTTCTACTGCGAGGACGGGCTTCTCATGACCTTGGCTAACCACCGCCAAATAGCTCAGAAAGACTGTAGTGAAAAGTTCTTCAAGAAGACCAGGAAATGCAGTGGAAACTTCCTGAAGAAGTACAGGAAGAACAGAGGAAGCTTCAAGAATTGCAAGTGAGTTGGAGTGTATGGCGAAGATCTAAGTGTTCATATGCAGCATATGCAAGCGTTTATTTTTTAGATTTATCTGGTAGTTTCAGGGAGAAGTAAAACTAAGGGATGGTACGCGGAATTTCAGTTGAAACGATTGAGTTTCCGGCCATACTATTCTTAGCTGTCCTTTAGTGGAGAAACTCGTCACATCCGTGTTCGTACTCTGTTATAGGCGGTTTTTTGAAGCGAAGCGGTGCATGCTGCAGGCGGTTGAAAGCAATTGCAACACCTCACGATGGCAACAGGCGATGATAGCAGACTACAAACACAAGTACAACCCGTACTGCCCCGATAGACAGGACCCAGGCTCACACAAAGGTACAAGAGCATTTATAAATACTACGGGAAAACACGTGCAGTATATGCTCAATATACAAAAGTTCTTGGTTGCTAAGCCTAACACTTACCGGGACCGTATCAGGGGGGGGGGGGAGGGGGGATGCTGCTGGACTATTTCAATCTGACTTCTGGATTCTGATGAATTTCTTTCAAAGGCCTTTCGTTCTGATATTTTTTCAAACCTTTGACCTAGTTGCCTTAGAAAATGCTCTTATGTCACAACCCGGCATCCCCGAAGATGGGCTCCTCTGCGTCCCTGGCCATATTTGTCCAGTAACAAGTTGTAGAATAGTTCTAATGTTGTGTTCATATTTGTCCAGTAACAAGTTGTAGAATAGTTCTAATGTTGTGTTCATATTTGTCCAGTAACAAGTTGTAGAATAGTTCTAATGTTGTGTTCATATTTGTCCAGTAACAAGTTGTAGAATAGTTCTAATGTTGTCCAGTAACAAGTTGTAGAATAGTTCTAATGTTGTCCAGTAACAAGTTGTAGGAGTTCTAATGTTGTGTTCGTATGGATTCGCAGTTGGCGGTGGAGCGTTTGGGCGATGCACACAGAAGAGTTACGTGATCAAGTCTCGTGGATGTATTGCGTTATTTGTTCACGCAATACAGCAGAGCAGCGGACGCCATTGCAGGTATGAACAAATGAAGAATGGAGTTACGTTTTTTATCTATAAAAGTTATGTGGGCGCAGGGTATTCTCACAGCACCGAAAAACCGAATGTGCCACGAGTGAATGCCGACTGGAGAGCGAGCGGCAGCGTGTACCACTCTGATTTTCATCTGAAGCCTGAGAGCGAAAAGTCTATGGCTCCCAGGATACAATATTAGCTTGTTAAACGTTCAGCATGTATTGCAGAGCAGCGGCGTACCCATGGGGCCCGCCCTCCCTCCCTTTAAGCAGCAAAATACAGTAAATGTACGAGATATAAAGGAAAACATGCCTTTAAAGGGATTTTTGGGCCCACTACAACTGAAAATCCTGGCTACGCCGCCGCAAAGTATGTTAAAGTTGTAATACCCTTTCTTCTGTACCTGAGGCATCTAAATTACAGCATTTTAGTGGAAAACTAATATTTTGTTACCTGTGTAGTGGTCGCTCAAAGGGTGACCACCTAATAGAGGTTAACCACTGTATTGTCAATGCATGTGTTATTGACATTATAGTTATGATATTTTGTAGGAGCACGGTCAACAAAGTTCTCCTAACCTGTATCAAGAAGACTGTCAAGCGGTGTCTTCGCGGGACTCGAGATACAAAACAGCTAGACAGTGACGTGGAAAGGAGCCTTAATGGCCAAGCGATACAAAACCAATACTGTGAGGGAGGCTACCTCGAGACCCTCCCCCTAGATGCCGGACGGTGCTCTAAGGAGTACTTCGAGACCTTGCAAGGAAAGTGTAACTCGGGGTTTATTGCCAAGTACCGCGCAAATAAAGCTGATCCTAATCTTTGCTGGTGAGTACTTAATTCATTATTTTAGTTTGCACGGTTTAAATTCACACTCCAAACGAGGACATTTTTGTGCCCAAAAGTCATCGAAAAAAAAACGCAAAATCTTCTTGATTTGTCATTGTTTATTTTATTAATTTTTTTGGGGGGGGGCAGACATTTTCGCAAGTTTTCGATTTTTTAAATATTAAAACCGACAATTCAGCTTGTGTAAGATTTCCCGTAAGCAACGGAAAGGATGCGAGAATGCCATAGAGCCTTTCAGCGTTAATATTCACTTTGTAACAAGCAACGAGCAGAGAAAGCATCCATTTCCATCGGCTGATTTTCTTAAAGCAACTGTTTCCATATCGGATGAGTAACAAAGGTGTGGCTGACAGGGCTCTCTATTCGCAGGGAGTACAGCATGGTGAAGGAATGCGCTCGTAACATGACCTTGAATCACTGCTCTCTCACGGACGACTTGAAACAGCAAGTTGAGTTTGTCTATGGGGACTTTAATCCCTTCTGCAAGAACGCCAAAGACCCGGTGGTCTCTAACTTGGTCCCCGGTGAAAATAAGAGACGGACGACAAAGACTGGGACGAGTAGAGCCTCGAGTACTGCGCGTGGCTATAGGACAACAGTGCTGACCATGACAATCCTAGTCATGTTGATCACAATAAGATGAAAGCTCCACCCATTTGATAGACGATAATATATAATCGTAGACCTGTCTGGTCATAGGTCTGCGAAGGTGAGAACTCCACCGATTCACATAGACGATAATATGCACGTTCATCATGTCGGCGAGTGGATGAATATCAACGCTCTGCTCTATCGGCACCAGCATCTCCTCATACTGTGGAAAAGCCGAAGTTGTCACAATTCAACAAGGGATTTTTTTTTCAAGAGAAGTTCAGAGAGGTCAGGGGTTACTTCTTGAAAATGTACATAGGTTGCTAGTGGATAATATGGACTTAGAAGTGTAGTTATTTCAAATTCGTATGTTGCTCGATAAAAGGATTGAGGTAAACTACCTGGTTTGGTCGATCTCCTTTTTCTGTAGGGTTCTTGAATCTACCAAGAACAATTAATAATGTAAATGTACTTAGTTGAATTTTTAAACTCGTGTCTTACTTTTTCTGGGCGTGGCGTAAATACACAAAGGGGCAGCTTTACCTAATAGCGTTCTGATAAGGATTCCTGTGGTAGACCTGTGACGTCACATGCTTGACTCTTATCCGGCTCGCGGTTTATTACCACAGGACACCCAAACGCAAGTGACTAGGGAGGGAAGATGTGAATATCTTAAACTGGTCCATGTATCTCATACAGTATTTAAGTAAAAAATAAAAAAAATGATCCTTTATAAAATTGAATAAAATATGTAGGATTGTTGTTAACAAACAACATTAATGGGGAGGCAATACCCAGATTCCCAGGCTTGTCCCAGGCCTTTGAAAGGCCCTCCAAACGCAAATGTCTTATCGGTTACGCACAGCTCGCGGGGTCTTTTTTCACGCTTGTGTCTCTTGGAAATAGGTGTGTTTCTATATAATTGCAGTGATGCCGTTGTCATGTGCAGCACACTAAAACCTAGGTTTACATTGCTGCCTTCGCCTTAGTACTTCTTGCCAGTCACGCACGTGCATATAATATTGTTGTGCCCAGTAGTCCAAAAGCAAGCTACATTAAAATGAAAGTAATATAGAATGCTTCGTGTTCTTAGGTTTGAAAAAAAAATTCTGTTAATAAACCTTTCGTAAGCTACTCTCCTCGGATTTCTTAGGGGCATTTTAGATACTAGAGTTCATATTTTTCTTGGCACAGGCTTCTGGTGTGTGGGGGTCTCCAAATATAAATATGACGTCCAAAACTAATAAATCATGCGATTTGAAGTGTAGAGTCGCACACTGTAACGAAGCACTTCGTGATAAAAAATCTGACGAACTTTGTTACAAAAACTGACGCACCAATCATAGCATTATTGTTTACAATGATGGAAAAAGGCACTTTTTCCCAAGTGAATATTCTTAGAAACTAGTAGTGAATTATCTTATATTTGCTACAAGGAGGGACGGGGCTATCTGGTCACGTGACGTCAAATTCATATCTCGTTAAGAAGACTTGATGACTACCAAACTTGGGCAAAGTTGTCTAGGTGACATTATACGCACACAAAAAATTGTCAAGTGATGTGACGTCATCGATCGATAGGAAAATTCATATATCGCTTAGAAAAGACTCGACGACGATCAAAGTTGTCTAGGTGACATTATGCGAGCACACAAGTAGTCACGTGGTGTGACGTCAATTAAAAATACTTCTTGTAGGAAAGAAGACGAAAATCAGACTTGGGCAAACTGGTGGCTGATCTGTTGTGACGTTACAACAGATAATAATACAACAGATAATAATGCCCTATGCAAAAAAAGTATTGACGGTTGCTAGGGATTTTGTTGGGAGTTTTTCCACGGAAAACGTCATCACGTATGGCTCTGATGGGACCTCAATTTGCCATGAATAAGTGTTGGACCCTATTGACAGAATAAACACAATACTGCTATCTGAAAAATGGCTTCTGACTACTGTTGGCTAAAAATTAAACAAGGGCCGTTTCTGCTGGATTTAGATATTTATGTATTAAACGATATTGTACAGCGTAGGAACGAATTTTTAACAATCTTTATGTAAAGTGTGGTCTATTGTATCTCGATAATATGAGCAAGCTCCCCCAAGAGTACCCTGATGTCCATCGTGCGTTCATGGACGGCTTCCATGTGGTGCGGCGCACCGATATCTTTTGGGCTGGACTCTCCACTGATTTGATAATCGAGCAAGTTTTGATGCGAAGCCTGAAGACCAGTGGTGGATTGACCCACGGCCGCGGCATGACCGAGCAGCAGCGGTTAACATGGTTACTGGCGATGCCTGCCTGAGCAGAAACCAACAGGGCCATGCAGGAATTGACTGGAGTGCTGTATGATTCTAGTGAACAGAATAAGGACATGGGGAACTCCAGGATGGAGCGCGACATGTCCAAGACCGCAGTCCTTTCCATGAAATTCCTACACTTTGCAACATCATGACAGGTTTCCATGCCAGTGCGTCAGTCAATGTTGAAAATTCAAAGGAGATAGGCAGCAAAATCCTATCCACCATGTATGGATCGTCAACAAGAGAGCACACGTTCAAGCGAGCTGCACAGTCGGTCACCATGGCTGCAGAGTCATCGGTCAAGATAGGGAACGAACGAGGAGTTGTGGAGCAAGTGGATCCACAACTCCTGTTCCAACGCCTGATCCTTGTTAGCTCACCGGGAGAGCTAGAGTCTCTGTTTCAATACGAGCTCTGTAGACACCCCACCTCCCCACATTCAACGAGAAAGGCTCAGAAACCAGTTCTCGCAGAGGCTATCTGGGCAAGGTTAAGCGATGCCGCCAAACCGGATCCACCAGAGGCTGTGAAGTATGTCCTTGACGGAGGTGCGCTTGTTCACCGTGTTGCGTGGCCACTTGGGAGCACATTCAAAGAAGTCCTCGTAATGTACTACAAGTACATCACCAAGAGGTACGGGAAGCCATTGATAGTGTTCGACGGGTATCATTATGTTTCCACCAAGCCCATGACCCAAGAGAGAAGGAGTGCAGGGAAAGTCGGCGCCACTGTCACAATTACACCCGATACGAGGATCCCGATGAAGAAGGACATCTTTTTAGCAAACAAGAAGAACAAGCAGAACTTCGTTCTCATGCTAAGCTCCTTCTTGGAGGAGAATGGCTGCCATACGCGCCACGCAGATGGCGATGCAGATGTGCTAATCGTGAAGAGTGCTGTCGAGCAAATCAAGACAGCAAGACACAGTTCTTGTAGGAGACGACACTGACCTGCTGGTACTCTTGTGCCACTATGTACCCCATGATGGACACGCCCTCTTCTTAAGACCAGAGCCAAAAAACAACGCGAAGACGCGTATGGGACATAAAGCAAGTGAGAGAGGAGCTTGGAGCGCAGGTATACCACAACATGCTCTTTATCCACGCGCTTCTCGGGCGTGAAACCACATCAAGCCTCTACGGGGATGGAAAGGGCTCGTCCTTAAAGAGGTTCTCCGCATCTGAAGTGTTCAGACATCAGACGATGGTGTTTGATGATGAAGAAGCTAGTACTGAGGATGTAATCATCGCAGGTGAGAAAACAGTGGTTTCGATTTATGGTGGTAAACCTGGCCAGAAGCTCGACCAGCTTAGATACCAGAGGTACATCGAGAAGCTATCCTGCAAGAAATCCGTGATTCAAGCACAGAGTTTGCCTCCCTCCAAGTGATGGAATGAAAGGGTCATTCAAATCTGTCGTTTGGTGACTGAGGATGGCGCCTCGATAAAGAGAAACTGGAACCCATCAAGACAGACCTGCCCCCAGCCCCGCAGTCCCTTCTCCAGATAGTGCGCTGCAACTGCATGCAAGACTGCAGCAGCTCCCGCTGCTTTTGGCGTAAGAACGGCATCGAGTGCACACCCGCCTGTGGGCAATGCAAAGGGTCGGATTGCACAAATTCTCCGGCCATAGTTCTAGGAGAAGAATTGGAATAGTGAAAACCAGATCAAGCGCCCACTTGGTTTCCAAGTTCAAGTTTTCTCAAACAGATTTCTCAAGTATTGTACAAGAAGTGACACTGTGACTGTGAGCATTTTATGAAATTCCTTACTTTTTAACAATTCACAATAAAAATGCTTACTTGGTCACAAATCATGTTTTCTCAATCACTGTAGTTGTATTTAAACTATTTTAGCAATTATTTTATCTCTGACGCATTTATATCTATTTTTTCGTATTTTCGATACTTGGGCTTCCTGTGGTTTCTCATACAAGCTTTGTATTGCAAAATACGATTTCGTTTTTCGTGCCTTTCCTAAACTTCGATTTTTTGGGACTTTTGATATGTTATAAAGGAACCCTCATTGAATTAAATTCAGCAAAAAAACCTTTGGTTGCAATTAGTTCAGGGTTAAACCTTAATTTGACTGGACTATCAGATAGTGGGATTTTGCAGGGTTTACTGATGACCAATGGAAGAGTTGGACTGATATCTTTTCTATCGCAGCACTTCAAGGAATTCTTCCAGAAAAAGAATGCTGGAAATTATTTGTTAATGCATGCAAATTTTCGGAAAAGAAGATTTTAACATTTATATTATGCAATTTTTGAACAAATATGAAGAACTGTATGGATGAATTATGGTCATTTACGTGAATGTCTTGATGACTTTGGGCCAAGACACTTGATGACTTTGGGCCAAGTCAGGGGGCATCAACCACTTGAGTGTGCAGACTGGAGTGATGCAGTCACTGCAGAGGATATCAATTAAAGATTTTGCCGATGAAATAAAGTGTGGGATTTCTTTGGAAAAGAAGGAATCATTACCCACATTAAAAGATTTTTACAATGACCAAAGGCGCTACAACAAAATAAAAAACGTATACTGTACATGTATCATGCTTTTCGACATTTTTTCATGTGCTTTAAAGCGCTTAAACACGCACGCGCGCTATAAAAGGGAGGAACCCTGGTTAGCTCCGAAAAATCTGTCAATCAAGTCAGTCGAGTCAAGACATCAAAGCGTGCGGACGTGCCTCACGGAGCTCCCGACTAACCAGAAAATGAGTCGAGCTACAGTGCAAGTAAGTAAAAATTTGGTCTTTTTGTTATCAGAAACGAATTAAAATGCAACGGTATCTGTAGAATAAAAAGTACAATGTTTTACAGCAGAAAATACATATCTCAATCGTAATAGAAATAATTTTCTCCCCCTTTTACGCGAGTGCTAAAGTTTCCCCGTTCGGACTTAGGCATGTTTGAGGCTTTCTTTCGTCAATAAATCCTCAAAATTGTCGAAAAAAGTGTAACGAGTAGGTCCTTCTCCCTTTCTTATTTCAATCTCTTACGTATTTTAGATAACCGACGACGTGAATGAATAGAAACGAGTGCACAACTTCATTTGTGTCGCTCGTATTTAAGTCCAAGGAGAAGTTTTTTGCTTTCTGGCACTTGAGTTGTACATTTATCAAAGACTTATCCGCTTATGAAGTGCTTTACTCAATCTTTACCCAAGTTGCATCGATTTTCTCGTATGGTATTCATAATAACCACTCCGCTTCTCAGTGAAAAAAATGGCATTTGAGTTTTGTTAGGCAGTGCATAAAATGTTCTAAAAATAGAATAAGCTAATGCCTGTAAAACATTAATTGTTGCACTTAGATCATGTGTAAATAAAGCGAATATAATAATTGCTTTTCTTCCTTTTTTGGAGCCCAAGTTCCAAGCTTGCATCTCCTCAAACCACTTCTCCTACTACTACCAGCTCTCCACTACCAGTACACATGTTAATATTTGTTTATTAAAAATACCTGGATTAGGCGTGATCAAGTGTGCTTTACATGCACCGACTAATCTATGCAGTTTACAATAGAAACACAATAGAAAAGAATGTAAGTATGTAATCACTGTACCTGACGATTTCCCCCAAATATACTGTAATCCAGAGTAAATAAAAGAATGAAAACCATTAATAAAAACTACTTATTGTTTGAGTTGATTAGGCAGCATGCCTATAGTCATCCTAACATTGTTATCATATATGAACCAACACTGATGACAGTGACAGTCTCAAGGAGGAAGTAAGATGTGATGTGGAGGCTAATCCAGATTATGAGAGCAATGGGGATGTTGGTTTGTATTTTCAAGGATGCATCAAATCATCTTGATTTTATTATCTGCATTTTCCTAATATTACATGGAACTCCCAATTCCAAGCAAGAAAGTTAGGGGTATGTTCCTGTTCCATTTTCTCAAAACATAGGAATAAAAAAAACCTTGTATAGATTGTTTACTGTTTCATCTTTTGTATATGTTTTCACAATGATGGAAAAATAAACTGCATGGTTAGGAAAATTGCCTTTGTTATTGAATAGTTACACAAAATAGTTGTATAGGTAAGATGTGTCACCAATTTAGTATATTCAATATGTACATAAACCGAGATGTGTTGTTATGCATCATGATGAAAAGTATTTTGTAAAAATAAAGATACACATTTTAGGAACCTGGGCATATGGAGAGGGGCTATTATTTGATAGTAGGTCCTAACATGGCTTGCTGTCTATTTCAGATTTAGATTTCTGGAGCACATAGCCAGGAATTGTCAAGTTGGTGTGCCCTGGTACCTTGCATATACATGTCTTTAGCAAAAAGCATATCATGCAAAAAGCAAAATAAATTATATGTCTAATAATAAAGATGATGAACACACACCCTACTAAAGACATGTATATGCAAGTTACTGTATAAAAAAAACAAGTGTAGTCAAACAAATGTAGTATTGCTTGTTCAAGTGAATGAGCTGAATGCTCCACCCTAAATCCTACACAGGACACTAGAACATTGTTGGGGTGAGGCGTAGGCGATGATTCAAAGAGGGGCATTTTAATTGAGGTTGTATATCAGGCCCTTATGCCTTTGCCAAATATCTCCATATCATACCAGGGCTGCCTCACAAACATTAGCATACTGCCTCTGTGATCAGTTGATTCAAGGCCATGAAGCATCATTCTGAACAGTATAGACAATATAATAATTCTATTGTAGTCTTTATGTATATAATCTTACATGACATTTCAAAATTATGAGGAAAGATACACAAACATCTTACCTAATTTTGACACAGTATTTCACCACATTTCCAGATAATATAGTTGGTGAGTTTATCCACTTCATGGAGTCATCGCAAACACATTGCATCTGCACGCTGGCAGAGTGCCCCACAAAATGCGATGCATTCGGGTCAAAACAAAGACTACAAAACGAACACTTCCCTTTTTTAAATAGAATAGACTTAGTGAATAGATAAATTCATCGGACTGGCTTCCTGGGATTTAATCGAAAGCTATATAAAAGGACTGAAGGGTTGAGTTGCTTGAAAAGAGGGAGGAGCCTCAACGTGGATCAGTATAAGTCACATATCAGTGTTGATTACTCGAGGTTCGTGAGTAGTGCTTCAAGCAAATCGGATTTCTGTGTCGTTGAGGGTTGATGAACCAAGAAGGGATTTGCAATCTTTGTGTTGATCCTTAATTCTCTTAAGTCGACCTTTGTCTCCTGTAGAAAGCTCTATGTTGAACAGGGTGCTTCGGTCTCGAAAAGGATTTCGCCACCACTGCAAATGGCCGTTGCACTGCTTCTGGATCGACTCAAAGACCGAACTTCTGGCTTTGGTCTCTATATTTGGGGGTTGTTTTGCGAATGTTCTTTGGTCAGTGCGGAACATTACCAGATTTGGTTATATCGATCTTGCTACTTAATTATGCAAATATTCAAAATGTCCGCGCGGAGTTTGAAACCGGAATTTGTTTTGTTAGCGAGACGTAGCGTTGCAGATCGTGAGCATATCAATAAAATTCCTACTCTATATCAAGTGTGGTATTTGATTTATGAGCTCCTGTGTTAGAAAGTAAAATATTGTTTAAAAAAGTTTTGGAAATTGTCTGTATTTATAAGTGACTGACTGAAAAACTGACTCGTTTAGTAATGTTTACGTTTAGAAAATTAGCCATTTGAATGTAATGGACCAAAATTAACGGCTTAGGACCTTGACAGGATTAAACTAGGATAAATGAGGATCATGGCATACTAAATATTTTTTCCCCACAAGCCGAAATGTGTGCCCACAAGGTATGGTGAAATTTGAAACAGCGGAAGTTGTAATGTGAGCCATAGTACGGGGCCAGTCATAAGACCGAAGACCCAAAGCCGTAGATTAGCGCTGTGGATCAATGGAGAAGGACGCGAATCAACGACACGTTAGATATATTCAGCATCGATGCAGAGTTTGCGGCAAATACCTTAAGAAAAAGTTTGTGGCAAAAAGGCAGGGGAAATTTCTTAGGAAATACTGCAATAAGGTGTTATTCAAAGAAGAATTCCAAGAGCACTGGCGTGTAAACGTTACACAAGAAAACGAAGACGTTTTCCCTGAACTACTTTGCCGTCCCTGCGAAGGAGCACTTTACCGATAGCGAAAAGGAAAGGAACAGCCACCAATATTGAGAAGCTGGACCCCTCATACGGAAGAAGGCTGTTTTTGCGAGGCAAAACCTTCAACATCAAGAGGAAAAAAGCGAGGGTTAAGTGAAGAAGATACAGACAGTGGAGAAGAGGCCGAGGGTGGTACGGATGGTACCGATGTTGACTTAAGAACTATAACTGAATCTTTGCCGTTCCTTAACTCAGACCAAGCTGGGAAAGTTGCTAAGCAGCTCTCTGAAAGACATGGTTTTATTTTGATATCGAAGTCGGACATTGACAAATCCCTTGTTGAGCTACCAAGGTCTGATCTGTTGCAGATAACCGAGGCTATATTTCGCAATGAGAGACAGGGTATTAAATTAGACGCATCGCGATGTAGCCAAACCTACAAAAACATACAGAAGCTCGTGTCGTTAGATTCCTCCGAGTGGAGTGCAAGGCGCAATTCTGTAATCAGCAGTGCTCTGAAAGGGCTGTCTACTCCGGAATTGTCTATTAGCAGAGAGGCGTCCAACCTACTCGAGGCAAGGAAAGCAATTGCCAATGACCAACTTTACTCTCTTGTGCATCCTGGCTTCATTGGCCCTATTTCCTTTTCGTGTAATCTGCTTATGTATTCAATCGCGCGGAGTAAGCTGTGTTGTAATGTTTATGGAAAACTATACCCTGGGGGGTCTTTTGGAAGCTTGAAAGCATGGCTGGACAAGCTAACTTTGAAAATTCCCGAATACCCTGCGGGTGACCTCCTGACCGCAATAGACAACGACCAAGTACTGATAAAAAAGTGGACAGTGCGCAAAGAAAACCGCGCACAGATCAGTATTCTCACAAGTGTGTGCACGACAACTTTGAATCCAAGCGGAAACCTCCAGCAGGACAGAGAATTACACCCAGGGTAATTATTATTTTTTCTTGTAAAGTGTAGTCATTAGAACTATTATAGTGGAGAGGGGGGGGGGGGGGGAGGACACCAAAGAAATATAAACAAATTGTGTCAACATATCACTGATAAACAGTTTTGTCCTTGTCACGTGCACTCTGTTCATTCTGCGCACTCTGTTCATTCTTGTCGTCCATCCTCATACTTATGTTGTTAGTTAACTCTCTTATATGTCCACTTCTGTGATGTGTGTGTAAAACTCCAAGCAATTTTAATGCCATAACTTAAAAGACAAAACATCTATGTAACTTTTTTTTTATTTTGGATATAGGTAGTAAGCTGTTATCACTCTGCTAAACAATCATGTGCAAAAAAAAAGGGTACAGATTTTGTAATTGGTATTTAGCAACAGTATTATTTTTGGTAAAGCCATAACTGCTGGTACTTTTAAAAATCCTACCTCAAGTGGCTTTGTCTTACCCTTGCTCTGCAATCATAATATGACCTATATACTTTATATTGGTGTTTTTTTAGTAAATGGGATAACCGCTGCAAGCTTGCAAAGGAAAATCCTTCTATGATCCCTAACCTTGTGGAGGAATGCACTCTCACCCAAGAACAACATAACCTTTTGCGGCAGGAGGTATGTTGATTGAGTATATTTGTCATTACTTTCCATTATGAAGACACAGATGTACCAAAAGTCAAAGTCAGTGAGAGCCTGTACTTACCATTATTATGGTATTTAAAATATTCAACCCTGTACCATACTATGTGTAATAATAATAATAATAATAATAATAATAACTATTAAAAATCACAACTGCTGCAGTTTGAGAGCACAATTCTCGCAGGATTCAATGAAGAATTTTCTTTTATTATTGAAAGACAATTGAAATAAGGAATCAAAGAGAGGATCTGTAGAATTTGGCAAATTGAATGATTTATACTCAGAAAGCTTGTAATCAAACACTTAATGATTTCTTCTGCAGTGAATTGTTTGCTCCATTTTTCTGTTTTTCTTTTAGAATAAAAACCTCATCCAGGATCTCCTTTACAAGATTGCCAAGGAGCATACCATCATTAATGGTGTTCCAAGGGATGACATTGACCAGAGGGTTGAAGAAATAAGGGTGAGGGAAGGAAAAAGAGTTTGTCCATTATGTGAAACCATGATGGACAAGAAGAAGAGAAAGTGTGTGCAGTGTGGTGCAAATCTAAAGGAAGTAGAGAAGGAACTGAATGGAAGCTCCATATTGGGGACAGCACTGGTTGCACCAACACGGCAGTATGATCATCGCGTGAAGGAGGTCCATCTAGGCTTCAGGGTAGACGAGGTCAGCAACACAGCAACTGTCTACCAGGAAGACCAGCTGTCTGAAGTCTACGATGAGTGGTCCCACATATCGAGCAACCATCCAGACAATCCACCCACTGTAGCAGCTGCAGACCCAGTGTTTGTCAACCCAAATTCATTTGAGTCGGTGAAAATAGTTCTAAGGAAAGTCGGCTCCGCTGCAAGGATAAAACGGTACCATCCAAATGACCCAAATGCACGAGAGTGGCTGTCCATTACAATGGATGGTCTTCCGTATCTGGTCTCCAGGGATGTTGTCCAGTCTGTTCGTCTTTGCTCTGCATGTGGGGTTGAGTTATTGGCTTCCGAGACTCAATCACACTTCTTGGAGAAACATATTGGAGAGACAGTAAATTTCATTAAGGAATTTGACTGGGCCTTTATTAGAATTGGGAAGCTTCACATGGAGATGAACATGGCACGGTGCATCATGTCTGTCCAGTGGGATGTGTACATGTCTTCTCTTGCTCATGAACTGGGCTTTATGTCTGAGGCTGCTCAGAAGTTTGCCAAAAAAGGGTCAGACCATCACAAGACTATGTCTATCATGAAGGTGGCCCATATTGGTATTCTCAGCGAGTTGTTGGTTCCCTATGTAAAGGCACAGATGCAGACAGGAGGTATTATGTCGGTGAATCACTTCCTTTACGAATGGATTCCTGCTTACGCCTGGTGGGATCCAACATATCGTTATATGTTCTCAACTACATGGAGATACCTCATGGCACTGCAGATGTTCAGGATGGGGGTGAGGCGCAACAACTCACAATACATCTACACAGGGCAGTTGGCTTTCGCACCCCTATTTCACAGGAATTCAGTTTCCAAATATGCTCTTATTGAGTTGTATGACAGGTAAGCACTATACAACTATGTATTAAGATGAGCTCTAAAAGCATTGCTGCCTTGCATTATCCTGTTTTGAAACAAAAAATAATGTTTTATTAACTAGGAGTGGAAACATGAACCAGATGCAAATGAATGTTTTATTACACCAAATGTTCCACCTATCAACACAAAAGGCTCAAATAGTTGTGTTCGTAAACCAGAAGAATAAATACAATACATTTTTTATAAGAACCTTTTTTATAAAAACGTCCAACCTGAGATTTCACCAAATTTTAAGAACATGCTCAAATATTTCATTATATATAGTCCTGATACATTCTAAAATGAAGAATCAAATTGTACTTTTAGTAACAACCTAATTATTGCTATTGATTTTACTGTATATATTCTTATATACATTTAAGAACATCGTTAAGAACATATTCAGCCTTAAAATGCTCCATGAATAAGCACAGCTCAGCCTCAACTGAAAATTAGATGTTCTTAGATAAAGAAAAAGTACACCAAAAACTGGTATTCGACTCTGCCAAATTTTCGTCTTTAATAAGATTTCTTTAGGGAAGACTAGCAGTTGTCTAGTAGAGTTGAATAGCAGCTATTGGTGTATTGTAAATTTTCAATCCAGATATACTTAACTTATGTGCTTTAGTTTTCAAAATATACCAGAGGCATGTGTGTCTAGTGCATAGCTGTCAACCCAACTTGGACAGAAATCGGGTGAAATACAGTAAATATGTGGAAAGAGATCCAATGTGGGTGAATACAGAGAATGTATGAACATTCTCACAAAAATATTTAGGCTTGTGATGAGGCCCAAAATCTTGTGACACCTACCTAATGCGGGTGAGTTGACAGCTATGTTAGTGTACATACCCTGGAGTTGTGACTTTCTCAAGCAACCCTTCAAGCAATAGTTGTCGTAGTTATCATAGTTAGTAAGGCTAACAACATAAAAACATGCTTACATACAATTAAGCAAGCTAAACAAAATGGCTGCTAGTCTAATTAACAATCTGCTTACCAAACGCAGACTCAGGCCACAGGAAGCCCAACAGCAACAAATATCATATCAGATATCAAACCAATTTAACTAAACACTAAACTAACTGCATTTCAGGGATTTTGTGTTATCCTTTTTAACCTGTGGTCATGTACAGCATTACCATTATGAATGTCTTATATCAAATTATTTATTTAGTATTGATAGGGCATCCTTTCCACCTAAACTGCTGGACTTTGTGCAAAGCACAGAATCCATTAGTACCTCTGGAAACAAGAGTAAAGGAGAGGATATGGATGCTTGTTTGAGGAGATCAACAAACAGTCAAAAACTTGGCAGCATGGCAGCATGGTGGCTCTCGACTGGCTAAGGATATTTAGGAACCTAGGAAATCTTAATAAGGTACTAGTGAAAAAATGCGTTGAAAAATCACGCAATCAAAACACTTTTACCTATTAAGTCATTACTTACAGTATATAGTTCTGTTTTTCTTGTGAAGGGAAATACACTTACTGGACATTATCAGGTCTGTTACTGGAAAAATATCTGATTCCGAGGCAGAAATATTCAGACTTTTTGAAACCTGTTGTGCATTCATAAAGTACCACAACAAAAACAACTAGAAATTATTTGTTCATTGACTACCGGCCTATTTTGTTCTTCTCTTATTCAAAGTTTTTTTTTAATGAAAATCTCCAATTTTAACTTTGCACACTGGGCTCATGCTAGTTACTGGCCTGAAAATTTTTTTTTGAGTTGCATAATATTTTAGATCAGAGAGTGGCTCCTTTCAGTTATTGGACTGAGGGACCCCAAGGATGACTCTCCAAGGAGGACGTATGACTTTGGCGAAGAAGTCACAGCATGGAGGGTGAAGCTCCGGAGAGAAAGGTACAAATTCACTGTAGCATTAAATTTGATGAGACTTTAATCATCTACATATTTTAGTGCAAATAAATATCTCTGAAGTGATCGTTATACAATGCAAAAAATATGTAGGATTGTTTATAATCACTGAATGTTACTGAACTGTTTATAAGTTTACAGTGTGATGCATGTTTGTTTTTAAATATTAAGTCAGGATATCCAAATCACATAAAAAAAAAAAACAGAGGGTATCTATCATGTTTTGAAGCATACTGTATAGCATTTATTTTACAATACTGACTGGTTTGTAAAGTTATGTCATTCAAATACATCTTAATTTTAATTATTTCTGGGAAAAGTAGCTAATGATGCTATTTTCCATGGTGGACTACAAAGCGATATTTTTTTCATCTTTCTTATTTTTTTCTACCACGAAAGCAAGCATAGTAGAATGTCTTTCTATCATTGTTGGTTTTCTTTGTGGTGCTTTATTCTATCAATAACAAACAACAAAATATTGGAGGCACACTTGTATAGTCAAATTTTGGGTAAATACAGTTATAGTTTTCTGACATTCATTATTTTCGTTAGCCAGTTTTCTCATTAACCTGTTTGCATGACTTTTATTTTTACAGCTATCTCATGCCTACAGACAAACGGCCACTTTGCTCGATCGATAGAAAAGAGCTTGATCCCCAACTGGTGGACTTCGAGCAGACCCTGATGAGCAACCGCTACAATCTGCTAGTGGACAAAATGGTAAAAGGCAAAGAACGAAGAGATATCATGATTAGACCACTGTATGTGACCAAGGAGGAGAGAAGTAATGCTGAGGATCTCAGTAACCTCTCCAAGGCGGCACTCCTCATCAGAATTGCAGATAAGATAGTGTTGATTAGTACTGATGTCCTGAAGGATGATTTTAAGGACAAGCTACACTGTTTCAAGAGAAGGGTAGATGCAACAAAGAAAGAGACGCTAGTGTCTTTCTGTGAGGAAGTAGAGTATGAGCTTGAACAGCAGTTAGTCTTAGAAAGTGCATGTCACATAGAGAAAGTTTCTGTTTCAGAGGGGTGAATAGTTTTCTTCAGTAAAATAACACACTGAGACAAACTGGGGGGTCACCCCTTTTTTTTATCAAGAGGCTCCCAAATGCCACCCTCCTACAGCCTTAATCATTAGCTAGAATACTAATAGTACATAGCCTCTTTTTTTAGGGGAACATGTTGAAAGGACACATATCTAAACTACGGAATTTTAATGATTCTTCTATAAAAGAAGTACAGCTGCAAATTTTAAAGGGTTAATTATCTTATTATATATATTTTTATATATTATATTATTAAGGACTACTGATACTGTAGTTCTGCTGAACAAGTGAATGTCTAGAGTTCAAATCATAATGACAGCACTTAGTCCCTTTCAATTTCTTGACCAATAAAAAGAAGTGGAATATCACTGTCTTGCACATATGTCAGCTCAACCGGTGGATGCAACCTTTGCAGAGGCACATCTTGCTCTAGAACTTGTGCTGGTGGGCTCTCATTTAGCACCCCAGCCACAGCGTCTGGAATAATTGCTTTTGGTGGCAGTGTCTTGTTGGCCACACCTAAGACATTTGCCAGACTTTCATGCATGTTTACTCTATGTGGTGTATCCTCCAGCGGTGCCACGCCCATTGAGCTCAGCTCGGCATTCTGTACTTCTTCAGAAGTGGAGGTATCGGTCAAGTCAACAATCTCCTGGTGTAATGTGGGCCTTAGCTTAGCACTTGTATATAGCTTCATGTATTTATCTGATCCCCACACAAATCGTTTCCGTGGGGTTTCAATTATCATAAATGCATCTGCCCCAGACATAATATTTAATTTCATAAAATTCTGGAAAAGAGTTGCCTTTCTCTTAGAGAGTGTGATGGCACGCCTCTTGCTGTCTTCAATGTAGCAATACTTCTCCTTGGAGCGCTTGGTTTTCTTTTTTGCAGATGAAAGGCCACTGCTGCATGCAAATAAAGAAAAGTAAGCAACAAAAAAAGTCCTTAATAAGAAAAGACCCACTTTTGGCCGCCAAGTGGGAGGGGGGAGGGGGTTGTGCGGGCAACCCCTGTGTATGCCCTGCATCCCTCCGTAACCCCAATAATATCTTCAAAAGTTGTAAGAAAACTACCAGTTAGCTGTGCCGCTCAATTTTCTTAATATCACTCTATTGCCCCCCGTGATCGGTCACGCTTCGCATTTATTATTTTTCAATGACTCTGGTAATGAATTGCAAGCATAAAGTAGAAAATGATATGATTCAATGCCGTTTTCCTACATACCAACAAACAGCATTGATAACTCGCCAGAAAATCCTAATCACACGCCCCAAAAAATAAATAAGATGGCTTTACTCACTTGATCTCGGGTCGGCTCGAACTTGGCTTCGGCGAAGACATCACTAGCGCTTAAAACTTCTTTTAACTTCTTAGGCCAAGTCTAATTTTCCCGCTTCTTTTGCCGCGCCTTTTCATCTGTCAATCTACTTTTGACAATATAACAAAGGCTTGACTAGACGGGTGACATAGGAATAGAGACAGGACGTTCCATAAAACGCGAGCAAAATAACCGAAATTTGAGGTGCCTCGTTCTATTATAATATCTGTGAACAACTGTCATGGCAAAGAGAGGTAAGAATAATCGATCTTCTCTATAGGAGAGAACATCAGATCTAGGACTCTTATGTTATCGTGATGGAAGTAACAATATGCTCGCGGTTGAATTTCAATGTTATTTGCAGGCATAACTAGTGGAGAACTCTTGGGATATATTGTTGAAATAAGCCATGGAAAAATAAAGGCGTAAGTTATTAGGTGTATTTGCCCAAATAATGTTATATTAAAATGTTCGTATTGCCTCTTGATTGTTATTATCTCCTATCTTAACCAAAATATCATAAATATCTTCAATATTTTCAAAGCTCTTTAATTCCTTTCTTGTAGCCTTGTTTTTTGAAACAAGTTTTCAATTGAGAGTGGAGGAACTGGATGCCTTAAAATATATGGAGTACGGAAGTAGCAAGTGGAGGGGGCCACAGGGGTGACCTTTCCCTCTACCAGTTAAAAATACAGTAAATGTATGGGACATTATTTGAAATACAGGGTGAAAATGCCTTACAAGGTTCTTTTGGGCCCCCTCCAATTTAAAATCCTGGCTACTCCCCTGTGGAATTTGAGGTGGTTTGGGGACTAATTGGCACTTTTATTAAAAGCTATCACCAGTTTGGCATCAAACTACCAATTGGGGCTTATGTACAAGTTTCGAGGGAGGATGACAACACATTTGATAAGACAGCCGTGAAATGCACGGTTCCCCTCGACCTGGAGAAGAGGTATCTCTGCCAGGTCATGACAAGCAAGTCAAGGAGAACATCATATGCTGTACGGGACAAGGTCGGCCAAACAAAGAAGGATTTCACATTTCAAACAATATGCTTTTGTATTGCTTTTTTCTTAATAAAATACTAGAGATAGCCAGCAAAAACAATCAAGTGTTAATGTCAGTGGAATCAATACTAAAACTAAGGGCTAGCAATCTAGGAATAACCAACAAGAGTTCACATTTGAGTAACAATCTGTGGCCTTAATAAAAGAAACTTTAAAACCCAAACAAATCCTTCAAAGTTTGCCATTCCGGCAGGTGTTCTGAACTGAAGTCTGTACAAAATAGCAAATATTTTTCATTGTAATGGCTTTATTGACTTCCAATAACTTCCAAGGATGGACCAAGACAATTATACAGCATCTGAAATTAGTATACAGCAAGGGTAGAGTTTATTTTCTGTGATTTTTCTCCTGTACAAACAGGTATGTGTATCTAATAAAGACGGCTGTCAAGAAAATCGCGTGTTATTTGAGCTCGACATGGGGTTGCGTTCGGCTTCATTATAATTCGGGAATTTGATTCCCCCAATTTTTTATTTGCTGAATCGAAAGAAATAACACCAATGTTTGCTCAAAGTGCAAAATTTCTGCAAAAATCCATGTACCATCGGTTTTATAAGCCCCTAATTTAAGCTATTATTCAAGTCGATATTTTTTATGGACATGTTTAGACAGCAATAAAATATACTTTTTTTTGCCGGAAAAAGTAAAGAAACCACTCGATTTATACCTTATCAACTCCTTTCTAAGGATCTGTATCGCTATTTTTAATTCCGCGCATATTTAAAGAATATTTTGCGATTTTTTACGAAAGGTGAAAAATGCCCCCAAATCGGCGATTTTATAGGCAAAATCGTAAATTCGGAATTTCTCGAAAAATATTTACTGTATGTAACTCAAACTTTTTAACCATGATAAGAGAACCAGGGGCTTACTTTAAACCAATTTTGAGCGATTTCGAAATTTCTTATTTGGAACTCCTCAGTTGAATCTAAGGGACTGGTGCACTTAAAACACTGGGACATCTCTAAAGAAGAGGATAAGATTCAACTATATGCAGCGCCTTGCACAGGCGAGCCAAGAATGGCTGGTGGAATAAAACCAAACAAGCCCTCGAGGATTTTTACAGCCTCACTACAAGGGGGACTGGTAAGAGCTTGGTGTGTGTGTCTTATTATATTTGCGTTCCGCGTCGAATTTGAACACAAATAAGAATTTAGCGTTATATGTGGAGAAATTTTTTTTTTGCGTTGATCTTATTTAAATACAAAAAAATTCAGCAGTGGCGTCTGAATTAAAGCCTTTAGGCATGAAATCGGGCTTTTGCAAAACCCGAATATTTCTGAAAAAATCGACGCAGGGGTATAAAATAAGTGTTCCAAATAGGAATGGACACAGTTGTAAGGAGTTTTATTGAAGACTTCGTGACCTTATTGATATTCACAAATGAAGTTCAAAGCACATGCTAAATAAGCAATGCACTGAGTTGAGTGGGTTCCCTGTGGTAAAAATAACTTGATTGTGATGTCGAATTATTATTAGGATTTGATATCAGAAATAGTGTTTATTCAAGATGATCGTTTCTGTCACCCGGACTTTGGACTTTGTCTTGCTTGCCTTAAGGATCAGTTACGAGGTAAGCAAATTAAAATCTTCACAGACAATCAAGTAGACGCGTTTGCCGAAGATAGGTCAGAAGACAAAAACTGGTTACGGTCTCCTCTATACTTGATTGCACAGTCAGTTATAGCGCTGGTTTATTGTCGAGGTTGGGTTACCTTAATTATCCCGAGTGGCTTTCCAGCATTTTTTTGTCAGTCCTGCGAAATTCTAATCGTGCAAGCGCATAATCAAGTTTTTTGTTATTTACTTTTGGAGGCTTCCTTATTTAAGTGATTTACAAGTGGAAGGGCGAGGTCAAAGGCACATTTACAAGACGTATCAGTCGGCGTTGTCTGGTTGTCTCTGTTTTTGACTAAGCTAGCTTTGCGTAAAGATTGATATGAAGGTTGCTTTGATTGTCGGTACATTGGGCATGTATGCAGTTTTGGCTAGTTGCGCACGGTAGTAAGCGCTATTGGTACGAAATATACGCTGCTATAGTTTTGTTCGTTTTGTTATTTTCTTGTCATTAGAGGCATATCTAAGTCAGGGCACACCGGACAGGAGAGATCTCTAATTGGCTTGGTTGGGAGAGATGGGTGTGAAGTCACGCGATTTATTTATTTAGAAGCATGAGTTCCGGTGCTAATTAAGCACATGATTGGTTAAACCGTATTAATAGTAAACGGACGGTAATAGATAGGTTATGTTTGATTTTATTTTCGATGAGATTTGGACGTGCAAGTCGTGCAAGCCCCGCATCATTGGTATGTATACGCTTAATTGATATAGCCTTATTAGCTTGATTTTGATGTAAACGCTATGATTACTAAGAGCGTGAAGATAATTGTTATTATTATATGCGGCTATAAGTATTTTAAGGAAATCACGAAGTTATTGACTAGTTTAGAACTCTAGTTATGTGCATGTTAGAGACTCATGCTTATACAAGTTGTATTTAATCGATTGTGTAACCTGTACCTAGAATTATTGTATCTTTTCCATAGTTGACCGCTTTGTAACAAATCCACGCATGTGACAATTCTGTGGGTCGTTTACTGGCGCGTACGACAAACGGGTCAAAACGCCGGCTTGAACTCGGGCGGTATTGTGGCCGTTTGCTATCACAATGGGTGTTGTAGGTACAGTACAGCGGTACAGCGGCTATGTTGAAGTGTGATGCCTGCAAAGCCGATCCATGTAGCCATCCATATCACGCATCTTTACAAATCTGCACTGGATAGTGGCACGGGTATATTGCATAAGATGGGCCCACCTCTTGGCCGGGATGGAGAGTCCTACGGAACATTTTTGTTAAGTCTACTTTAGAGGGTGTAAAAAGGGAGCTAGCTAGACCATTTCAACCAAAAGGACATCTTTCAGTTGATGAGGTCAAGAGAAAAGCTGATTCTTTTATACAGAGCTCCAAGTTAGCTCACATCAGGTTTCTATTTGCTATTTTAGGCGGTTATTCTGGTTTATAGCTCTAGTGAGATAATGAGCATAAAAACATTTCTATATCCCAATTTAGTACGACCATCAATGTTCCTAAACGAAAAACGACTAGTACAGAGGTAAAAAATCAGCGTTTGGTAGGACAGGCAATGCATGTTGTGCTGTCGCTATTACTGAGCGCTTACTTGATCGCTTGCCAGATAGTTCTTCATCAGACGCGCCAGTTTTGACGTGAATCCTAAGTACCTGAATTGGAGAATATTACCACGATTCATTAGGTATTTTAATTCTACTAAAGAGTTCAAGAAGTATGTCAAAGAATTCGTCAAAGATACTTTAAATTACGGCCTTCGTAGTATCAAGTCTGGCGCAGATTCAAATCCTCTATGTAAGGTTGTAAACAGTGACTTATTAGATTTCCATGCTGCTTAGCGTTTTTTTGCGTCGAAATTTCAACTGAGCAAGAGAGCTTAGAATTTGCCAAACCCATTGCATTGTGAGCAGCCCGATCCAGGTATCCTAAGAATATTCACTATAAGGTTTTTCAGAGGTTTTCCTGGCCTCCCTCACACTCAAGTTAGTTTTTTTTCTCTATTTTGCTCATGGATTGTTACATCGTATGACATTTCTATTTATTTTTTAGTAATAAAATGAAATCATGTTTGAAATTGAGCCGTAAGTAGTCTTCGCTCAGTGAGCTTATTTGGTCGACATTCGCTCGCAAAACATCGATGAAAACACGATGAAAACACGATGAACATCGCTCCGTAGAAATACCTTTTGCGCCTAATTCATCTCAAATTGTCACCTTTACGAAGTACAATAAAATCCTCACGTGTGGGAATGAATGATTTCACCATATCTTTTAAAGCGGTTTTGTAAAAAGGAGCCCAGTCCCTCACGGCATTTCTTAAACTCTGAACTGGCGGGTCGTCTTACTCATGTGATATTTATTTCGATCAACAGAATTTATACGCCATATTATATTTCCATCCTTGTGTTATTGATTTGATGTACTGGATATGGAATCTGAATCCATTTCATCGCGCAGTGCGTTTTCAAAAATGGACGGTGTGATGGAGGGAATACTGGGTCGAGCCACTTTAAAAATTACAGCTTTTTAACATCTGGAGAGTGCATTAGGACATCATGAAGTCTATTTGGGCATAATTAGTACTGTGCTTATGGATGTTTGCACGCTGAAGTTGATTCAATAGGATAATATCTTGTTTAGGTTTCACAGAGCGATAAAGGAATTTTCTAGTGAATCGCCTCACTCTCAAATGTGGAACATGCCTTGGATGAATCCATGAATTTCCGGGTCTGGTGATGTTTAGTTTGTATTTCTGACGTTAGGCCTATATTTTAAAGGCGTCTGGGGACGTTATAGTAATGAAAGACTTAAAAAGACCGAGAAAGACGGTTACGCTCTGGGAAAATGATACTATCAACAATTTAAGGGGCAGTGCGGTCAACTCAGATCATGATAGAAGCGATAAACGAAAAGGAATTTTGAAAGCCGCTTATAGCGGAGCTCCCACGCTTCGTGCCGCGTGAGCGGAGCCCCATACCTAAGAAAAAGTGGTATACAAAACAAATATGGCAACGTCGACTAGAGTTTTTGTGACGCGATGTCCGTCCGTCCGTTCCCAAAAAGCATTGTATGACAACCCAACTTGGCAGGTGTCATGTATGTGTCAAGGGAGCCACAAAACCGTGGTCACGTCTGTGGTCGATTTGTGACGTCGTCGATGACGGGAATAAAAGCAAAAACATTCATATCTCTTGAAAGAAACATTGTTTCACAACCAAACTCGGCAGGTGTCATGTTGGTGTCAAGGAGGGTGCTCCAATATGGTCACGTGACCGTGCCGTTATCCAAGACATCACTAGAAGCAAAATATGCTGACGTCATCAAATTAAAAAAAAACATTTATATCTCTTAAAAGAAATATTGTATAACAACCAACCTTGAAATGTGTCATGTATGTGTCAAGGGGGTACACCAATATGGTCACGTGATTGTGACGTCATCGATGCCCCCTTATCGTGCATTGCATCTAAGTGCCTTGTTTCAACTTTCAACTTTTTTTTTCAAGGTTGACATATTTTTACTGGATAAATTACTTATTCCTATCAACATCCCTGCCAACGGCAATCCACTTTCTGCACACTGGTACCTTGCTGCAAGTAAAACATGACTTTGTTTTATGCCATGCTTTAACAATTAAAAAATTGTTTTGCTAAATTTCATGTCTAATGGCTTCGATCTCTATTGTTATGGGGAAAACACGAGCACACCCAGATTTCGAACGACGAAAGACGTTCTTGCGTAGTATATATGAAAGCTTATAAAGGTAAAAAAATTGAATCTTAGCTGTTTCTTAAAATAATTATATGCTGCTCACATTAAAGGACAAAACAACTCTCCAACCCAGGTAAGAGACCGCGACAACTAGAACTTTTTTGGGCGTATCACCAAAAATATAACCTTATGCTTAATTACTATCCATTTTGTACCTACAACTATCTTATAAGATCATAGCAAGTAGTCGTTAAGAAGATATTTACAGCACGACGCTTCTTACCGTTGCCACCAGACAAACAATTTTGACATGCTCTTTTTTGACACTTTTTGATTGCTAGGCGGAGCCATCACAAAGTTGACGACACACCATTTGATAGCTCATTTCATTCTTGCTTTCCTCGGTATGAAGTACAAGGTTAAAGTGGAGTACGGGAAAGAAAGATTTCTTTAATTTTTTATCGTTTTATGGACAAAAAAAATTATCTATTCTCTTCTCTTGTTGAAGACATTCGTAAGCGATGTGGAAGTTTGAGACTTCTCAAACTGTCGGAAGTTGTGTAAAAACGTCGCTCTTTCCCAGTAAACACGAATGTATTAAAGCAATTGTTCTGGCTTCAGAAATGTGGAGTGTGGTCTTCTACGATCCTTTTGTGTTCCGTGGCGGCAACCTGTAAGAATACCGATCCTCCTTGCTGCATGTTGCAATTATGTGCATAATCCACTGCTGGAGGCATTATAACAAGGCGATACTCGGCTTGGCGACATGCTGTACCACAAACAGAAAAAAGTAAGACGTTCCATTCACTGCTGCGAAGGTATTGCAAAATAAGGACTTTTCTGCTAGAATTTTTATTATTTATTTTTTGAGAGAGAGAGGAAGCTTTATAGAGAAGGAGAGAGAGACAGAAGCAGCTAATAAACGCGCAAAAATTATGTCCCACATATATAAGTATATCGAGTTTCACGAATATGGTGCACTACATCGTACAGTTATATAATTGCTATATTTGTCAACTGGTATTGGCTATTTCTAGCCATCTTTACTTAGTCTAAGTCGTTAAGTTATATTGTAAAATAAATTCTAAGTTGGGCATGAAGCACCGCCATGCTTGTTTTTAGAATTCGCTTCAATAATAAAGTATATAAAACCTCGCCTTTATCAGTGGTCTTAGAACCGTACTTATTTGACTATCAATGTAAGAAATTAACATTGGCCATTTCTAGCTTCTTTTAGCAATAGTTAGTTGTTTTGTCGCAGCAGTAAAACCGTGTTCTTTATTCGTCATGAAATGTTGACATGGCTTATAGCTGGATTTATTCACGAGTAAATTATTTTGAAAAATATTCCTGGTAGCTGGGTATCAGTCAAGCTATATCATTAAACTTGTAGTAAATTTAATCTTTACCAAAAAAATAAGGCCGAAATCTTTCATAAAGGGTGAATATTATTGTTTGATTGTGATTAGTGTTCAAGCGCCTAGTAATTTTCATATTTCAACAGCACTTTAGATTTATACTTAAACACGAGGTTCCGGTATAAAAGGCTAGGACCGCCCACAAAAAATGGCGTCTTTTTTAAAATTCAAAATGGCGGGTCAGAAGCAAAAAAAAAAAAACACTTAAACTCGAAAACTGCTTTCTAATACGCTAATATGCTAAGGAAAAAGTGTGTGCCATCTTTTACGGACAAAAGGAGCAATGGAGGAGGAGAATGACAATCCCTAGCTAATAGGGGTATCGGGAAAGGTTTCCACATTGAAATGATCAGGCGAAGAGGAGCTGCAATTCAACCATTTTGTTAGCGAGAGAAAGCACTCGCAAACGCGCCATTTTGAGCTCTCCACAGAGATCCAAAAGTATTTCTAACTCACAACCAAAAGCACCATTGACGTCCAGAACTTCGTGGTTTTCAAGCAAATCACAGTTAATGTTCAGGCGAAAAAAAAAATTATAAAGCACAATGTTGACAGGATATCACTTTTTGAAGTCTTTTGTTTGCGTCTTGCACGACACCAAGCGCACGCATTTTGTAAACAATCATTTCAAGAGGTTTTTAAACTGCCACAATAGTATCGATTAAATACTTAAATAAAAGATTAAACTATAGAATAAAAAACTGATTTTAAACCACTTTCAACCTCTATTTGCTGTTAGATTCAGTTCTGATATCCTGCCGGTCCATGTTTTCTTTGTAAATATGACTTTACTGACTTTACATAAAGCAACATACCTTATTCGTATCACATTTCACAGAAAATAGTATGGAACCCACCACCAAAAATACCACCAAGACCGGGGCGATGAAGCAAGGATTCGTGCTTTACAATGCCCAGACAAACGTGTTGGTAAACCTTTGATTGCATTTGACTTGAATGTAGACGGCGAACTCTCATGAATTTCCCGTCAAACACTCTGAACACAGGGCCCTCAATAAGGCAGAGGGAAATATTTTGGGCGCAGTTTTTTTTATAGCGTAGTATATAACATTTATTATAGAATAAAATAAAGATAATTTATAATGAAACTTGATATACTGAATATCGGTTGCAATCCTGTTATATTCAGGGGCAGATATAGCTTTTTGCTTAATGGGGGAGGGGGGGGGGTTGGTTCGGTGGCAAAGGGGGGAGTGGATATTTTTTTTGGTACATATGGCTTTCTGGCAGCCCAAAGGGAGGGGGGGGGGGGGTTAAACCCCCTAAACCCTCCCCCTAGATACGCTACTGATATTGGTTTATTTCCAACGATATCATCGTCCTACGTTGTATTGCCCTACGATTTTCGTTATCGTATTCGATTTTCGTTTATTAGTATGGTGGCAGAAGTCGGAAAATAGGGGTTTCGCACAAGTCGAGAGCTACAGAAGGTTTGAGAGCAGATTTGAGTAGATATTGGTCCCCTAAACAACGCCTAGTAGTTAGTGGTGTCGGATTTTGGTATACGTTTTGAATTATTTACGTTTTTCTATTTCGGGTGAAAAACCACAGGGTACCCGAGTATGAATTTTACAAAATAATTTATTTAGCATGCAAAACATACAATAAAGGCATGGAAACATCCTACAAATATACTTTCCATATGTTACAAGTCGCTCTGACTAATACGGCCTTAAACCACAGGGTGCCCAAGTCATATTTTTGCAAGGTTCCAGTGTGTTCACGCATAAGCTTGGGAAATAACCCAGTTTACCCAGGAGTTTAACCCAAAAGCTACCTAAACATAATATCTAGGCTCCTATATGCTTCTCGTTTATATCTATCTCAGCGAGTGTGATGGACGCGGGAAATGTAGCTCTCTGAATATCCCGATTCTTGAGGGTTTTTTTTCTTATAATATGATTACTTAATCGCATCCGATCTTCTCCTTTAACTCAAAATGGGTAAGACAGGGGCTCAGTCGCGTGGATAAGACAAGGGCTCAGTCGGGTTCCTGTCCTTCTCCGGAGTCTTCTGACTCCTCCATCATCGAAGATCTTTGGCCAAAACTCGAAGCCAAACGGAACGGCTGGATCTCTACGTCTTTTCCTAAACTTGTGAAATCTCTAATTTCTAAGGAGATTGAATCGATCCTCTCTTCTCCCTCCTCTCTTCATCAACTCTCTTTCCGACTTTCTCAACTTTGATTCTAGCCTTTTGAAGGATCAGATGGCAGCATCGAAAGCAAAATTAGACGAGATAGAAAAGGCCAACGATACCCTTCGTAACCAAATGGACGATCTAGAACAATACAATCGCCGAATGAACGTTCGCATCTATGGAATCGCCGAGTCTGAGGATACCGATGCCAAAGCATTGGACTTCTTTCAAGAAAACTTGCAGTTTTTCTATCGCCAAACGACTTGTGCCGTTCCCACAGAGTAGGTCGTAAATCCTCCAAACCCCGGCCGATCATAGTTCGCTTCATCAGACATAATAATAAGGTCGATGTGCTAAAGAACAGGCGACGGCTGAGACAGGCGAACGGTGGGTTCAATATACAGGAGGACTTAACGCTACTCGGGCGGGACATACTAAAATATATTCTTTCTATTCCTGAAGGCATTGTGGCCAAAGTATGGACTATAGACGGGGTAATACACTTCCGACATTCTTCAAAGTCCTCAATCATTGCGCACTCTACATCTCTTGCAGAGTGCAAGAAAGCTCTCTCAAATATACCAGACTATAAGTCTATTTGAAGCTCCTATTTTCTTGTATGAAATATTTTTTTTTCTTTTCTCCCTGTCATCCATGCCCTCGATTTCATTTCTTTTTCATTTTAAATGGTCCTCAAGTGTCTTAGAACTCTGAATGAATACTAATTAAGAAAATAATAAGTATTATTTAAAATAAGTATTAATAAAAAACAATAATAAATCTTTAGATATTAAAGCATAAGTCAATTATAATTTAATTTTTTTTACTTTTTCATAATATGCCACATAAACCAGCTTGCACTGTTTGAAGATTCTCTGTCTCTGATAACCACAGAGCTATACTCTGTGACATATGTCACCAATGGACCCATCTTAAATGTACTCCCCTTACATGCGCTGATTATGTTAAATTATCAACCTGGGATGAATCCTGGTTCTGCTGCAAATGTACATCTGAAACGTTTCCTTTCAATCAGACAACACTGACTTTTATTTTTCTCTTTATGATTTTAACCATGAACATTTTTTTGATCAAGAACTCTTGAAAAACAAAATTTTCAACCCTTTCTTGGAAGATTCTGAGACTCGTCACCTTTTACTTGACTCAGATCTTGATCCAGACTCTAACCTCCTTAATAAAAACTCTTCACTTCTTTCAAATTGTGTTTATCTAACTAAAAAGGAGTTTAATAAGATCCCAGACTCCCCCTTCTCTCTTTTCCATACAAATATTCGTAGTGTGAATAGAAATTTCATAAATCTTTCTGAATGCCTAGATACCCTTGATAAGAAGTTTTCCATCATTGGTCTCTCTGAAACCTGGCTAAATGACTCACACGACAATAACCCACAACTTCCTGGTTACTCTTTGATTTTACATAATTGGCAGCATAAACAAGGTGGGGGTGTTGGAATGTTTGTTAAGTGTAATATAGACTTTAAATTACGTCCGGACTTGAAATCAAAAAGTGAGAAAACATATGAATCAATATTCATTGAAATCATCAAGCCAAATAACAAAAACATAAACTGGCGGTCTGTATAAGCTACCTGATACCTCTTTAAATGAATTTAATGAGTCCATCACCCCTCTACTATCTAAAATTAGCTTTGAAAACAAACTTACCTATATTATGGGGGACTTCAATATAAACCATAATAAATCATAATCTTTTCTTTTTCACCAACACCTGGAAGTCCGCTGACGACCTTCACTACAAGCCAGCGATTTTAGTTTAGATTAGTTACTGTTATTAATATTATATTGTTATTGTATATATTATATATTTTTTTTCATTGTACCAGACTATACATCGATCCTTCACTCCTGTACTCCAAATATATCTGACATTAAGCCACTTAAGCCTCCGGCTTTGGCTCTTCCCATGTATGTTATCACCAAGTTTTACCAATAAAATTGATTGATTGATCTAAAGAGACCATAGGGATCCCAAGTCAAGTTTTTCTTTAAATAAAAAGTCAATGGTAAAACAATTGGTGACAGCTCATTGTCCTTGAATGACTAAATTAAGAGAATGTTCACAGTGAAAGCCGACCGAGATCTGTTTGAAAAACTTCGCAAATGCAAGACAAGTCAGCCTAGCAGTCCCCTGCGCAATTGCCTACAATGATGAAATTTTTAGAAAATTCACCATAAGTCACAATTCTTGAGGAGGACTTTGACACATGATGTTGTTAATATTTTGGGTGGAATGGCATTATTCAGATACAAATACGTTTTGGGAGCTTGCGCAGAAATATTTCACCACCATCATGAGGCAGATCACCCAACAAAGTTGCTCTCACCCAACAAAGTTGCTCTCACCCAACAAAGTTGAACAGGGCCTGAAAAGGGTCTACAAGATGTTCTTGAGATGAGCAAGCAGGCAACAATACACCCGAGTCACGACAAAGGCCCAAGTACATATAGAACCCAAAGAACAAGACCGTCTACTGCCGGGGAAATATCTTTTCATATGAGGTCTTTTCAATGGGGAGAAAGCAGCCAATGGCAGAAATCAGCAAGCTTGAGTCCACAAAATACAGGGTCTGGGTGGGGTTAACCGACTAGCGACAAACGGCCTAAAAAGTAACTGAATACCAACAAAACATGAAAAAAACTAGTGAATAGCGACAAAAGATATTTACTAACTACCGACATTTTATTATTTCGGGTATTTTTACTCTTTACTTTCATCCCCAATCTACTTAAATTCGGCCATTTTAGAATCAGCACTATTTGCTGTTGCAAAGAGCCCCCGTTGCTGTTGCAATTAATTTATTATCAATAAGTTATTAATTACTAATCCATGAAATCTGGTACAAGAGCGATTACTAGCATAGATTTACGGACTACCGACAAAGACCGATAAATTATGGAAATTTTAACTGACTACCGAGATGCAGACCCCCCCCCCCCCCCAATCCGGACCCTGAAAGAACAGACACGCGAATGGTTCTGCTTGCTGCCTACGATGCAAGCGACTTCTCAACGGTCATTCAATCCCCAGATACAGATGTCCTCGCCCTTTGTGTCACGCACTTCATTGCCATCGGATGTCAGGGGTTTGGTTTCGAACAAACACTTGCGACCGTCAGAGACTTATCCCAGTCCACTCAATCCATGAAAAGCTAGGTGACAGGTTTTGCCAGTCACTACCAGCATTCCATGTGTTAACCGTGTGCGATTCCCACAGGCAGCATCTCTGGTAGAGGAAACCATGGCTAACGCTAAGACAAATAGCTGCACGCCAATCGACGCTTAGTCTGTTTGGTCAGCATCAAGCCCTCGATGATGAGAAAGCAGCGAAGACAGAGACTTTTGTTTGCGTTCTCTATCTGTATCAAGATCAGCTGACGAGCTGCGCCATCTGATCAGACAGCCTCAGGCAACATATGGAGCGTGCCAGCATATGGAGCGTGCCAGCTCGGTTGTTGGCCAAGTACAGAGAAACATGGATAAGAAAAGCAAGACTGAAAGCTCAGGCCTGTCTACATGACGAAAGACCCAGATCCACCCAGTCTTATCGAGCCGACAAGGTTTGGATGCTTATGTCAACGGAAGCCTGTTCATGGCTGAAGAGCCAAAGAGCCCCCATAACATGGCAAGCAAGTAGATGAGTCAGAGGACGAAAACAGTGATGATGAGTATGATCAAGTCCTGTTATGCTAGTGCCAAACCTTAGCATTTACCTTCTTTTTCTTTTACACTGCATTAAATACATTCTTAATATAGCTGAGATGTCGGATGACAACAGGCTGGGTACCAAAGCCTAGACGGAAGGAGGGCTGATCTGTGTTATGCCTAGCAAGTAACATTTTTAAAGAAGTAATATTTGGGCTCACTGTGGTTTTAATGTCATGCAAGGATAAATATTTGGTACAATAAACGCAATTTCAATGCAGGACTGCAATTGCTGATATTGCATCTTTTCATAATGAGTTAGCATAGCATCCTGATCAAACATTCTCTGAATAATTATCTACGTGAGTCATTCATGCAAATGTAAGACTCGGGCACCATGTGTGTTTAGGCTGTATTAGTTGGAATCACTTGCAACGTATGGAAAGTATGTTTGTAGGATGTTTCCATGCTTAAAACGGTAACATGTTGAGATGGTGTGCTCAGCTGGTTTTCAGTGAAACATTCGGATCCATTATAGATCAAAAACGTAAATCGTAACCTAAATCGTCCACGATGTTAAATCATAGACGATAAACGAACATCGTCTACGATAATGTAAATCGTAGGAAGATATAACGTAGGACGATGTTCCAGTGAAGTGATCCGAATTTCGCGCCTTAACGAGCTGACCAACCACAAAGACAAAATGGCAGCGTTATATTCGACCCAGCTTGCGCTTTCCCTTGCTCCCCCCGGCTCAGCCCAGGTTTGAGCCCCTAAACTTTAAATCTAGCAGTAATACATAATAAAACATGCGTATGATTGCTTTTATTTGAACGTGAACGTTTCATTCAAATTGTCATTCCACACCTATCATGAAGAAGAAAAAGGTTCCGAAGCGGGCAATCTCTCGCTTTTCGATCGCAATCGAAGTTACTGAGTAAATGGCGTTTAGAATTGCACACATAAATCCCTGATTGCCGACTCTAAATGTAAACTAAATGATCAAACAAACAAAAAATGGCTAGAAGCCCTTTTAGCGACAGATGAATCTACTAGTTCTAGATGTGAAACAAGACCTTCGTCTTCGACCGCCGAAAGTGTTTTACCATCGACATTGGCTTCAAATATAGCTAGAAAAATAGAAATTCACACCCGTTCCGAAAATGAAAATGGGAAGTATTTCGTGTGTTCCATTGCATCGGTGTAAAGGCTATGCAGACAGTTTTCTGAATAACAGATGCCCTCGATGTCAACAACTTTACGATTTATCTACTTTCGCGATGAAGCACCGAGGCCACGCCGGCAGAATCTCGATGAGCTGCACCAACAATCATCAGCTCGTCTGGTTCAGCTCGAGCAGCGTGGATGGCAGATTTCTTGCAAATCTCAGGTGAGAACACTTTAATTATAGAATTATCAATGCACTGTTCGAGACTGTCAGTCCAGTCCAAGTAAGCCATCATAAATAAAGTAAATGCCTACAACAATAATGGGGTATAGTAAACATCAACATTTTGGGTCAAGCCAAAAAGGCTTGTTCATGGTGTTACGTCATCTGACCTGACCGAGACGCGGTACCACTCCTTTATGGAAGCCTCTGGCCTAGGGGTCATTGAACACTTTCCTGAATGCTGGTAAATATTTGGGCAAATTTGACTGGATTTTTTTTCATGAGATTTTTATGTGGGGAATTGTAATTAATTTGTGTTTCCACTTGCAAGTTTGTTAAATGCCAGTGTGGGGGGCTACTCCACTGATGTTCGGAAAGGGGTGTGCCACCAAGGTCTCGAAAACCTGACCCTATCAGAGATTGCAAAACCTTGTTTTATATAACCTACCAATACCTACAGTTAAAATTGTATACCCTACCATAGACCTGGTCTTATTCATCATGGTAGTCTGTTTGGTTGTGATCAAAGGATGGCACATACCTGTATTTCTTATATGAGGGATTCCTTATATCTGGGTTACATGCAGTGCCTTGACATTTCTTGGCAACTCGCTCAGACCTGTTATACATAGAGGAGGAGTGCAAACTGCTATGGATACTAACCAGAGGACTTTGTAAATAAAAAAAATCCGCACCCCAGGGGGGGAATCATCAAAATTTTACAATCCCTGGGGTATCCCCGATCATGGAATAGTGCCTAAATTACTACTAAATACTATTACTACCTAAATCTCCCTAGCAATAATTTAATTCACATTGATAGCTTGCGAGATCAAGCTAAAAATTGAGATCAAGTTGAAAATGAAAAGGGAACTTCATAGTTGTTATGACTTTCTTTTTATTGACACTGACAGGACTCCCCGGTCGGCCATTTTGAATCATGGTTATTCGTTATGCTCCGAGATACAGAGACATACTGGCTCTTACTCGTGAGTTTATCACGTTATATTATTAGCCGATTGCATGTACTAGCCACTCATACGTTCACGTATCGATTTATATTCCAGAATCGTATCATCACTTGTTATTAAAGACCATATACAATCTACAATCGAGGAGTTTTCTTCATGACACGATTGAGTCACCGCCATGGTTGTCATCGAATGCACTTTACCCGACTGTGAGTTCAAGACCAACGACGCGTCTGAGGCTGTGGCGATTGCCCTATTGACAAACAACAACTTGGTCCACAGAAATGAAGCTCAAACCGGACACATACCAGCCAACACAGCTCCCAAAGGACCAAAATTAGACCGCCCGAAAATCGACGTCGGCGTAATGATCGAAAAGTGGAACATCTTCACACGAAGATGGGAAGTGTTCCGATCAGGCTCTGGGATAGATAACAACTCAGCCCCGTCACAGCCCTTTCAAGTGCGCTGGCACCGAGCTGGGAGACAGCCTCCTCAAGGCTAACCCCGTAATCCGTGACGTCATCATTAACGGATTATACAAACAAACCCACCGCAGCCTGCCCCAAGACCCCCTTAAGCAGATCAGGCGAAGGAAGCAACATGCCCCGGATGTCAAAAGACATTCAAGCTATTTACCGAAGCAGCTCGCGGATGGAACAAAAAACCGCACCAGCTGTGCATCGACTGCCATAGGATGAACCGGCGATCAGTCACGCGCGACCTATCCGCCTCCTCGCCATCGGCACAACAGTCTTCCTGCAGGACCAGCAGGGCCCTAACCCAAACAAGTGGGACAGACCAAGGGCAGTCGTCGAGGCAGCAGGACATGATCAATACAGTGTGAAGGTAGACGGCTCCGGACGCGTAACACCACGAAATCGCCGCTTTCTATGCGCGTACACACTAGCCTCACCAACCATACCACAGGACCCAGTAGTACAGACGCCGTCAGGGGCCCCAGCACAGACGCCATCAGTGGCTCCAGGCGCCCAATCGCCGCCCTCTCAAACATGTCACCCGCATACTAATAAGACGGCGACAACAGCCACCACGCCAGATGTTCCCACCCCCTTCCTCGCCACAGCTGTCCCAGCATTACATGTCTCGACTGAAGAACCTGGAAAGCAAGGACCCTCCACACCTGAAGCGATGATTCTGCCAATAATAATATACAAATTATATTATTTAGTTTACAAGAAACTGGGCTAGGAAAGAGCAGGGAAGAGTGTATATGAGGAAAATATTCAAACAACAAGAAAAGAAGTCCAGAGTATGGATACATTCAGAGAAGCTAAGGGTGATGTAAGTGTTTTTCATACCAATCCAATTCATACCGAACAAAAAGTAGGTGTTTTTGGATTATATTGCGCATCACCATCACCAGCATCATAATAATTTACTATTTCAGATGATCATTACAGATGCGCGACAGGACTCTGTAGAGCAGCACAACATACAACAGTGTCAGCCATTTCATACTTGGAAGTAAATGCACTTTTAAAATCATTATGGTGGTTATCACTAGGAAAGCTGGGAGAGAGTGTTAGGATTTAGATAGAATTGAATTAAAGGGAAAATGTGTATTTTCCGAAAAACTCCATACCCAAACCCTAGAACGAATTTCAGACGGGGTGGGCCAGGTCAATTGATCTGATATTTCAGGGTGCTACTATTCTCCTTCCTTAGAGAGGTGGACGTTATTTGGATTACCTCAGGGGTTGGGGTATGTATTTTTTCCCGAAAACACTGCACAATGATAAAATGTTTGAACAAGGTGAACAACATGATGAGGATCAATAACATAATCCCTATAGTCAAACCAACCAAGACACACTTCTACTACATCATGAAGAACTCCAACGGCACTGAAGCGGAATACCAGGGACAGCTCCGGAATGTATCAAAGCACTACCAGGTAATGTAAACTTATCAGAGTTTTCCTGTTTTCAAGAGACAAAGACCCTTAAGGGAATATTTTCCTTACAAACAAAACAGGGATGCTTGTCCAAGCTATCACTTAGGGTGCAACCCCCTAGGGTCTTATATGTTGTGTTATGCGTTAATAATTCACGCAAAAAGAACCCTTAGAAAAATTATAGCAAGGTTAATTATGTTTTTTTTTTTCTGTTTATAATAAGAAAGCTCGCTACTCAGACTATATAGCAGAGCCCCGGACAGAGACGCTCCATACACGACTCTCAAACCTAAAACTTTTGAGTTTCGAAATCGTATTTGGGAGCAGTTTATAACACTTGTTTTCACATGAGGTATAAACAATAATCGCTGGTGACAAGAAAGTAGGACAACGAAAAATAAAAAATTTAAAAAATTGACAAGGCAATGAAAAAAAGAAATAGCTGAAATGTTATGATTATATCTTATGCATGTTAACATTTTCAAATGTAAATCCATTTATTTTTGGGACGAAAGGCCTTATGAGGCCTCTTTGTCACTATGCTATCGCGCGGATAAATAAATAAGAGTGTAACCATTTCACTTCTACCAGGCATTCCTGGTAGTATCTTTAGCACGTGATAGTCTTTTATAACGATCGAAGTAATTTCGGATTTATACGAGACCATACGAAATCAGACGAATCATCTACGAAATCCCGACGACTGAAAATAAACGATTTGTCCTCGCCATGTGCGTTCTCTTCATCTTCGATCGTCGATGCGTTAGTGCTTTCGGAGGTGAGTTGTTCTTCCTATTACATTATAATGTATTTCAACTCTTTTGTGCCTAGAACTAGGCACAACTTTCTATGCATTTGCAGTCAAATTTGTATTTCTAAAGAATATTTTAGATTTTCGAGTGGTTTACGTGGATTGTTTGACAACAAAAGTCCGATTGCTTCGCTTGGCTTGTTACAGACAAGTCCCGACCGCATGGTGTGCTTCAATTTCCTTAGGGGAACAAATACGGCCAGAAATGGCGCTCAAAAACTCCTTCGGGAGACTCAAACTTCCCTTCGGGAAACAAACTTTCACAGCAATGTGATCTTAACTTTGCCTCGGCAAACTCAAACTTCCCTTCGGGGAACCAACTATCACAGCAATGTTTATGGCATATATTCTGGAATTTCGCGGGTTGGTAAAATGTCCTTCGGGATACCTGTGATGGTTGAAACTGGTCAAACAAACCCTGTATGCAATTGTATTCTTGATGATGAATTCATTTCAAGAACTAACAATAGCAGTATAACAAATGCATTTGTGAAAACTCTGTCTAGTTCTGAATGCAAAAAAGAGCATGATAACCATGTATCTTATCAGTATAAGATTACTAATTGTATGGAAAATCATAGGCATTCTCTGTTGTGTTCAAAACAAGCTCGTCATAAAGTTAGAGACAGAGAACCATCTAGAAAATCCATGAAAAAAGTGTTTAAATTGTGTAGAAAGTTGAAGAAAAGGCACAAGAATTTGCTGAAAAAGGGCACACTTATTTCGTCTGTTTTATACAGTATTGCTTCAAATTATAACTATTGGAAATTGAAATATATTAATAAGAATGATAGTTTCTATAGTTCCTATTTTAGAGTACCCCATAAAATGCCATTGACATATAATGAACGGAAACAAGCTCTTTTATTTGTCTGGGGACATTGGAATTTAATCCTGGTCCTGTAACTAATAATAATATAATAGTGAAAGATATCTGTTTTTATAGCAACCATGACTTTACATTGAGATACCGAATGCTTAGACATGGTTTAACACCACTAGATGTTGGTGGTGGAGGTGATTGGTTTTTTTTAAATCAGTATCACATCAGCTATATGGTAATTCAAATAAGCATGCAGAAATTAGAGCATTAGGAGTGAGGTTTTTGAAGGATAATCCTGAACGATTTATTGAAAGCATCATAGGCACATCTTGGTCGAGTATTTAACTAATATGTCTCTACAAGGAACATGGGCCAATCATGTTATAATTCAGGCTGTTGCTGATGCAATGAATTTAAAGATTCATATAATAAAATCAGATTCGAATTTTAGAGAATTTACATTAGTTGAACCAACAAAAGCAGCAAGTAATATTGCAACAATACACATAGGACATATAGGTCAAATGCACTATGTTTCAGAATGTACTATTGAACAGCAGCAAAGTTCAAACAATATTGACATTGAAGAAGCAGTTTCAATAGATTCAGAAAAGGACAAAGGTGCAGGTAGAAACAAAAATTCTGATTCAAACAATAGCTGTAAAACACGGAAACGTGAAAGAGCTGCTTATATCAGACAATACAGGCAAAATAATAATTCACCAGATAAAAAATTGAAGAAAAATGAAAACCAAAGAAAATATAGAGAAATGAATGCATCACCAGAAAAAAAATTAAAGCATAATGATTACCACAGAAAATATAGAGAAAACACACGAAGTAACATGTCTATTGACTCTGCAATCAAACGGTTCCATGAAATAGTAAGCAATGGCCCTCTATATGTATGTACATGTTGTGATCAACTATGGTATAAACATAGTGTCAGTAGTACTAATAAGCTGAGACAAACATATCCTGATATTGTGAAATATCTATTAAATAAGATAAGTGTTGGTAACAAAGAATGGGTTTGTAGAACATGCTCTAATTATTTGACCAAAACTAAGGTCCCACCATGTGCTGTAGTGAATAGTATGGCATTTCCAGACAAACCAGATTTCTTTGATTTGAATGAACTAGAATGTAGATTACTAGCACCTAGAATTGCTTTTCAAAAATTAATGCAAGCGCCTAGAAGACAGCTTAAGATACATGGCAATATTGTTAATGTACCTGCTGATGTGACTCATACAGTTAGTATATCACTACGATTACAAAACCAAACTGCTACAATTAAAAATAATTTTAAGCGAATGTTGAAATATAAGAGCTCCGCGTTGTCTCTTAATGTAAGACCGTATAAAGTACTCCAAGCAGCAAATTGGCTTATGACAAATAGTATAGTATTGAATAATGACTGGATCAATCAATACAACAAATCTGTCAATGATGAAATTAATGAGAGCTTGCAGTCAGACACAATAGATGAAACTGATGACAATAATATTGGTTCAGAAGAGCTAGACCAAAATAAAAAACATGAAGATGAGGCAGAAACAATTGCTGGTGTTACTGATACTATGTTTACAGCAACTGACTTTTGGAAGATGATGAAAGGCAAAACATATTGAATAATGCTCCAGGCGAAATCATATCCTGGAATATTCCTTGGACAACCACGAGTTGACAATAAACAAAGATTAGTCAATATTAACTATAGCGATATATGTAAATCAGATTTGAGACGATCTGACAGACGAGCTGCAATGTGCATTGAAAATATTTTTTACAAAATAAAAAAGTTGCAAATAAAAATCCTATTAGGTAAATCACATATAGCTCTGAGAAAGTGCAAGGGTAACAACAAAAATATTACTGCTCGACAACTTAAACAGCAAGGATCACTAGACAGATTGATTCGTCATGATGGATACAAATTTTTGAATGCATTGAGAGGTTCACCTCCATACTTTGAAAAGGCTAAAAAAGATCTGTTTGCAATGATTAGGCAATTAGGTCCTGCTACACTATTTTGTAGTTTCTCATCAGCTGAAACACAATGGATGCACTTACTTAGAATACTTGGTCAGCTTGTAGACAATAAGGAATATACTGATGAAAAAATCAACAATTTTAACTGGGATGACAGGTGTCGCTTAATTGCATGTGCAAGACACTTTGATTATCAAGTTAATGAATTTTTGACAAACTTGTTCAGTTCTGCTGAACCTTTAGCTAAAATATCTGACTGGTTTTACCGTGTAGAATATCAGCAAAGAAGATCTCCTCATATACATATGCTGATGTGGCTTTAAGATGCACCACAATTTCAAATAGATAGTGATGAAGATATCACGTCATTTATTGATAAGATAATTACTTGCCAAAAGCCCGTAGACAATGCTGATTTACTAGACTTGGTTAATAGACAGGTCCATAGACATTCACATACATGTCGTAAAAATACAAGTAGCAAATGCAGATTCAACGAAGCAGACTATGATAATATATCCTCTAGATGAGGATACACCAGACAAGGAAATTAAAATACATAGAGATAATTGGAAGTCAATTCGAGTATATCTAGATGAGAGCAAAGAAGGTGAAGATATTTCATTTGATCAGTTATTCATGAGCCTTAATATCACAGAACAAAACTATTTACTTGCTGTAAGTTCATCAATTAACACACCTACTGTGTTTCTAAAAAAAATCATAATGAATTATGCATAAATAATTAAAACCCTGCTTGTCTCTCGGCATGGAAGATAATATAGATATACAGTTTGTATTAGATGTGTATGCATGTGCTGTGTACATTGTCAATTATATCTCAAAAGGTCAGAAAAGCATGAGTGAATTTTTTAAGAGAGGCTTGTACTGAAGCTAGGCAAGGTAATAAAACAATTAAACAACAAGTTAGAGATATAGGAAGTTTCTCAATAATGTTGAGATAAGTGCACAAGAAGCAGTGTACATTGTGTTGCAACTTCCAATGATAAAGTCATCTAGACAGATCATATTTTATAAATACATCACCTCCTGATGAAAGAGTTGAGCTTCTAAAACCAATGGATAATATTAATGAAATGGATGACGACTCAGAAGAAATCTATACCAGTGGTTTACTCAAAAGATATTCAAAGCGATCTGCAAAACTAGAAAATATCACACTTGCAGACTGGGCAGCATGGTATTATTGTGCTGGAAAGCCTTATGTAAAACAAACTAATGAAGTTGATGTTGATGGTCTTCCATCAGAGAATTTTGTTGATGATAATCAAAATGATGATGATGATGATACAGAAGCTCAGAAAACATCATGTAGCAAAACTAAAAAACGAGTAAAGGCTAGAATAATTAGAAGTGTGTGGTTTAATAAGGAAGCTGAACCGGAAAAACATTATCGTGAACTTTTAATGCTATTTACTTTATGGTGAAATGAAGAAAGTGATATTCTTGGTACATTTTCATCTTATGAAGAACGCTATATGTTACTTGCCAATGTCATCAATGAAAAAATGAAGCAATATGCAGTTGCAATGAGGACTTTAATGAAATGCAACAAGACATGAAAAGATGAGGACAGATTTGATGAAATAGCACCTTGTACACAAAATCTTGAACAACAAGACCGAGCTGAAGGTGATCAGGACTTACATCCTGACTTCACTGGAAACTGTAATCTATCAGATGATTTAGGGATACCATCAGTTGATAATACTGAGCCACTTATTATGAATGAGCTGCCAGACGATGAATGTAAACATATGGTAAAGACATTGAATAAGGAGTAAAAATAATTTTTCTACCATGTATTACATTTAATAAAAACTTCTAATGAGGCATTTTACTGCTTTCTAAGCGGTGGTGCAGGTGTGGGTAAATCACATGTTACTAAAGCCTTATACCAAGCTGCTTTGAAATATTACAACACCAGACCTGGTGTTAATTTTGCTGAAACAAAAATACTTATGTTACCACCCACAGGGAAAGCAGCATATAATATAAAGGGCAATACCATTCATAGTGCTTTAGCAGTACCAGCCTGTCTGTCATTAAAGAACTATAAGAAACTTGATGCAAGTAGGCTTAATACATTAAGATGTCAAATAGGTGGACTTAAGTTAATATTTGTAGATGAAATATCTATGGTTAATGTTCAATTGAACAATAGACCTAAAGATATCAAAGGTAGCTCACTACCGTTTGGTGGTGTTAGTATTGTTGCTGTATGAGATTTGTTTCAACTACAACCTGTAATGGATGGTTATATATTTAAAGACATGGATAACGATGAGTATGGTGTTCTTGCGCCTAATGTATGGCAAGAACTTTTCAAGATGTTTGAACTTAAAGAAATCATGCGACAGAGGGAAAGCAAAGACTTTGCAGAATTATTGAATAGATTAAGAGAAGGAAATCATACTAAAGAGGATATAATCAAATTAAAGGAAAGAATTCTTAACCACACTAGTGCTCAGTATCCCAAAGATGCACCTCATTTGTTAATTCAAAATGCTAAAGTCAATGACTTCAATGATAAAGTTCATAATGGTCTTCAAGGTCCAAAATACTCTATTAAAGCACATGCCACTGTCATTGGAACAGATTCAGAAGAACAAAAGAGACAAAATATAAATACCTAACGATCCTAGAGAAACAAAACAACTGCATTCTGTTCTGCACTTAGCAGTCGGTGAAAGAACAGATATATCGCTAAACACTAGAAATGATGATGGTAGATCAATTCCTTACCTTATAGATGCACTTAGAAATTCCGTGGGAGGGGGTTGGGTATTCCAGGTGCAACAAAACGTTTTTTTTTTAATCTAATTTAGATAAAAACAACGTTTTATTACACCTTGAAGTCGGCAGGAGACCCCAACCCCCTCCCTCGGAATTTCGTATTGCCTCTATAAGGTAAGATATGGATCTGCTATTGGTTCAGCTATTTTGGAGATCAAAGATTAAGGGTGTCTAAAAAGGTTTTCTGAGCTCTCCATAAACATTACAGCACGAGAAGCCCAAGTGCGACCACCTTTAACTAATTAGCATACTTTCGGTCGCCTCGACCGATCGCGTGCCGTCTAGGCCGTACGTGGTTACGTACGGCCTAGACGGCACGCGATCGGCCCAGAAAGAGCTGAGAAATCTACGTTAGCTGAACTAAAGTACAGAGCGGGCTTCACAAAGATCAAATTTGGACGAATTAACGAAAAAAACTACCAAATTCCCAATAGAACTGCTAAGTTTTCTAGAGACTGCTACGATTTGACTTTATAGTCTATTCCCTAATTAACTCTATCTGTACTCAATGTAAATAATTGTGTAAATAAATGCGAAACTGTAAATATAAATCTTGAATAATAAATGTAAATAACAAGCCTCAGTGATTCCTTGTATTAGCTTTGCAAGATTTGCTGATGTTAGTGTTGTGTGTGTGTGTGTGGGGGGGGGGGGGGGGGGGGGAGGAGATAGCTGCCCCTTTTCTTAGCTAGAATATAGCGTTCAAAACTAGAGCCCATTGGATTAATATCGTACCGGAATACACATTTTGTCGTGTTATACATCTTTGATCTAGAAACTTCTTCAAATAGTTCAGCATTTAGCCCTTAAAACGTGTTTGCTTGTCTTTTTGATGAAATAATAGACAATAATCTTTCACGGTGGTGATTAACTTATTTGTCGAGATCCCATGCTCAAAAAGTCACAACTAGAATTGAACAAATGAAATCCATAGGACGGAACCCTTATAATACATTACAATAGTATCAATCTTCTAAGGTAGGAGTGTACATATTAAGTCCTTTTTTACGTCATTATGTCATTGCTCAGTTTGTTAATTCTATTGGAATACGTAATAAAATAAATTCGCCAAAAAAAATCCTGTTAATAGATAGTTTTGTTGTTCCCACAAGTTACCTATCACTCAGGTGGTATCTTTTAGACACCATAGAAAGGTAATAGAGCCTTTTGCGGGCGCCGAGCTGTTTAAAGTAGGGTATTTTTAGAGAAGCGAGGCAATCAAAAGTTCTCAATAGTCGAAGATAAAACTACCAAGCAGGCGTTCGACACTGAGGAGGACGTTGTGTTGTCGGTTGACCCCTTTCCACGAACACGAGCAGAGAGGCCACCAGTAAAACGGAAACGTGGTAAGCATGAGTTTGTTCTTAATCAATGTTGAGAAACGTTTTACGCGCCCGGGAAAAGTGGTTATATTGATATCGCAACATCTTTGCTCAATCCTAATCTTAAACTTGATTATTGTCTAGAGAACCAAGCGACTGAATAAAAGGACAACGAGAAGGAAGCGTATCTACAAGAGCTGAAAGGGCGCCATGAGAGCAAGGGCCCAAGTTTATATTAAAAACTTGGGCAAACATGCTGGTAGGCATCAAATGTCCTTAGTTCTTTTTTTTACATTTTGCAGTAAATTGGGGAGGATTGGTAAATGGAATTTTAGGTCTTTGATATAATATGTGTGTCAAAAACTCTTTAAGGGAAAATGGCTAAATCTTAGTAATTGATGATGGTGAAACTGGATAGCATTGCCTCACAGAAAACAGGCTCTGCTTTTTACAATATAGTTTAGTGATATTCACTTTTTTCCTGAGAGTCTTTTAACAGGCTACGTCAACTCGTCAATCTTTGGAGGAACCTCCTCAAATCCCTTTCTTCGGGGTCGCGGAGGTAAGAAAGAAAGAGAAACCGAGCTCCTCAGCGACCACCACCACCGAGATCGCAGAAGCAGTTGCCACTGCTATTGAAAACCAAAACACCCCAACGGCTTCCATGTCTACACCCACGGCCAGTGATACTTTCTCCCATCAATACTGGTAATATTTGGCAAAGGGTGTTTAGTGGCTGGGGTTTTATCCCATAACCACAATGATTTTGAACAACCTTGCTTTTCTTAGCTTTGCAGATCCATAATCGTGGTGAATTGTTGAAGCAATTGGGGGAGCTCAAGAGGCTTAGCGATGTTTAATGCACAGTGCCATATAGATCTGTTTTTTGTTAGCGCTTCCCTTTGTTATGCTGAGTCACGGACAAGGATGGAGAGTGTTGCTGTGGTAAACAAGTGTCCATTGTGGTATTCTGCCAACCAGGAAGCTCGTAACTTGGGTGTTATTTTTCACAGTAATCTATCCATGTTTAGTCACATAAACAGCGTCTGTCGATCAGCTTGTTATCCTAAGAAATATTGGAAGAGCTAGAAATTACCTAAACAAATGCAACACAGAACGACCATTTCATGCTTTCACCTCTTCCAAGATCGACTACTGCAACAGCTTGCTATATGGTCTTCCTATGACAGAAACGAGCAAATTACAGAGTGCAAAACGCTGCGTCAAGACTCTGACTAAGCGCAGAGATCATATAACCCCAATCCTACGGGGACTTCATTGGCTTCCAATTGAAAAGAGAATAATTTTCAAAATACTTCTGCTTACTTTCAAAACGCAAAATGGCTCCACCCCCCAATATTTATGTGATCTTTTTAAACCTTACGTTTCTAGCCGGTCCGTGAGATCAGTCAATCAGGGACAGTTTACTGTTCCCCGCTCCCGCATCGTAACTTTTGGGGACAGATCTTTCTCTATAGCTGCCCCTAAATTATGGAATAACCTTCCATCCGCTATAAGAAATGTTTCTAGCGTGTCCATTAGGGACTTTACAGTGGCGTATTTTTAACAGGAGGGGGCCCAAAAGACCCTTTCAAGGCATTTTTTCCTGTGTTTTAGATAATTTTTCATACATTTGCTGTATTTTTGGCTGCTGAAAGGGGGGGGGGGGGGGGAGGGCCCCTTAGGCCCACCTGGCTACGCCCCTGCTTTAAGCACCGAGAATGGCGACGGCAACGGCGACGTGAAAGCTTCAGGGAAAACCCCAAAGGTCTTATGCGCATGTCTGGCGGGAAATATCACGGCGTTCCGTTCACGGGGCCGACGTGAGTTGGTCAGGTTTGACGTTGTGGAGAACGTGAGTACTTTATCTTTGATTTGTCCCTAATTTATCGCATGTTAACATACCCTAATTCTTTAAAAATGATTTGAGAATACTTAGTAACTAGTAGGTCGTTTGTCTAGGTGAAATATTTATATTTTATAGTTTCGAACACAAAAGACGACAAAACTGGCAACTTCTTTCTAAACTCGCAATTTTCATTGAGCTTTAGAAATAAATATTCTCCGATTTTGGCAAAGAAATGCTTTATAAACCTAAAATAAATCCTTGTTAGGCTTTCGGGGTAGGTTTATGCCCATAATGTACCTCTCAAATGGAATCAAATAAGCTATGAGCATGAGTCAAATTATATTATACTTAAAGCTTTTTCTTATTATATTATACTTTTTCCCGGCTTTTTCCCGCCCAGCGATCGAGTACTCCACAAAATTTTAGAATTGATTCCAAATTTGTAATTTAATCTAGCTCGCTAGCTAAGATTTTTAGTTTCTTTTATATCAATTAAGCTACTTTCGACAATTACTTACTCGTCATTTTCATCTATTTTACTTTCACAGATTTTAAAATAATTGCACAAGAAAACTGTAATGTATAATTATGTAAGCTCCTTTAGGAGAGTAAATGAAGATTGAGCGTTATTCAATAATTATTTCTCTGAAAATCGATTCACTACTATATAGTAGTATAAAGCAGTGTAATAAATTGTCGCACAAATTTTGTGTTTAAAACAAACAAAAAAGTGTTAGTGTTACATTGTATTATTTGCTTCTAAACAGTTCTGTCAGAAAACATAATACTATAACTATTTATTAGTATATTATCTTTACATGTAAACAATTCAAGTTTAACAATATTTGCTAGTATTTTAGGCTATTCGTTTACAAATGAAATGTGTCATGACTAAATATTGTATTTGTTTATCTCTAAGGTCTGGGCCCATGTATTGGAGTGCACTTCATGACCTACTACTTGTCAGGGAGGTTTTAGGAGTTCAGCCTTACTCAGAACCAAAGAGGAGCAAGCAGAGATCTCAATTGTGGAATGAAAATGGCTGGTCACTTAAATAATATTCCTGACCCCAAGTTTAATGTAACAGCTCGATCTGTTAGGGATAGAGTTAACTTTGATAAAAAAAAGTACAAGAAACGAATGGCAGAGGAATTGAAAGCAACCGGAATTACAGTAGAACCCCAAACAGAATTTGACCAAGCTATGGAAGAAATTTTTGAGAAGGCAGCTGCTGCTGATGACGAGAAAAACATGTATCAGGAAAACGGCAGGACAAAGAAAGAAAATTCAAGTGGCAATGATGCAACAGCAGCAACAACAGAACCAGGCTCTGATGTCCTACAAGAACTAGCAAAAAAAAACCCGAACACACTAATGACATTCAAATACAAGTTGGGTTTACTACTTGCATGCACATCATTACTATTAGAGCTTCTAATCTTGTTTCCAGATAGTCTCCTGCAGGTGAGATTTCATTTCTGAATTGTTCTTTGAAACTGCTCACCATGGGGAGAAAACATAACCACTTCATTCATATTCCAGATTCCTGGCATGATAAAAACAGATTTTGACAGTTGTGTCTCCATCGGGAATTGAGTGTGGCGCCATTATAGAGCTTTCTGGTGTATGTTCAATTTATGTTTATGTTTTGTTTTCCTAATAATCAATTCTAGATAGTACCATCCTCACACACAAAGTCAGCATCAAATTTTACTCCCCTGCCCCCCATGCTCTCATAAAATTATTGAGAACAGTTATGTCAATCCCCAAACTGATCAAAGGGTTTTGATACATTACATATAACATACATAAACTTTTCACATTTCGGGTAAAATGCACGTGATAAATTCATGATTCATACATCATACTTCAAATGTTGTGCTCTTTCAATAAAGTGTTGATCCATAAATCATCAGTTTGATTTGAGTCCAATTCATTCTAAGTAATGAAATGGGGCATCTCTGTGAATTACATATGTTAGGTAAACTAGTCTTACAGTGAGGGGGGGATCCAGCTCAAAGAAATCAAAGGTTGTATTTCCATATACACATGTTAGAGCATTCCTAAATAAAGCACAGACTAGGTACATTTTACCAACTGATGACAGACCAATCTTAAGGTTCTTCTTGAAATCAATGAACTTGAAATAATTTACTATATCACCAAACAATCAATCAACAGAGACTCTGAGAGGGCTCATTGCAATGTTAAATTGTTGCATCTGCGGTGTGAGCACACTGTCTCTGAATGGAGCCTGGAGATGCAATCGTAGCGGTTAGCTGGATCCCCATACACGCACACAGGGAGCCGAGCAGATCCAGGCAGGAATGCATGCTGTTGTAGATCATCCAAGAGGCGAGAATCGTGAAGCATCTCAGTATCATGGCGCTTTCCCTCTAGAAAATTTAAAAATCAATGATTTCTTTTGTAATTTGTCAACCTTTTCTACCCATGCAGAGGGTGGATCCGGAAGGGGATGTTTCCAATAGTCCCATTAGGGAGGACGACTGATTTGAATTTGATGGCATGCACTCGCTTATGCCCATTGTGCAGCACCTGCTGGTGTACACCTGGTTTGCTTATCGCTCTTACTGTTCCGTCAATAAAGCCAAAACAGTGTTGTAGCGGGGATCCCTTTGTTGTGATGGCATCAGCATATGTTTGAAGGGCATGTGGATTCATAACAGTGTTATTCCATCGCAAAATCCTCTGGCTTTGCGTTTGATAGATGTAGTCAATTAAATGGTTATTTATCATGCATAACACTGGGACTGGTCTTGCGAATTTTGCAACCATGTCTGCATACCGAAAAGGGTACGCTAGCCTCTTGAGAACAATGCAGAGTGCTTCCAAGCCACTGCAGACACTTCTTTGATATAAAGTTAGCCGGTCGGGAATTTGAAATATTTCTGCTTGAAGTGGAATAGAGACCTTAAGATCCGACGACGGCGGGGTCTACGACGGCGGGCGGAAGTGGCGAATAACACTTAAATGGATTCCCTCGCGCGGTTGTTGACAAGCCCTTGCCGTAGCCGGTCTCTCTACAACGCCATTCACAGTGTTTTGCCGTCGCACGGACAACGTAAGTTTTCAAAGCTAAAAATTCACTTTATTTCCTCGATAAAAGTCCTGAAAATTGTCACAAATTGTCAATAAACTATCCTCAATTGTATCTAAGAGGTTAAAGAAATAAAACAATCATATTCCTTTGTTTACAGGAAATTTCCACATGGCTAATCAAAATTCAACGAGCGAGCAGGCGGCGAAAAAGCAAAAGTAACTAGATTGGAAAATTATATGATTTAACTGATGAAAAAGGTTGTTTTGGGGATAACAATCGTATAAAAGATTGTGTATGGGTAGAGTGGTACTTTATGTGATTTATGGTTAAAAAAATATTGTCTTTGCCGCTTAATTTATAAAAAAATAAGAGGATACATTTGACTAAATAATTGTTTCGTATGCATTTCAGTTTGTTTACGTTTCTTTTATTAACTCTTCAGACCCTTTGAATGGTGCGAAAAACACGACGAATGCCTTATATAGGAGGTACTAACTCTCGAACCATTCAAGGAAAAGAAGGGAAGCATAGGAAGGGGAAGAATCTGGGAAGAGATCTCAGAAAATCTAAACTCACTGCGTGTGCCGATTTTTAAAGTAAACAAGAGGTCGGTACGAGAGCGTTTCCAACTGCTGAGCGAGAAATATAAGAAAAAGATGAGTGAGGAGCGAAAAGCATCAGGCATAGAGACAGACCTGTCAGAGGTGGAAAGAGGCTTAGAAGAGGTTACGGAGAAGGAGAAGGAAGTGAGTGAGCAGGGCACGGCGAAAAGCAGCTGTGAAAAAAAGCAAGCAGAGAAGATGAGGAGGAGGGCGATGGAGGGGATGGCAAAACGAAAGCGCGGAGACGACATAAAAAAAAAGTCACGAGGATCCGGTAGAGATACAACGGAGTTTCTCAAAGAGAAAACAAGTATAATGAAGGAGTTGAAAGAAAAAGAGCTGGAAATACAGGCCAGAAATGTGGAAGCTCAGGAGAGGGCACAACAACAACTACAAGCTATGCTTCAGCAACAACAGCAACAACAAAAACTAATGCAAGACATGCAATGATGCTCCAACAGCAGCAACAACAAATGCAGCTCCTTGCAAGACTGTTAAACAAAGAAGACTAGTATACCTTGGACCATTTTATATACCATTGTGTATATTATATAGTATAAACATACTATATTTCTTAACTATTGTTATCATGACATAATTTTTATACTATTGCATGTACAACTTGTATTAAGAAGAAAATGTAGAAGTATTTACAGTACAGTATTTACACTATCTACAATTTACAGGCAAGCATTTCTTGCCCTTTCAATAAAACAGCCCAACTTTACACAAAATAATATTATCGACTGATAGAAAAAAGCAACTGAATACTCGTGTGTATATACAGACAGCTTCATGCTGTTAAGGATCATGTATGAGTGAGTAAGTGAGTAAGCACGTCACTGAAGATGGTACCAAAGGCCAGCGTCTCGCCCAGCGGTTATTTTATGTCAGCCACTACAGGTTAATAAAGGGTGGTAAGAAATGGGACTTCCTTATCTGAATAGACAAGGGGTTCACAGTCCCCAATGTAGAGAGCCAGGCTTTTTCACCTCTGAAAAATGTCAATTTAACTTGACCTGGATGGGTTTGAACCCTATGGCCTTCTTGCTTGAAAAGTGAAGCATGTACTACTAAGATTTTGAATCACTCTTTAAATGATGTAATAAAGGTTATGAAAATAATAATTTATGTTATCAAGTACTGTTGCAAGGTTGGAGGATCACAGTAAAAAAAATCAAATATGGCAGAGACTAAATACATTTTTCCAACAGAACTTAATGAAATCTTGAGGTTCTTCTTAAAATCCAAAAATTTAAAAGACTTAAGAATATCTCCAAATAACCACTCTACTGACGACCTTACAGCACTCATGCCTTCATTGAATGCCTCCATGTCCGGTGTTAAACCTCCTGTCCCATTTCTAAATGGGACCTGGAGGTGGACACGCAAAGGATAGGCAGGGTCTCCATAAAGGGCCATTGGCTGCCCTGTTGGACCAAATGCATGTTGTTGTAGACTTTGAAGCAGGCCAGAGTCTTTTAACATCCCTGAGTCATGCTTTCGGCCTTCTGTGAACATGAACATTATCACTATACTTTATGCATGTGGATGATATGATTATCATGATCATTACTACTGCAATAATAGTTGCAATAGTGATGAGGATTATAGAGGATGACGGAGCTACAAACCATAAATCTTCAAAAATGAATATAGCTATACCCCCCCCTCCCTCTCACCTCTCCACAATCTTTTTTCGTATAATCACCCCCTAGGTAGTCTTACTGACAAAATCCTTTAATGTTATTTATTGCCCATTTGTATAGTCTGCAAAACTAGTTGGGAATCAGGGGATTTTAGATTAACAAGTATAAACATCAAACGGCTGCATAATAATATTTTCTTTGGGAAAAGGAAAAAAAACATGATAAAGAAAAAGATAATTTGATAACTTACCTACTGGGCCGTACATATTCGCCACCATTCCATTTGGGACTACTACGGACTGAAATTTAATGGCATGGACACGTTTATGTCCATTATAAACGATGCGTTGATGTACGCCTGGCCTGCATATCGGCGGAACTGTCCCATCGACGAAGCCGAAACAGTTGTTCAGTGGGCTTCCCTTGTTGTAAATGGCCTCTGCATATTGCTGCAGTTGTACAGGGCTAAGAAGCTGGTCGTTCCATGTAGTCAGGCGAAGGTGGTGAAGGTAGTAAACAGTGTCAAGTACAGTGTTAGATATCATGCTGAGTTCAGGGACAGATCGGTGAAAGCGGTGAATGAGGTCACTGTAGCGACAGGGGTAAGCCATTCTTCGCAGCAGAGGCCCTATGCAGAGGCCCTCAATCCCATCGCACACTGTTCCTTGGTGGCAGGTATAGCTGTCAGGTAGGCCCATGGCCTCGGCGAGAACAGGAATGTGATGCTAAGGACTCTGCATCATCGATACCGTCTAGCGAAAAAACTTCATCTCCGTACGGAAATGACGGGATTTTTTATGTATTTGCATCGTAAAGTAGCATGAACTCATCGTCATCAATGATGTCGTCCATGTAGGCATCGACGACTGCCTCTCGAGCCTGGCGAAAAGTTGCCATGCTCGTTGAATGTAAGAGAAACCGAGCGGAAAAACCTGCAGCCGTCTCAGAGAAATCTTAATGTTTACATTTCGCCTGACGACGGCAACGTCGGTCCCAGTCCGCGCGCACACAGCCCGCCGTCGTAGACCCCGCCGTCGTCGGATCTTAAGGTCTCTAATATCGCTTTTGTGGAAACGAAATTCCGACACGCATTCATCGTCTCCCAAGATATCGAAGTCGAAATTTTCGTACGAATTGTAAGGCAAATCCAGATTGTAAGAGGTATTTAGGTCATACAGAAGCAAAACGTCTCTGTCGTTAATAATTCCTTGATAGTTGCTTATTAGAAGTTGATCTCTGACTGCTTTTAGCGAGCACATTTTCGAAACGACTTTCGGCTGCACACAAAACAACAACTTCAGAATGTGGGTTTGCATAATCGCTAATCGCCACAACCGCGTTCTCTCCCCAGTCTCTCATCGAATCTCACGTCGCCGTCGCCGTCTCGGTGCTTTAAGTCCCTATTTTTATGAGCCAACTGAAAACGTTTTTCTTTGAATAAAAGAAAAAAAGACCTTTTAGAAATTTATAGTTTTTTTCTTTTCTGTTTCTTTCCTATACAATGTAAAATTTTGATGTTCTTTTATTATATACATATATACTTATTTTTTATATACAAATATACTTATTTTTATATACATATATTTCACTTTTACATTGTAAACGCATTGAGGAGTAAGCAAAATGCGTCCAAAGAACTGTTATTATTATTATTATTATTATTATTATTATTATTATTATTATTATTATTATTATTATTATTATTATTATTATAGAGGAGAGTATGGTAGCCTACAGGAGACATCGAGTGTTAGTAACAGTAAAGGTTATAGCATGATGTCCTCTGTGGGCCATCATAGAACAGCATCTCGTTAGGGTAGCAGTAGCAGTGAAGCAGCTATGATTTTAAAAAATGCCAAAATCGTTCGTTTTGTTCGTTTTAAAAGAGTTCCGATCAATGTTTGACTAAATGCTAGTCGGATTTCTCATCTGTATTAGAGTTAAGGATTCTTAAGATTTTCAATAAAAACCACAGGGAACCAAAGTCATATTTTTATAAATTGATTCATAGCAGCTATAAAATGCTGTAAAGCAGTAAAAAGTGAAACAATTATGAGATATTATTTATTATACAAATCGATCTTATTCTTAAGCATAGTAACTGTTTACTACGCATGTCGAAACGTTCATTTTTTTCCAAAAATGGCTCAATCGAGTGCAAAATCAACACTAAAATTTATAGAAATCTTTGTTATCTACCCTAAACTGTTTATTCTGCTTCCTGTAACGGAATAATTTTGGAAAACAATTGAGAAATCACCAAGAGTAGAGCGGTTTTGGTGATAAGAAAAGAAATTCACTCAGCCCAGGCCCCCATGTGACACGTCCAAAATGGCAGCCTCCAGTACTAGCAGTCCTTGCAGTCTAGTTTGTCTCTTTTCCTGTGCTCAGGTAAGTTTGTAGGGTAATTATCTATATTTATAGATACCACTAGTGGGGAGTTAAAAAGTTTTTGTGACTTTTTGTTGGGAAAATCGAAGTAATTTAGTGATTCTTGTTATATTTTTTTAGATGATTATATGAATCTTAATCTGAATCTTCGAAGTTCGATTGAAGTAGATTATATCTGTCTCGTACAAAGATGTAGAAAGTTGAGTTTGTAGTATCAATTTTTATAGATACCGATGCCTCTAACTTTTCTTGGGAAAATCGAAGTGATTGCAGTGATTTTTGCAATAATTAGGGTTAAATATATTTAAATGTTAAAAAAAAATAAAACTTATCTATCATCAGATGTCAAGAAAAGTATTCGTAAAATTCAGCATCCAGGAGAGAGAAGTCAAGAGAATGGGGATTGTGCATACTTTGTCATGAAGATACTAGCGAAAAGCTTCAATGTTCCGGAACTTCGAAAAGACCCGTTTTTAGCTCGTGGAGATAAAATCTCCAGGAGGTGCTGGGGTGGTTCGAGAGAGGGTTCATTGTTAACTCAAATTTGTTAGACAATAGATCATTCGGCAGCCAATCAAATCGTAGCCGATGAATCGGGACAAATCGCAGTGTCATTCGGCAACTAATCAAATCGAAGCAAGCAATTCGGGAGGTTCGGTAGTATTATTCGGTAGCCAATCATATTTGTCGTATTTATCACCTGATTTTAAGGGCTTTCGTGGCGTGAGTGAGGCAGCCATTTTGGATTCCCACGACAACAAGAAATATCTGTTTTTCCATTCAAAGTGAGTACAATTGCGCCTTTTCATTGGGCACTTAGATCATTAGGGTAACCGTACGTTATATTTATGCCCTTGTTTTGAGCAATTTACAATTTTATTCGTGGATTGAAAGACTCAATCCGACATCACTGGTTTGTTAGACACAAACCAACAATCACCGGATCAAAAGACTCGGTCCAAAAAGCTCAGCAAAGAAACAACCAAAACAATACAAACACTGAGATAATTATTAAGCAATTTGTGCTTGACATTTGTATAATAGATAATCAAGCCAAGATAACCACTATCTGCGCCACTGAGTACTCACCTCTGCTCTGCATTTTAAGGTGAGCGAGCCACTGAGAAACACGTGTTTAGTTGTGTTGATCAGACGTTTGTCAATTGCTGTACCGGTATTTCACTTAAATACAGAACATTAAATCTGCTGTCTTGATTACCTTAACATGGCATTTTATTGGGTTGTAATAAGATGCAGCATTTTTGCCTGTGTTTCGATATTCACTGCACTTTTGTTTCTTGTACAAGATTTATGAAGCATTGCATTGCGTACAGCAGTGGGAAATTGAAATCGATGGGTATGCTTTTGAGGGGTTGTACCCATGTAAGTTTTCAGAAGAATGTAGATCTCGATATGTTTGTTATGAGCAAAGAGAAAGGATGCTATCAAAGAAAATGTTTTTGGTGGACCCATGCGCCAAGCAGATTGCCAGTAAAAATAATTTGTCGGTTGTTAAATAAAGCCAGAAAGACAAGGAAAATAGTTCGCAAACACATTGCTGCAGAGTTTCCCAAATCTTCTAGAATCCACCACTGGGTATCAAATAGGAAAAAGAAAAAGCAGTTTAGTTACTGGTGTAACAAACTAAAATTCAAATCTAGGGATTCCAAGTCTAATAGTCATGATACACGGACATCATTTTGTTACAAAACAAAAGCTCCGCCCACTTCTAAAAACAAGAAGCTTTATAAAGATGCATATGTGTAACCATGTTTTGGTTACGTTGTTAGAACAAGAACTTCCAAGCACAAGAAAGCTTTATTTGTGTTTCATGTTAATCATCTATCACACCTTAAACAATGTAATGTGAGGGATGCCAAATTTTTACAGAAATACCGTCATTCAAGGGAAACCATAATTATCTCTGGGGGTGTAGAGTTAAATCCTGGACTGACACAATCATCATCAGATATACTGCAAATTAGGTTAAGTTAATATGGATTGAGACCATTTGATTGTGGTGGGCAAGGGGATTACTTTTTTAGGGTGATTTCATATAACATGTTTGGTTCAGCAGACAATCACATGAATGTCCGACTTATTGGTGTCAACTATTTGATGAATAACCCAGAGAGGTTTATTGAGAGTAATGAAGAAATTTCATGGGCCTTGTATCTCAGTAACATGTCTACGCAAGGTACATGGGCTGAACATATCAGGTCACCACCATATTTTGAAAAGTGTAAAAAGGATTTGTTCGCCATGATACGTCAACTAGGCAACCCTACTTGGTTTTGTTCATTTTCTGCAGCAGAGACAAGGTGGACTCACCTGTTAAGAATATTAGGAAGGGTTGTGAATAATAAAGATTACACTGATGATGAAATTCAAAATATGTCTTGGCAGGAGAAATCAGATCTCATTCAAAAAGACCCTGTTACCTGTGCTAGGAATTTTGAACATATGGTTCAGTTGTTCATAAAAGATGTCTTGAAAGCAATGCAATGCCCATTGGCGACATATTAGATTATTTCTACAGGGTTGAATTTCAGCAAAGGGGGTCACCTCATATACATGCTTTAGTATGGGTTAGACGCACCACAGTATGAAAAAAGCCCTGATGATGCCATTGCTCAGTTTGTAAATAAGTATATCACTTGTGAAAATAATCAATCAGAAGAAACAAAAGACTTGGTAAATCTCCAAGTTCACAGACATGCAAAAACGTGTTAGAAACAAGGCCACAAGATTTGCCGATTTAAATTTCCTTTGCCTCCGATGAAACACACTGTTATTCTTCAACCCTTGGATGAAACTATGTTAGAGGAATGTGAAATCGTTAAAAAAAATTATGATAAAGTGAACGATATGCTTGATGATATGAAATATGAAGATCTATCATTTGAGCATTTTCTTGGTAGATTAAAGTTGTCTGAAGATGATTACATTACAGCAATAAGGTATTCATTGAAACGAACAACATTGATGCTAAAAAGACCGCCATCAGAAATAAGAGTAAATAATTACAACACAAACTTACTGAAAGCATGAAAGCCAAACATGGATATCCAGTATGTACAAGATCCCTATGCATGTGCTGTTTACATCTTGTCTTACATCACAAAAGGTCAAAGAGGAATGAGTAAGATTTTAGAAAGAGCCTCTAAAGAGGCAAATTCTGGCAACAAGGATATTGTTAAAAGAGTGCGGCATATAGGAAATGCATTTTTGAATGCTGTTGAAATAAGTGCACAAGAGGCAGTGTATCTAGTATTGCAAATGCCTTTGAGAAGATCATCTCGAGAATTTCAGTTTATAATACTTCTAACCCTGATGAAAGAACATTTCTTTTGAAAGGTCAAGATAAAATAAAAGAACTACCTGACAAATATACTGATATAGAATCAGATAATGCTCTGAAAAGGTACCAAAGGAGACCAAAGGAGTTAACTATGGTTTGTCTTGCTGATGTTATTGCTTTGTTTAACTGCATAAAAGACAAAGATTCTTGTTGTAATTATTCAACGAAGTTAAACACTCTGATGAAGACCTCCCAGAAACTGATTTTAATGAAAATGATGATGACGATCTTAAAACTTTTGATGAAACACTTGAATTAACAACCATTGAATACCAAATGGGAGGTGGTTTTAGGCTTGTAAGAAGGCGAAAACCACGTATTATCCAGGTCTGTTAGATTTAATAGAGACAAAGATCCCGAAAACTATTATCGAGAGCAACTTATGCTGTATTACCCTTGGAGAAATGAACATAAAGACTTATTAGAAGGTTGCTACTCATATGAAGAAAAACATAAACAAGTAGAATCCATAGTAAATAAAAACCGGGAAAAATATGAACATCACCCTCACATTCTTGATAAAGCTGCTAACGAAGTTGAAAATAATGTAGAATATTCTCAACCTGTAGCTCCCAATACCCAACACATTGACGAACAAGACAGTGTTACTAAAACGAGGCGAGTCAGCTACTTGGCTGTTTTGACCCAGGCAATAGTAAACAGTATAGTGAGTCTGACATTTTTAGTGACTCTGGAGTTTTATCAAGGTCAAATGATGAAGAAGAGCTGCTAGAAAAGAGAATGAATGATAGCGATTATCGGAAACTTGTACGTTCCTTAAACATAAAGCAAAGAGAGTTTTTCTATCATGTATTGCACTCAATCTAGACTATTGATAATCCACTCAGGTTGTTTCTAAGTGGGGGTGCTGCAGTTGGTAAAAGTACTGTCAATAATGCATTATATGAAGCACTTATCAGATACCTTAACAGTATACCAGGTGAAAACCCAGATGAACTAAAAGTTTTAAAAGTAGCATTTTACATAATGGGAAACACCTTGCACTCAGCATTTAAAATACCAGCAAACAGGGGGTTTACTTACTGTACACTTGATAAAGATAGACTTAATACAATCAGAGCACAACTTAGAAAGTTACAAGTTATATTTATTGACGAAATTTCAATGGTTGGTAGTGGCATGTTTAATTTTTAAAATCTGAGACTTCAGCAAATTATGGGAACTACTACACCATTTGGTAGCATTATTATAATAGCTGTTGGCGATTTTTTTCCAATTGCAGCCAGTGTTCGACAAATGGATATTTGAGTAGCAAAGATTGTTATGGTGCATCAGCTACCAATATTTGGAAAAAATACTTTTCTTTGTTTGAACTTACAGAAACAATGAGGCAAAAGGGTGATAAAAGTTTTGCAGAATTGTTAAACCGTTTAAGAGAAGGAAAGCAAACTCCAGATGATATCAAATTTCTTATGTCACGAGTTGTGGGCCCAAAACCGGGTGAACAAAACTACCCAGCATTTCTGACGCATTTGTTTTGTACTAATAAACAAGTGAATGCACATAATGATACTGTTTTCAATTTATCTCAAACCGCAAAAGCTGAAATAGATGCTATAGATATTGTTATTGGTGACATATCTGAGGAGCTTAAAGAAAAAATCAACCAAAGAATTCCAGATGATCCCTCAAAAACCATGGGGTTATTCAAAAAGCTACCTGTGACAGTTGGAGCTAAATATGACTTAACAGTGAACGTTGATGTAACTGATGGAATGACCAATGGAGCTGAATGTATTATAGAAGATATTGAATACAGAGTCCTGCACTCTAAGAGGCCAAGCATTATCTGGGTATCTTTTTCAGATACACATATAGGTAAAAAACAACGTAAAGAGTACATAAATTTATTTAACAGTAAAATAGATAAAAAGTGGACACCAATATTAGAAATCACATGGCAGTTTAAAATATCAAACAAGATCGTAAATATCAAAGAGGCATTTTTCGCATCGAAAATGTTGAAATTTTAGACTACCACAGGGTATCTCAATAATGGACTATCACAGGCTCCCTATCTTGACGTTTTGACCTCATTTTCCTGGGGTGCTGGTTTATTTTATTTTATAGTTTTTTTATTTTTTTTTTTGGGGGGGGGGTGCTTCTTCCCTTTTTAGGTCATTTATTCCCATAGCTCAACCCCAAACCTTTTTTCTTTTTTTTTCAGATTTGATTGGATATGTAGATCATGTTACAGATATCCAGAAGAGCAATCATACACCATCGCAATACTTTGATATTTACCTTGGCAAGGGAAGTGGCAAAGGAAGAAAGAAAAATGATTAGAAAAATGGTGAAATCAGATGAATTCTCACAAAGACAGCTAGTTCTCGATACACAGCACAGCCGGAAACCAATTTCTCTTAAAAATTTACAAGTTTCAAAAAGTGGCACAATTTTTTTAAACTCTAGTACGGCTATCCAAGAGGTGCCTCTGCATACTTTAAATTTCAAATTCTCACCAGCAACGAAAGAAGTATCAAAGATAAGCTCTTTATTCCCAATGATCTGAGGATGAGATGCAATGATCACTGACAAATCTGGAACAATTACCTTGTCAGTCTGGGGCTTTAATATTGACAAAATTCAGGAAATGAGTTTTATACACTTACAGACTGCAAGTTAAGATATTTTCATGAAAACTGTCTGTCTACAACACAGACAAACTAAGATAACAAATGCAGAGAAGCAAGACCTCTCATCAGTTCCCCCATCAGTTGTTGAACAGCAGTGGATCTGCTATACAGATATAATGAATGTAGCTGTCAATACATACCCTGTATGTAACAACAAAGACTGCTCGAAAAAAATAAGTTCTAATCCAGCTGGGGCGCGAGTGGTGCGGTGCCTAAATTGCATCGAGGCAATGTTGTTAAACAACTGTTATTTTGAAATGAACATCAATATCCACGTTGGAAAGAGTGGTAAAGTTCATATTGTAACTGTCTTTCCGAAAGTAATCAACAAATTCCTGGGTGAAGACGTTTAAAGTTTCAATTTCGATAATTTCATCAGGGCAGTAATGGGGTTGGTCAATGAGCAGTTCAATAATTCATGTAAGGAAACCATCTTGAAGGGCAAATTCTTAAGAAACTTTCATACTCGTGCCATCTAACCCAAAAATCGTGCATGTTCGAAACGACCCAACCCCATCACTTTTAAATGGTCTGTCCCTAATAGTATTGTTGGAATTGAAAAACTTAGTTATCTGATACGTTCCAAAATAATAGTTGCGTTTAAGGGTACATGTTTTAAGCCATTTTCATTCTAAATGCAAAATAGATCTCAAATTATGATTACGTTTATAATGAAATGATAACAATAATAAAGCAATGATTATTATTGTTATAATCGGTGATTAATTTCCAATGCATTAGTATGGAAAGTCATGCTCCTGTGATGACCAACGCAAATGCCCTAGGGCCGGTTCCTGAAAAGAGGATTAGCTTATGCCCGGATTAAGCGCTATTCTAGGCATAAATCCACTATGCTAGGCATAGCTATTCCGGCCATAAATATCGGTGCCGGGAATAGTTATTTCCCAGCATAAATCTTTAATCCCTAGATTAGCGAGTGGAAAACCAGTTTTGGCGGGAAAATACGGCAAAGCGCGCGCGTTTTCTTCTTTTTATTGGCGGGAAACCTGTGTAAAAAAACGTGGATTTCCTCGGAAATTTCCAAAAGGCACGCTTGAAAAACAACTAAAAATGTCACAAAATAGCACTTGGAGGATACAAAGCCAGACAAGCGTAAGCCAAATTTTTCTCAAGGAGAGTTAAACGTCATCACCGAGAGCATTGAGGCCAACAAGAACATATTGCAGTCTAAGTTTACTTACAACCTCACAAACCAAATGAAGAAGAAAGTGTGTTTGGACATCACCGCAAAAGTAAACGCCGTGGGTGTGGCTTACCGCACTGTGGAAGAGTTCAGGGTTAAATGGAAGGCGCTGTTCAGTGTGGCAAAAAAAGAATGCTCTGTTGCCAAGAAGGGGAAGCGGCAGACTGGCGGGGTCCGCTGCCAAAGGAGCCCTCCGGTATAAGCAAGCAGATAGTTGAGGTTTATGAGAACACGCCGGGGTTCTCCGCGATCGAAGGAGGGTTCGAGACAGGTATTTTTTGTGTTTTGTATAATATTCATGATACAGTCATGTGATCATGTCACGTTACTCTATGCGCAACGCCTGTCGGAATTTCACACCAGCCATATTTGTATACATTACAAAAGGGGGTAGAACGAAGCAAAATATCCAAACATCACAAAGGAAATCTAATATATCGCCTGTCTCTGTAAGACATCCCGAAAGAATTTCCTTTGTTAATAGTTGAGCACGTATTATTATCCTTAAAAGCATTAATTGAAGTCATCTGTTTATGGAGGGAAATATGGACCTTTTTTTTGCAAAACAGAGTAACAAGTGATTTTCTCTACTGTGAAATTAACGTTTCATTCTACCTCACCAGTTCGTCCGAACGAAAACTATTTCCTTTTAATTCTCAGCATAACTATAATCAAATACAACAACTGATAAACATTTGGATGTTTGTTTCAGAGCACTGTTGACTTATGTCAACTACTAACAATAGATATTACATAATTCAACACACCGAAGCATGACTTACTGTCATGCTACTCTTAGATAACCTTACATAACGACACACCTTCGAAAACAAATGAAGATTCATTTCTCTTGCCCTACGTGTTTTGCTGTTAATTGTAGTCTTTAGATAAGTTGATGCCAATCATGTAGTTTGAGCTATCCTTCTATGAAGTCTCTTTTTGTATTTTGACATGAAGGCCACAACTTCGGGCAATATTTCCAAATATATCTTATCGAAAAACCAATCGATAAATTGAAATTGGTTGATAACCTTAATGAATTGATATCGACTGGATCGGAAGATCGATAATAATTGATACTCACACGACCCTTCATTAGTCTGTCAAATATATCGATTACATCAGGAATTTTCAAAAGATAGACTTCTAATTGTGCCACAAATCGAAAGCTGCGCTTGGGAAACCCTTCCACTTGCTGTATTATATGAAAAATTTTCTCAACCTGATCTCGCGTTTTGCAAGGAGTTTCCTAATTATATAACCACATAGTGAAGCACTTAACTTCGCTTCTTGCAGCTATAGTCTTGCTGACAAAACCTGTGATCTTCGGAATTTCAAAAACATGAAGCACTAAATATTTGACAATCCAGGCGCGTAGCTACAATTGATGGAGGGAAACTGTGCAATGGTGATTCCTAAGAGAAATACATCTTTACACACACATTTTTTACAAAGACCTTTTTATAAGAACGCTGTGTCGTATTTTGTCTGTATGGAATGTGTAGTTTAGTCAAACGTCATCAATAAATAATCAATATTACTTGACCGTCTCAATTGAAAAATCGATAATTATCAATTGACCTCCCAATTTTTTTTGCTATTGATGATTGATTGCCGATACAATTAGTTAATTTTGTCGACTAAAATCAATTAATGTAGATTATCGGTTCCATCGATTGAACACACCGGGCATGAATAAAGCGAATAACTACCAGCAGACAGGTATTCATGATTTTCCTTGTTGTTGTTGTCTGACTTGATTTAAAGCACAACCAGTAACTGGAACACCTGAGCGGAATGTTTATTGTCTTGTGATGAATCAGACGCGAGAATTCAACAGACTCATACTAATATTTGTTGAAAAACATTCCATGTATTTCTGCTGTTCACGGTTTTACTGGTGACGCTGTAAATGCGTTTCTCTCTAAATTCAATGTGTGTGCTACTTTGATGTCTTAATTTATAACTGTAGGAGAAAATATTGACCAAGAACTGTCGGAAACATCAGAAGATGTAGTGGGTGATGAGTTCCCCACAATTGCATTTGATGATATCGTAGAAGAGCCGACTATTGCTGTCCTTGCTGAAGCCCCTGTCCCTAAGAGTAACAAGACAAAGAAAAGGTACACTGCAGATGATTAACTCACCCTGCAGTGTGAAACTCTCCAACTGCAGAAAGAGTATTTAATAATGAAGAAGGAGAAAGTAGCTCAAGAGTTAAGGGTCTTGAAAATGTCTAATTCTCAAGACCTTTAACTCTTTAGGTTTTTTACAAGTTTTTTGGAATAGTATTCTTAGGGTTTGGGATATAGGCTCTGAGCAATGATATCATGTTTGAAGCTATTTCGGGCAAGTTGGCCATGTTTGGATTTCAAAGAGATTCAGTGCATTGATTTCGGCTAGTGAAAATCGTAATCTGGATTTCTATTTTCAAGTTTTAAAATAATATTGACGGATCTAGTCAGAATGGATCCCATGGCAATGAAAAATCAAACAAGCAAGTGTAAATATAAAGCAAAGTCTCCAAGAGAGTGAAGTCTACAAGACACTTCACAGGATGACATCTTCCATTTAAAAATAATGAATAAAAGCCTTAAAAAATACTTCAAAAACAATGACAATTATACGTAAACTGTACAGTCAACAAGAATATCTGAAGTCATTTTAAAACATATTTTTTTGGCTAGCATTGAATCTATTTAGAACTTCTGGTGACGCTGTAAATGCATTTCTCTCTAAATTCAATGTGTGTGCTACTCTGATGTCTTACTTTATTACTGTAGGAAATAATATCTACCAAGAACTGCTGGAAACATCAGAAGATGTAGTGGGTGATGAGTTCCCCACAATTGCATTTGATGATATTGTAGAAGAGTCGACTATTGCTGTCCTTGCTGAAGCCCCTGTCCCTAAGAGTAACAAGAGAAAGAAAAGGTACACTGCAGATGATTTACTTACCCTGCAGTGTGAAACTCTCCAACTGCAGAAAGAGTATTTAATAAGGAAGAAGGAGAAAGTAGCTCAAGAGTTAAGAGTTTATTAATAATGTATTAAGCCTTATTAAGCCTAACGCCATAAATTGACTGTAAATTTGCAGGTGTTGCCAAAGTTTTATCTAATTTATATTTTGTCTGTTTCTTTTTTTGAGAAGAAAAGGAAAAATAGTCTATTTGTCAATTTCCCTCCTATGTAATTCATGTTCTTTAGAAATTTACAATCTTTAAAATCATATAGTACCCAATCTTTCATTCATATGGGTATTTTTTTTTATTATATGAAGCATTCTTTGAAATACAAACTTGTAAAAGTAGTCCATCATTCTAATAAAGTATTGAATACATTAAAAATATTAAAAATAATTCTCGCAAATGTACTCCCTGATCCTTAGACCATCCTCTGGTCCCTCATAGGGGGTACCTCTGGCTGATCATCCTCAAAGACAACCCCACGGGGATTGTAAACATCATTTTTTATAATAGAAATGTTGTGCAAAACCGCACAAGCCCCTATTAGGAGGGTTGCCTTTGAGGGATCCATCCTGATCTCTGTATGCATGAGATGGAATCTCCGCTTAAATACGCCTAATGTCTGTTCAATCTTCACCCTTGTCTTTCCCAGTGCTTCATTGTAGGCCTCTTGTTTTGGGGTTTCAGGGTGAGGGAAAGGGGTTATTAAAAAAGGCTTGCAGCCATACCCACTTTCACCAATTAGAACACCATCCTCGATGCTCTTGTGCTCCAGCTGCAGCTTGTCGTGTATTCCACTGTCTTGAAAAATGAAAGAATCGTGGGCATTTCCAGGCCATTTGGCTACAACATTGGTGAATAGCCCTAAGAGTGCAAAAAAAAATCACATTTTAAATGCCTGCTAAATCCACCAGAATGCAGCAAAGGTACTGAAACTCACTTGAAATATGCTTTGTAACCCTTTTGTAAATATACAAAAAAATAATTCTCAATTGCTCTTCTCAAAAGGCCCCTATGAGTTTTTTAGACGTGTTGCGGACATTACACTAAAAGTAGACCACTCATTCTACTAACACATTTCTAAAGGCTATTGCCTGTGATTTGTGCAAACTTCAAAGGGAATAAGCAGGTATTCTCTACTCAGGAATGATGAAATATTAATATAGCCAAAAAATCTGAAATTAATTTGAATTGAAAGCTTTTATTAAAGAAAATGTGTGTTGCGGACATTACACAAATATTGTTGCGGACATTACATTTTAGGGATTGTTTACAGTTCAAACTTATACCAATGATTTTGTGATGGACAAGTATTCTCAGGTCAGATGATTAGAACTGATTTAGAGCAAAAATTATTGTATGTCAGTCTTATAATACCTGATTTATTAGGCTACATGTACAACTACAGGTCTATCATAGGGATAAAATCATGAATCGAGTTTATATAATTCTAAATCAAGTGAAAATTGTCTTGATATGTCTCAGCAATGTTTTCTGTTCTCTACTGGTCAGTGGTATCCCATTTTGAGCATGCACACAATTGGGGATACTGCTGACCAGTTATAATATAATCCTTTTCTACACTGCATATGACTAAAAGCATTCACTCGATGTTCTCTATGCGTTCAAATGGCTAAAACTAGTACAGAGAGGTCGCAGATACGCCGTAGCAAACTGAGAAAGGATTATGCATGGGATAAAGAAAGAAAACGGGCTGAAAGGGACAGACCAAAAGAAAAGAGTCAGCAGGAAATTGACCGCAAGAAAAAGGCTAACAGGGCAAACCGTGTAAGGAAATTCAGGCTGTTACAGAAAGGGAAGAATGAGGCTAAAGCAAGAACAACCACTAAGAGTAACAATGAAAAAGCTTACAAAACTCCCCAGGCTTTGGGAAAAGCAGTTGGTAAAGTTAAACACCACTTGCCAAAAAGTCCACGTAAAAGGAATGCTGTGATAGTGAAGCTTGCTTTAGTTGCTGGGTTGCCCCATGATGCAAAAAAACACAAACGAGCTGGTAAGGGCCTGGATGAAGAAACCACAGCCAAAGTACAAGCTTTTTATGTGCTCGACTCCATCTCACGACAGTCTCAAGGAAGAAAGGACTTTAAAACATGCCAAGACAGAGGAAAAAAACCGCAATTCCAGAAAAGACATCTCTTGTATTTTTTGAGAGAGGTACATGCTCTTTTCTTGCAAGCCAACCCAACCACCAAGATTGGACTGAGTAAATTCAGCTCTCTGAGGCCTCCACACGTTCTCCTTTCTTGAGAATTGCCACGAAATGTCTGCTTGTGCCAGTATCACGAGAACATCAAGCTTATTTGTGACTGTCTCAGTAAACAAATAACTGAGTTCCCAAGCTATACAGGAGATTTTGTAGATAATTTTGTCTGCAGTCCAAATTCAGAGGAATGCATGCATGGGAAATGCAGCCAATGTCCCAAATTCCTAGATGAGCTTGAGTATGATGATACGACAGTTACATGGTATGAGTGGGAGCGCACGACAGTGTCAGTCGCAAAAGAAGGAAAGGATGGTTCTACTACCACTATGAAAAATATGCAAAAGGTGTGCAAAGAAGGCACAGTTAGTGATGTTTTGGCATCACTAGATAGAAAGCTCCCTTTTTTCCTGCAACATGTTTTCATCAAAAGAACACAGTCTGAATATTTTGAAGGCAAGCTTGACGATGTTGGCCCAGATGAGGCAGTCATCCAGGTAGATTTCGCTGAGAATTACAGCTGCAAGTTTCAGGATGAGATTCAGTCAGCTCATTGGGCCCAGACCAATGTCACCCTTTTTACTGTGGCTATTTGGACAAAACCGAAAGATGCAGAGAGAGTGTGTGAATCTCATGTCATTGTCTCAGATGAATTGAAGCATGACAAGAATGCAGTCGCAGTGTTTATGTGGCAGGTAATCTCTGATTTTGTTAAGCAGAGACATCCCGAGGTGACCAAGGTTTACATCTTCTCTGATGGACCTAGCTCTCAATTCAAGAACCGATTCATTGTTAGCTTTTTGCACAAACTAGAAGAGGTGGTACATGTGCAATGGAATTTCTTTGCTACCTCTCATGGCAAGGGGGCAGTAGATGGAATTGGTGGAACCATCAAGAGGCTTGTTTGGAATGCTGTAAAGTCAAACCGTGACAACATTGTCTGTGATGCACAGTCATTCTTTCAGGTGGCTAGTAGCCAGTCAAAGAAAGTCAATGTTTCCTTTATTCCAGAGAAGGAATTCAATGAGAGGCTGGATTTATTGTGCATCAAGAAGTACTTCACTGAATCCCAAGTGATCCCTGGAATCTCCAGCTTCCACTGCATCGAACCTGATGAAGATGGATTTGTCAATGCCGTCTTTACTCCTCACAATCAGCAGAGCAAGCAACGGTAGACGTCTTCCCCTTTCCAGTTTCTGATGACTCTGACGATATCGAAGATGATGATTTTGCTGATCTCCCTAGTGAGGAGAATAATCTTGATAAGCCTGTTACAAAAACTCAGGCTAGCACATCGAAAGGAACATGCTGCAGTGATGATCTGATCTTTGTGGAAAAAACTGCAACTTCTAACAGCTGTACTTCAAGCACTTCCAAGGAAACAACCCAACAATGTGATGTTCATATGGGTTTGCCACATGGCCTAGACACTTCAACCTTTGTCCCCGTGATTCCATATTCTCTTCCCCAATATGCGATGAATGAGGTAGAGGCTGTTGTGGGGGATCTCATACAGTTTAATGGGGACCAGCTGATTGGTCCTGCTGATATCAACGCCTTGGTCAACAACTCTGCTCCCCGTTCCCAGGATATGTGGTTGACAAATTTCATCATAGATGCATACTTCAAGTTAATTAAGTCAAGGCAAGAGAACAAGAGGGTAATCCCAATCTCATGGGAGGTGTATGAAAAGCTTAAGGTTTCTGCTATCTCTACTCGACTCCAAAAAGAGTATGAATCTCCCCTCTCCTACGATCTGATCCTTGTCCCTTGCAACACACCAAACTCCAACCATTGGTTCCTTCTTGCAGTCCTACCTCACATGAAAGCTGTTCTTTTGCTGGATAGCCGAGCAGTGGACTATGTCAAGCCCCCAACCCAGAAAGCAATGAATAAAATGGCTTCAGTGCTAAGCGAGCTTGGTGCCAACATAGAAGAGTGGGGTTTCTTCTTCAACACCAAAGTTGACATTGCACAGCAATCAAGCGGCAATGACTATGACTGTGGGGGTATATACATGCCTATATGCTAGATGCCTTGCAGACATTGGTCATATGGTGGAGGCCGCTTCCCTTCCTCAGTTTAGGAATGGCATTCTCCTTGAGCTTCAAAGGGGAGCACTCCAGCAGATTCCCTATCCGACAATTGAGAGAGAGAAGTACTATGCTGTCCACTATCATTTCAACAGTACATGCAAATACTACATTTGGAGAGTACTAAGTATGGAAGGTGAAAGAGTGAAGGTCAAATATCTTCACAGAGTAGGAGCCAACAGATTTGATTGGCCTATGAGGGATGACATTGATGATGTTCATGTATCCTGCATTTTCTTTGGGCTAGTTGCTCTCTCGAATGCAGGACCATACATGGTTCCCATGCTTGCAGACATTGAGAAGGTCTTCGATTCTACCCGCTGACATCTTCATCTGTACTCACTGATTTATGCACAAGAATGTGACACACGCCACGAAATGGCTCTTTGAACACTAATTAAGTTCATGTTTTATAGACATTGCACCATTTGAGTGTGATTTTTTTGAAATTCATATTGTGGGATAACTTAATGAAACATTTTATATGATTATGCAAGAGGAAATAGAAATGTAATGTCCGCAACAATCTTTTACTGGACCCTACAGAAAAGGGGAGAGTGATACACTTGAAATTCTTTCACCCAAACAACAACATAAACTAGCTTAAAAAGCAAACAAAATGTGTTTTTTTTCCCATATGTAATTGCTGCTTGAGGATTTGAATTACAATGTATAAACGTTGCGGACATTACGTAATGTCCGCAACACTATTTCAACCTAATTATATGAAGAAGAAAATTTATTATTTTAAAATTTCAAACATGATAAAGAAAGTACTTGTCATAAGGTATCCATCAAACCTCTTATTCAGCAAACCCCTTATTTTTTATATTAATTTGCCTCCTTTTAGTATTTTGTGTCTAAATGTTTATTTTTAAGTGTTGCAGTAGGGTAAGCCTCCCACGTGGTGGGCGTGGCACAAACACACAAACAAATACCATTTTCTGCTAGCTCCATGCATAAGCTGTTCAATGAGATAGTTTTTGTCAGTAAATATAATATTTGAAAAATTCTGAAAATATCATGTCTCATGTGGAATTGCCCTAATACATTTTATTTACCTAGCAAAAATTGATCTGTTGGTCAATTGTTTTAAGTTAATCCCCGAAACATGAGTCTACACTATGATTATTTTGTAATAGTTAATAATATGGAACTTCATTTAATATATTAGTGCTACTTATTTTACGACCGACCCCTGATGACAGGCACTGGCTTACCACTACCTACAGACATGTAAAATATCTAACTTCGCGCAAGTAATGGAAAAGCTTTTATCGAGCAGTTAAGGATGGTCTGAGGCCTCCAAAGTCCATAACCTACTGTCTCGTTTGGGAATAGCGCGTAATCAGACACATGATTTACTATCGTAAAGCTTTTGATCTTATAGATCATAGTACACTTGTTAGAAAGTTACGTAGCCAGTGCAATCTTCCAGCTAGTATTGTTAACTGGATAATAGATTTCCTATCTAACAGATCTCAGCGTACTAAATTTGCATCAGATTGTTACTCTGAGTGGGGCCCAGTCCCCGCCGGCGTTCCTCAGGGTACGAAATTAGGCCCTTGGCTTTTCGCATGAATGATCAATGACCTAGATATAAGCGCGCTTCAGTGGAAATATGTGGATGACACCACGGTGTCAGAGGTAATTGCGAAAGGCAGTGACAGTCACGTGCAGGAGCTAGTTGATAAAGTGATAGAATGGTCTTGTGAAAGAACTCCGAATTTCTTTCGCCAGACAGGAGAGAGATTTCACTCTGATAAGCATAGAAGGTAAAGAGATAGAGGTGGTCACCAGTGTAAAACTGCTGGGTCTTACGTTAACGAATAACTTAACTCGGAACGAACATGTTACTGAGGTCACGAAAAAGGCTAGTAAAAGACACTATTGTCTAACACAACTAAAAAGAGCTGGAGTTCCCCAACATGAGCTAGTATTATTTTACACGTCATGCGTTAGATCCCTTATCGACTACGCCGCGCCAGTATTTTATAATAGCCTTCCTCAATACTTGAAAAATGAGTTTGTGCACCTTGAAAAAAGGGCGGTATCAATAATAACATCAGGAAGGTGTAAATCAGCGAAGGATATTAACATCAATCCGATCTTTGACCATCATAATTTACTGTGCAGTAAGCTTTTTAATGACACTATTAATAATCCTAACCACAAGTTAAGTACTCTTCTGCCGCCGGTAAATTATCACTCCCGATATGCTCTGCGACACCAGCGCCGTTTTAATGTTCCAAGACTTCGCATAAAAAAGGCTAGTAATACTATCATATTCTCCATGATCAAACAACTTAGGCTGTAGTTATATACATTTTATCATATATTTTTATAGGAAGTAATTATATTTTATCATAATAATAATTATAACTATTGTCGTATTTAAATTTTTCATATTATTTTTTTGTACATAATGCGTAATTCAGCCTTTTGGCTGCAATGCATATTTTTAATAAACTATCTATCTATCCTTAGAAATGCAGTTAACCGCGAAAGAAAAAGATGCAAGGCACTGTTCTACGAGTCCAAGGTCCAGCACCTGCAAAATGACGCTCCAAGAGGCTGGTGGAGTTAGTTGAAACGACTGTGTGGCTCGATGTCGCGTTCGGCGAACCTAACCAGTCAAACCAACGAAAACGGGCTAAACGGCCTACCCTTTTTTCGAGCCATTAGAATAATATCGTCCCCTCGCTTAACCCAGTCCCTCTGGAGGATAATTCTCTTGTTCTTCTGGAGGTTTCTGAATCACGGTACCTTGAATTCTTGTATACCCTGAATCCTGTAACGGGGTGCGGGCCTAATGGCATCCCTAACTGGTTGTTAAGAGATTACTTTAAGTTTCTTGCCTTTCTAGTAACAAACGTTCTCAACCACTCCTACAAAGAGCAGTACCTTTCTTGTAAACTTGTTGATGTGTTGCCGCTCTCTTAAAACGGTGAAGGAACTCATAAAAAATAAAACAAAATATAACACATTATTCTCTCCAGACAAGCTAGATTGGAAAATAATATTCAGACTTCCAAATAAAGCAACCTTAAGTCCCAGACTCAGGGAATTCCAGTATAAACTACTTAATAGAATAATCTATACTAATGTCAAGTTATTCAAATTCGGTATCTCTGAAACGCCTCTCGGTCACTGGTGCAAAAAAGACGAGGAATCCCTGGATCATTTCTTCTTCACTTGCCCAAAAATCAATGCATTTTGGATGGATGTCAGCAAGTTCTTAGCTGAAAATTGTAACTGCTTTTGGTGTCCTGATTTAAAAACTGTTATCCTGGGTGTAACTTTGTCTGAGGATTCGTACTCTGTTTTCCTAAACTATGTTATGAGTAGTCCTTATATGGTACTCACGCCATCACGTGACTAACAAGCAACCCTGTAAGCCTGCGATGTGATTTGAATAAATTAGTCTGAATGTGATCTTGTCGTAGCCTGTAGTCCTGTTACTATTACAGCCATAACTGAAATCATTACATGGTACCAGGAGTCGGAGGTCCAGGGCGACAATAATCATAGATATGGAGAAAATCAAGCCACCGCCAGAACTAGACATGGATAGTCGGAATTTAGCGGAAGCATGGAGAGAGTTTGAAGAGAGCTGGGAGCTGTACGAGATATCGAGTGGGCTAACAACAAAGGAGGAGAAGGTCCAAGTGGCCACACTTTACAGTATAGTGGGGCTGAAAGCCCGAAGAGTTTTAAAGACGCTACCAGGAATACCAGAGGCGATAGCAGAGAGAAAGGTCAAAGACACCCTGAAGGCCCTAAAGGATTATTGTATGCCGCGCACGAATATAACCTATGAGAGGTACATTTTCCGAACAACCACTCAAGGGGAACGGCAGTTCGATACATTTCTAACCGAGTTGAGACGCAAGGCCGCGCTGTGCGACTTTGGTGTAATAAAAGACTCGCTCATACGTGATCAAATCGTTATTGGAACCAACAGCCCTACGCTGAGGGAGCGACTCCTCCGTGAACCGGATTTAACCCTCATGACAGCCATAAATCTGTGCCGAGCTTCAGAGCAGGCGATTGAGCAATCGAAGTTGATCACGAGGCCAGAGCAGTCACAGGAAATCAAGGAAATTGATTCGCTAAACGCAAGAGCTCCGACACAGAATCAGAACAAGGGACAGAGCTTCAAATGCAGATTTTGTGGGCTGCAACACGATCGGGGGAATTGCACAGCATACAACGCAACCTGCCATCGGTGCAAGGAGAAAAATCACTTCGCCCGCTGTTGCACGAGGAAACTCCCCCAACCGCAAGCACATCAACAACAGCGTGGTGCTTCTAGAGCTATCCGCGAGGTCGAGTTACAAGAGCAGCAAGACCCAAACAACCTGTACAAAGAAATCGAGAGCCTTTACATCGAAGAGATCAAAAGTAGCAACAAGATAAAGTGTGTGGAACAGTGCCTGAGTTTGAATGGGAAGAACGTGACTTTCAAATTAGACAGCGGCGCAGAATGTAACGTGATCCCGGAAGCGGTTGCGAAAGAACTTGACTGCACGATCGAACAAACAGCACTCAAACTACGAGCTTTCGGAGGAAACCCCCTAAAAACTGTAGGCAAATGCTATATAGATACAATTGTCCAAGGGCAAGAGAGCCCAATCGCAGTTGAGTATTATATAGTAGAGCACAATGTTAGACCCATTTTAGGCGTAGAAACGTGTCTGACGTTAGGTTTAATCACATTTAGTGGTGGTGCGCGAGCGCAAGGTCTTAGCATAGATGCGCTAGAGCAGCCACGCAACCTCCTGGATCAGTTTGAGGATGTTTTCACAGGTCTGGGATGTGTTGAGGGCGAGTATGATATCTGCCTCAAAGAGGGCGCAAGACCTACAATTCAGCACCAACGAAATGTTCCACTGCGTTTGATAGAGCAGTTAAAAACCACCATCAATGACCTTGAGCAACGGGAGGTAATCAAAAAGGTCAACGAGCCAGTTGAATGGGTGAGTAACCTTGTCATTGTAGAGAAGAAAGATAAATCCCTTAGACTATGCCTAGACCCCCCTGATTTAAATGAAGCCATTGTAAGGGAAGATTATAAACCGCCTTCAATCGAGAAAATATCAAGCACCCTTAATGGGTGTACGGTATTTACAGTTGTAGATATGTCCAGTTGCTATTGGCATAAGAAGCTGAGTGATGCAGCATCATTACTCTGCACATTTAACGCGCCCTTTGGTAGGATCCGGTTTTGTAGAATGCCATTTGGAATTTCATGTGCTAGTGAAGTGGCACAAAAAATGGTAGAGGAGCATTTTGGTGACATAGGTGTGCTTCCTGTTTATGATGACATTATTATTGCAGGAAAAACGACAGCCGAGCATGACAGAGCCCTACACAAGGTGCTTGAGAGAGCCAGGGAACGCAACATCAGATTCAACAAATCCAAGATACAGTACCGGCTAGACAAGGTAAGCTATATGGGGGAGGTGGTCAGTAATAACGGGTTCACGCCAGATCCTGCTAAAGTATCAGCCATTTTGAAGATGCCTGTCCCACAGTGCAAAAAGGATTTACAGAGATTGCTGGGAATGATCAACTATTTATCAAAGTACATACCCAGCATGGCTGAATTGACTGCCCCATTGAGAATGCTCCTGAGGAAGGAGGCAGCCTGGGCCTGGCACCCAGAGCATGATGCAGCATTAGCTAAGCTAAAGACAGCACTCACAAGCAAACCAGTACTTAGATTCTATGATATACACTTACCTACCACCTTGCAGGTTGACGCCTCAAAGAGTGGACTTGGAGCCTGTTTGCTCCAGAATGGTCAACCTGTAGCATATGCCTCCAGGGCCCTGACTAGTGCAGAGCAAAACTATGCACAAATAGAGAAGGAGTTGCTGGCAATTGTATTTGGATGCGAGAGATTCAATATGTATACCTATGGGGCAGATATTGATGTTGACTGACCATAAACCTTTAGAGTCCATCTTTAGGAAACCGCTGCACAAAGTGCCTCCCCGTCTACAGCGAATGAGGCTGAGACTCCAAAAATACCACACTTCTGTCCGTTACGTGCCAGGCAAGTACCTATACATAGCCGACACCTTATCCAGAGCATATGACACAGAAGCCCAAACCCAGACTAATGACATGCATGACGAAATGGAGCACATGGTCCATTGTATTATGACAGACCTGCCTGTCTCAGACACGAAGCTCTCACAGCTCCAAGAAATAACAGGCAAGGACCAGGACATGTTACTTCTTGGTAAGTATATAAGGGAAGGGTGGCCGCAAAACAGACAAAGTGTTCCAGTGCAACTTAGACCCTACTGGAATGTGCGTCATGACCTACACCTGTTAGATGGGCTTGTCATGAAGGACCAGCGAATAGTTATTCCAGTCACATGGAGACCGCAAATTCTCCAACAAATACACAAGGGCCATTTTGGTATAGAGAAAAGTAAGGCTAGAGCACGGGCCGCGGTATACTGGCCGGGTCTTAGTGCCGACATCTCCGAAATGATAACAAAATGTGACAAGTGTTTAAGTTTACAGAAAAAACAGCAGAAAGAGCCAATGCAGCTCAGGGAGGTACCACTGTTGCCATGGCAACACATTGCATCAGACATTGGTGAGTATCAAGGGAAGCTCTACCTAGTGGTCATTGACTACTATTCCAAGTATATAGAAGCAGTGAACATGAGTGGGAAAAAAGCTGGACATGTTATCAAGGCGCTGACCGAATTTTTTTCTAGACATGGATACCCTGAAACGCTCACAGCTGATAACAACCCTTTTAATGCAGAAGAAATGCACGAATACGCCAGTCGATGTGGATTTAAAGTTATTCCTACTAGTCCTTTATACAGCCAGTCCAATGGCCTGGCAGAGAAAGCAGTAGGGATTGTAAAGGGAATCCTAGGTAAGGGATGCAATCTACATGAAGGTCTAATGGTCTATCGCAACACTCAGGTAAGTAATTTTCCATACTCTCCTAACCAGATGCTTTTCAGTCGTCAGGTACGTACAACCCTCCCCATGCACCCTAGAGCACTTCTCCCCACTGTGCATGATGACATCCGCATACAGCTACAGGATCGGCAATTGAAAACAAAAGAGTACTATGATAAGGGATCAAAGCCCATACCCCCATTGAAGGAGGGGGATATGATAAGGTTTCAGAAACCTGGGGAGAAGAATTACAGTCCTGGTTGTGTCAGTGGAGTTCACAACACTCCCAGGTCCTATGTGATAACAGATCAAACTGGGAGGGAGTATCGCAGAAATAGGCGCGCGCTTAATGCATCTAGGGAACCACCACTGTATGTCAGTAAGGATGATATGCTAGATAGCACCTTCGAAAGTGAAAATGTAGTGATCACTCCAGAAGAGCCACGTAGATCTAGCCGTGCCAAATCTGCACCAGTCTGGCACAAGGACTATATCATGGACTCATAGCACATCATATCTTATCCTTATTATGCTATTGATTAATTATGATTATTCATAGATTATTAATTATTGTATAGCTTAACTTGAGAGGGGGATGTTATGAGTAGTCCTTATATGGTAGTCACGCCATCACGTGACTAACAAGCAACCCTGTAAGCCTGCGATGTGATTTGAATAAATTAGTCTGAATGTGATCTTGTCGTAGCCTGTAGTCCTGTTACTATTACAGCCATAACTCAAATCATTACAAACTATATCATAATTGAAACCAAATATCTAATTTTCAACGCCAAACTTAGTAACTTCTTTCCTTCTGTAAAATTATTGATTAGTAAGGCAAAAATCATGTGCACATTAGAAGAGCATATAGCGAGAGAAAATTCAACTATCACAAGCCATCGTAAAAAATGGAAACCTTTTTTTCTTAATTGCAATCCTTGATTGATTGAATACCTGGAGAGCGCTGCGCACGCCGATCACTATTCTGATTTGAGCAGTATCCTGGGTGGGGCGAGTGGGGAGGGAGGAAGTCCTCATTTACTAACGTGTATGTGTATGTATGTTCTGTTAAATGTGAAATTTAAAAAAAAAAGAAAGGCAAATGTAAACAATGTAAATTTACTATAATAAAAAATAAAATAAAATAAAAAAAATCGAGAAAGATCTGCACCCTATGCCTTTCAAAGGTTGCCGAGGACTTTGTCGTCCGTGATTATTACAAGCCTGCTGCGCTGCGTGTACTTGATGAAAGCATGGAAGCCCGAAGTCCTCCACCGTGAGGCCTATAATTTTTCTGGTTTACATGCGACAGCAATGCCATACCATAACTGATGACCTACACCTCATCCACAGGTCTTCCCCAAAGGTTACATCACCAATCGCGACATCAGTGGGAAAGGCTACCCAAAATGAGGGTACAAACAGACACAGAGACACTGGCAGCATCTCCCAAAGCTGGGAAGCCACCCCAGAAACAAATGCAGCTAATTTCTGTGCATTCAGAAAATTTTATTCCAGGACTACCTAAAGAGAAAGTCATACGCACAAATGTCAGCAAAGTCGAAACCGCAGACGATTTGATTTGAGAGCAACAGCGAACGATGCGGGAACTAGCGGTAAATGACATCAGCGCTCATCTCGGAATTTTTGTAAGTACTCATGGCATCGGGCTATTGCCAACAATTCGCGAATATTTGAGTGAAAAAGACTTGTTATATTTGTGTTTAGATCTTCAAAGAGCCTTGGAATCATGTGTTAGTCATACAATTCCTCAGGTTTATGACATCAGAACTTGGCTAAATGGTTATGGAGTTGAACTTCATGAACACACTTTTCCAAAGTGCTTCAAACTGGAAGCTAATGAACACGCAGTAGTAGAGATGTTCTACAGAAACTGGAGCCATTACAAATGGAAAGGACCATTGGTGCTTATAGAGGTATGGATGGTATTGTACAATTAACAGTTATCTACTCAATCTCATCATACATGAGGTGATAGCCAACTCGCCGAGTACGCCTTGTTGGCTATCACCTCATGACGACGAGATTAAGTGGAATAACTTTTTTATTATATCCACTTTTGTATTATATTTGGTAGCTTTTCTGGTATTTAATTTGGACTTTTCACCCTCAATAAGCTTAACAAAACACGCGCCATTTTTCCCCAGTCACGGCATATGAACTGATAGCCTACTAGTAGAGGAGCCAATCAGAGCGCACGATAGCTCATATCTAGTTAGTGTGGATATTATAATAGGTGTGAAACAGGTAGAGGAGCCAATCATAGCGCACGATAGCTCATATCTAGTTAGTGTGGATATTATAATAGGTGTGAAACAGGTAGAGGAGCCAATCGGAGCGCACGATAGCTCAAATCTAGTTAGTGTGGATATTATAATAGGTGTGAAACAGGTCAATTAAAATGTCCCTGGATTTAACTCAAATCTCAAAAAATATATATAATTGACAAATAAATCAAAACGAAATTGTACAAATGCGATTCACTAGGTAATGCAAAGCAAAGAAACTACTTTGATATAACCATGTACAATAATTTTTGGTTTATTGTGTTACCTTCAACATTCAAAATGAACAGATAACGTCTTATCATAACTCCAACCAATATATTATTTTCTTGTAGAGGGTTCCACCTGGCAAACCAGATCTTGTTAAACCAACCCTAAAAAAAAGCTTGATTTTGAAAGACTAAAAACGGACATTTCGAAGTATGAAGGCAACATTCGTCAATCTGCATCCACAACATGGACCAAATGGCTCAATACAATTGATGAGTTGTTGGAGGTACCTAAAGAGTACAATTGACCAGTAGAGGGACTTTGTAAAGCTGAACGTACAGCACCTCAGCCTGTGTCCGAACAAGTTCCTCAAGACCTGGAGGAGTTACATGACAGGGGAACTCAAGAAACTAGAGAGGTAAACTTCCCCTATAGCACCGACAAACTAGCGAGAAAAACGAAAACAATATTATTTTTAATCCGAAAGGCCTAGTGACACAAGGGTCCGAGATTGCATGGCAATCAGTGCCCTTTCTCATTCAAAGAAGGACAACAATGATTACAATGAGTCTTTGGAACAGAGTCCAAAAACATTTTAACTTTCTTTTATTTTTACCATCTTGAACAATCAGGACCTTTCGTTGTTCACTCCTCACTCTTCGCTATACCTTATGATATGGAACTTCCACTAAATATAGACAAAAAACCTTCTCAACAATTGGGCACGCATGGCTTTAACTGAATACACTCAAACTTGAAAACATCAGTTGTTGTAGTACATGTATGATATGAGCTTCCAATAAGCGCACCATTTTAATACTCCATGACTCCTTTTCAATCTTGACCAAAATTGTGAACTGTATACAGCATATTGTCAAAGGATGTTAAACATAAGATCATGGGACATTAGCTTATGAACTATTTGTACATTTTCAGATTTACACCACAGGATACAGGAGGCCAGAAGAAAGAGCAGCCCCAGTAGCCCCGGTCGAAGGGAACTTTCTTAAAAGAATCGCTGTTGGTGTTGGTCCCGTGTCTTGGGAAAGTTTTAAAGCTGGAAACGGACCACTTCTAAGTACATTACTACAAAGGTACACACAAAGGCAAATGGACTCCAAGGCATGTCCCACGAAAGAGGGCTACTCTTGAACTGAGCGACTGGCTAAGACTTGCATTATATGGTGGGGCCAACTCGTGGATGGGATGAAACTGGAAAGGGTTCCAGGACATTTTTGAAGGAGAGGTACGACTATCTTATCAGTCATTGATAGCAACGTTTAATATTGTTTTGTAAAATACAGTAGACTCTCGCTAAATTAAACTCGGAAATAAAAGGGAAATGCAGTTCAAGTTAGCGGGAGTTCGATAAAGCGAGGTCGAAGAAACGTGGTTTTAAGTCATAACCAACTCAAGGGGAACAGGACTTGGTTCGAAATAGCGGGAGTATTAAAGTTATTCCAGTTCGATTTAACGAGGTTCTACTGTATGTCGTGTATTTTTTGAGAATGCATTTCAATCTACATATAGTTTGTCCATATGCCTTGCCCGTCGCCTATACTGTAGACAGAACAAACCCCATTTTACCCTTTACCTAAATTTAAAGAGTTTGTTTAGAGTTTATAGTATTTATTCAAAGAGTTAAATAATCCATAAATGATTGTATGATATTATAAGTATATCATATGAATCATATATTACATGTAAATAAATTATGCAGTTGGTAGAATAACAATGTATGTTTTTTAAGGGTGTTGTCTTTGGGGGGCAGAATTTCCGTGGTACAGCGCGATGTTTTGGGGGGTCAGAATTTCCGTAGCAAGGCACGATTTTATTTTGTGGGCCCGAATTTCCGTGGCAAAGCGTGAGATTTCAGTGGGTCAGAATTTCCGTGCCAAAGTGTGATGATTGTTTTTTGGCCAGAATTTCCGTGACAAGGCACGATGCTTTTGGGGGGAAGAATTTGTGTGGTAAGGCATGATGCTTTTTAAGGCCAGAATTTCCGTGGCAAGGCGCGATGTTTTGGGGGGCCAGAATTTCCGTGGAAAGGCGCGATATTTATTTATTTATTTTTTTGGGGGGGGGGGGGGGGGAGAATTTCAGTGGTAAGGAGTGATGTTTTTTGGTGCCAGAATTTCCAGGTCAAAGCGTGAGATTTAAGGGCGTCAGAATTATTGTGGCAAAGCGCGATGTTTTTTGGGTCCAAAATTTCCGTGGCTTGTTTTTTTTTTTTTTTTTAAACTATAAAATGTATGACATGGATTTCGGTCAAATGAAAGCTATTTTATGTTAAATTAAAGAGGCACCGCCAAAAAAATTAAATTTTTACCCGATTGCCCGTTAAAATGGTCACGATAACCATATAAAAGGCTAAATGAGAATAATTCAAAATGTTTGAGGATACGTTCATCTTGAATTTGTTCAAAAGTCACCACTCGATGATGTTCTCAAATCCTCGTGTTGTTGTGCTATACTTGATTTATTTATTGATTCTGGCCATTTTTCTGCTATTGATATAATTCTTTCGGTATTCTTAAGTAACCAGTTGCATAGACAATTTGTAGCTTTGAAACCCCTTTTAAAATTGGCAATAAAATTTAACTTCAAAAATGAAAGCAGGGTTTCGTCACAATTCACACTTCTTTCTTCGGAATTGAGTTCGCAAGCTACAGATTATTTAGCTCAAAATGGTATAGCAAAATAGCAAATTGACAAAATGCCATTACTGTCAAAATAATTAGTTAAAATTCACAGAAACTGCTTTAAAGCTATCAAAACCTACTTACTCATATCCTAGCCGACATGTACGACAACCTCTTCTCTTCCCCTCCGTACAAGGGAACAGAAAAAAACGCTACGGTATGACTGTTTGCAAGGATTTGGCCTATCAGGAGGCGTAACGTGCATAATTTACTTCCGAAGCGTCGCAGCGTGGTCTCATATTAAAACATCATCGAACGAGAAGCAAACAATATTTCAACATCACTAAACATTAGTTTTTTTCTGTCTTTTATGGCTCCGAAAAAGAAGAAACAAACAAAATCTCAGAGAAGGAAGTCTCTTCAGCAAAAAGGAAAACTTGGAGCTGGGCCGGCATGTCTTCAAGGCAAGATGTAGTTTAGCCATCGTTTTGGAGGTCCAAGCCAAAAAGCTATCCCACTGGTGATTGAAAGTTGAAAGTCATTTCTCTGAATAAAACTGTCTACCATGGCACGGGCTAAAAAAAAACAATAGAAGAACGTGGCATTGATTTACACGATGAATGCTCTGAGTATGAGGATTCCTCACAGGACGAGTTTTTGCCAAGCTCGAGTAAAGTCCAAAAAGTAAACACTATGCTTCAAGAGAATGCGAAGGGCACAAGCCAACTTCCGAACACAAGCTATTTGTGGCTGGCATGTTTTGATTTTGACTGTTATTGTTTGACAGGCAACAGCGTCCTTGCATTGTAAAACACTCACTAGACGATGTTGTTTGCACTGTATAAGCTTACATAAAGCAGACTCGAGGTCCCTGTCCTATTAGCCTTCATATTTTAATTTCGAGCTTAACATATTGAAAAAAATGAACTATTCTTTGTATTCAAGTGACGTCACAAGCGCCTTATTAAATATGCGAGCATGAAGTGGTGGTGTTTGTTCCGGTGACCGAATTTCACAACAAGCGCTGAGTCAGAATCTCTCTCTGTGAAAATGCCCTACACTTGCGTTGTTTTGGGTTGTTCGAACCGATCATATCGCGAAACTGACAAAAGTTTCTATCGCGTTCCCCGTATCGATATTAAAAAGGAAGCTTGAGTAAGCGATTTTACAAATGCCAAGAACAGTGGTTAAAGACCACCTCGTTAAATGCTTGTTAATCTCTAAATACCATTAGTTTTCCAATGATACATGTTCCCAAAGCATTTCCTAATGTTTTTAGCATTAGTAGCGGCTTTCTGGATAGATTAATTTCGCTGCTCAGTTATTCGAGATGTCGAGGGACTGGACTTTGGGAAATTTATGGAAATCTGACACATAATATTTCTTTTATAATGTGTAGGGGTCGATCCCTTGACACAATAAAACTTTTTCGGGTATCGTTCCTTCACATTTGGCCCTAGGCTTTCAGTGTACTCGGAGAGAATCAAAGCGTGTGCTTGCAAACATTGGCCATGTTGGTTTGTTTGACCACCACTTCATAAACCGGAAGTTAACGCACAAAAGAAAGTCACGTGACTGAATACAAGCAATTGCTTATAATTTTCTATTAAAAAGGCAAATGAAGATCAATCATTCTAGTTCCATCCTGTCTACTATACTAAAATATTGATACTTTAAATGTTCTTTATGTTTGTAATGGCTGCACCAACAGATGCTTCAGTTTTGAAGGATCACTCGCTGTTGAACGTTCTCGTCGCACTGTGGTTGGTCTAGCCCTTGCAGTGGCGTTTATTGTTACTGGACATGGATTTTCTAAATTCCAGAAAACATTGAACAATAGAGTCCTAAAGTTGTGACTTCACGTCACCATGACACCGTATTTTTTTTAGTTCTAAACAAAGCAAGATGGCGTCCCAGAGCGTAACACATTGTAAAAGAGCAAGAGGCATTTCAAGAGTTACACCTATTTCACAAAAGGTTGTCAGTGTAGGTGGCGAAAGGCAAATGGTAAATGGCTTATGGGTACTAATTACTCGTAAAATTGAAGGTGCTAAAAAAAAAAAGGCCAGCAATGTCAGAGCCAAGCATTGGTAAAACCTTTAATGGATAGTTGTTTTGATTTATCCATATTCTTCGAGACGCATGGTTACTTTCGGTCGTATAACTGCCATTTGCCAATCGCCATTTGCACTGACAACCTTTATTGAAAAAGGTGTATACGGCTCAAAGAGTAATAAAAAGACAAAGGAATTAATCTAACCTTTGACTCCAGTAATGTAGATCTCGACAAGTATTAAAAAGTGACCCAAAAGGGTTTCGCGTAGAAAATAACAGTTCAAAGTACGAAATGGGCCGGCGTTTCCATCCCGAGGGTGATCACTATCCTGAAAGCCACTGCTGCAGGTTTTTCAGCTTCCCAAACAAGAAAAAGAAGAAGGAACTTTTCGCGAAATGGGTATTAGTTATAAGGTATGTAATTTTTCAAATGTGACGCGTTTTAAAAAAAACGATTCATTGTTCATTGTTTCAGCGGGTGTTAAATTGAAACCAATTAGACGTTAAAGGATCCTAAGCAACCTTTTGGGCTTCCTGTGATTTTCTGTATTTTCATCGGATGGCGGCCATTTTAATGGAACGTTCCAATGGCGTCTATATAACGCTCCAAATGACTCCCATCTTGCGTTACTAAACATTCATTTTGGACTCTCCTGAATTATTGCTTCATCTGTTCTTGGCAATATTTTTGTGAGTTTTCTGGAAACAAGTGCTTTTTTATGATAATTTAATCTACTTCGAGCAAGGAAACATTCAAGATGAAGTTCACCCCTCCAAAAAATATCACCAAACATCGCGTACAAATCTCTATGAAATTACGAGAAGGAGTAAAATGGAATATCGCCGACATGGAAGGGCAATATGACTGTGAGTTTGCCAAGGATAACACAAAAGGTTAACCAGGAAATCGATGAGAACTGTTAGAGGATCGAGTGATTGACAGCGTCGTGGAGGTAAAAAGGTTGTAATCTCCCCTCTTAAAATGAGGAAACACTCGAAAACTACGCTGAACTATGTGCCGATTTTCCTTTGAAATGTATTTCGGAAATGTTAAAAAGAATAGAATAAAAGCATAATCAATGCATTATATTCCCCCAAACAAACATGTAACAAATATGATATTATACATAAATCAAGCTGATGTCTAATGAATTGTTGGAAAACAAATATCGTCTTATTAGTTGTTTTATTTTTTTGCTAGATAGATAAAGTATTTTACCTGTAATGGTATAGTATCCTTACTGGGACAGTTATGTCTGGTATTGTGTATCAATTTTATGTTTATTTGTATAAAAGAAAATCTATGAGAGAAGATCTATGTTCATAGAAGCAGCAGACTTTATTACTTTGTGTAAATCAAGCCCTCAAAATGTTATTTTTGGTCTCAAAGGCTGTTCCTTAAAAAAAGGTTTTGTGTTCTCTGTCAACTCCTGTTTCGGTTTTCCTTTTTTTTCTTGAAAGCCTAAAACTTCACACTGCAAAATGACTATGCCCCTTTTTGTCCTCTGAGCTGGAGTATTGTTTAAGTAATTAAAATTTGGATCAAATTCAGTGTTTTGTAACGCACCTTATTTAGGTTTATTTGTAATACAGCAAGAAAAAGGGAGATAATGGAGCAGGTAGGTAAAAAGATATGCAGAAACCCTTGTACACAATACTCAGTTTGCAACATTTTTTTGTTTAAAATAGCATGAGAGAAAAATAGCTTTTCAGACATGTTTCCCAAAAAATACACAAGGTATTAAAGTAATTATAACATTTGGTTGGATAACAAGTAATTTTTCCTGGCTTGTAGGTTGGTCTGAGTACATACTTTTATTTATTTTGGTTTACCTTGGCGACGTTTCTTTTCAAATACAGCACCCAAGCTTGTACTGTCATAAAGAAAACTATACATGTAGCCAAATTTGAATACATGAACTCTCTGAAAGTTTTAAGTTTTAAAAATTTTGATTGAATATCTCCAAAAAATATAGTTTTATTTGACTTTCGTATTACAAAAATGATTGAATATCTCAAAAAGAATATACTTTTATTTGATTTTCGTATTACAAACAAGCAAACAGTCCATGTAATAATGAAGTTTGTAAACTTGGATAATAATAAAAACTTAGTCAGTATATTTATAGTCATTAGAGTACTACACAGGGGTGGATACAGGGGGGCGGATTGGGTGGATATCCACCCCCTTAATAAGTAAAAAAAAGATGAAAAGTAACTTTGTTTGAAGAAAATAGATGTCTTATGTACGGGCAATACTGTCCACGTGCCTTCGCCTGCTTGACTTTGCTGACGTGACAAATCCATTTCAGTGTGAAGTATTGTTAGATTTACGTGGACCTACCAAGAACCACTGGATCTACTAGAAACCGTCTATCTGGCAATTACCCACCTCCTCATTTGGACATTACATGGGAAAGGGTAAAATCTGGCAGATATCAGTTGGTCAGGTGGGTCCGGCAGCAGTGTAGGAATTTTAGCTCTAATGCCATCAAAGAAAGCTGACTACAGTCCTTTGGCACAACTGAGATGAGTTTTGGATTTCCTGTAGGTCGGTTGGAAGGACCATTGGATAATATTATGGACTTATTGTTGAATATCATGATAGTGTCATACATAAATATAGTTTTATATAATCGCAAATTGAAGAAATATCCTCCATCTAAACTGTCTGTAGAAAAGAAGGGCTGAATAAAATGTTGTTGGCTTGAAGCGACAGCATCCGCTTTGGAGTTCCAATAGGTACAATGCAACAAATTCAAGATTGCTGGTTTTGGAGAGACCGCACAGCAAAATTCGATTGAATATAAAACAGGCTCTCGTAGGCGACTCTGACACAAATGGGAAACAAGCTAACTGAGTTTCAATCTGACGACGCCCTGGCGCGCGACGTGTTTGTACGTACGCCAGACGACAGCAAACCTTGCACTTCAGTAGAAGATAGACCAACGCGTTTAACGATGTTATTCGAAAGGTCGACAATGTTTGTCAGTGTCAAGTTGTCAGCGCTCTGTGCGGTGGATATGTGCTTTTAAACGACTTTGTCGAATTGTCAGTACCGACAAAACAAAACAGCCGACAAAACAAAACATGTTGGTGCAATCTAGCGATAAACGGCGAGAGTAGTGATTTATGTGGTGCTTTGAGAATTTGCCTGAGAGCACCAATTTGGTGCTTTAGCTAGTGGTGATGGATGCCATCTTGGTGATTTGAAACACCGAGAAACTACCACGGCATTCCAGATTATATCATTGCTGAAACCACATGCCGTTTGCAAGTCCTGAGATCAGGACATTAGCATCAGAATTGGACTTCCAGGTCAAGATGTACAGCCCAGAGTACCTACAATCCAATGGAAAAAAAACAGGGGATGATTGGAACTGTACAGTAGCTCATGAGGAAAGCACATGAGGGAAGTGAAGACATTAATCTGGCACTACTTGAATATCGCAATACACCTGTAACAGGTCTCAAGTATTCACCTGCACAACTACTTACGAGTCAGATGCTTTCACTAGTAGGCTACCCAAGCCTAAAGTTGCTGAGTATGTTTATGTGGAGCTGGAGGCACGGCAGCAGAAAAAAAGGCATATTATGACCGTTATGCCCCTCCTTAGACTGAACGTTGGTGATAGTGTGAGAGTATGACTCTCACACTGTGAATGGACACCTGCAGTCGTGACAGACCTACATTCAGCTCCACGCTCTCACATGGTCAAAACGGAAAATAGTCATGTGCTCCGCAAAAACCGGAGGGTCATAAACCGTACTGCTGAGCAGCAGCCAGTGTTCAAGGCTGCATCAGACACATCTTCTCCTTCAAGTGCCTTTCGTAGGCAAGCGTCTACCGCAGAAGGACAATCCCAACTTGTTGAGACACCAGATCAGCAGTCTTGCTACAAGAGAGTCCGATGAAAGTATCTACCCGTTTGTGAAGACACCACTTTGGATGGCCGGCTATGTTACTCCATGTTCCGTGAACTATGTGTCGGGACAGTCAACACAAACTGTTTTGACAACTGTTACTAATTATTGTCTATCACTTTTACTTTGTTTAATGATCAATTCAGGGAGTTTGATCCTTTATTGTAAATTATTGTAATTGGATATTGATTTAGATAGTCTGCATTGTTTTCCCTATACAAAAGGTAGATGTCACATATTGTATGTTTTAGTTTTCCGCGTTTGGATAATTTATGCGTAATAAAGATAGGCGTCCTCATGGATGGTGTAGACCACAACAGCGCGTGGACGTGTTGTTGATAAACTTGCCAAGAGGAGAGATTTACAGATAGATGTATTGATTGGCCTACAGGGAATAAACGTAAAACGAAGAGTTGTGTGCATAATTCACTCTTCTAGACTTTTGACAACAAGTTTCTTCTCTTTTTTTCATGCTACCCTGGCAAAGTTTAACAAGTTAAAAAAAACAGAGTCAAATGAGACTATTTCGCGAAAGCCTGAACGATTTGGCCAATACCATGACCAGATTCATGCAGATGCCAAAAAAAAATTGAAATGAAAATATTGCTGATGTGTGTAAAGCACAGTTTTTGCCATCAGTTCGGGATGGACAGCAGCGGCGTAGTGGCGTTAAATTACATAATTTTAACATCTAGGATCTTTGGGTAACACTTCACAGCACTGGACCCTATCTAGTGCCTGTGTGCAGCACATCCCACATAGGTATACTTAAGAAGTACAGAAAACATTAACGGTAATTAACATAAGAAGGGGTGGCTTTCATAAGCATGATCAAAAAATAATCTGTGATTTTTTTGTATTGGCCAGTAAGATTATGTAGTCATATTTCATATTAAACACGAACGTGCGCTATAAAAGGGACTTGCCTAAGGCAAGCTGTCACTGAGTGCAGAGCTCTGTGTGACAGACCAAAATGCTACAATAGAGTTCTAGAGTGGCCGATAACACTTTATAGAAGAAAACATATCTTTATCAACAGCTGTTTCTTGAAACAGAAAGAAAAAAAGCGAGGAATAGATATGTTTTGAAGCGATGAATATTTCAAATTCGTTGTTTGTACGCGCGCGCACTATAATGACGCCATTTCAAGAGGGGGCGCTATTTTTCAATTTTATTTTTAATTCAAACGAGCGTGCGTTGTGCTTAATTTCTTAAGTACAATGTTTGCTCTTGTTTTTTTAGAGAATGGACTCCAAACACTTTCCCGAATATTCCTTATACTACTTATTAACCGAGCGCAAGGTCGAGGGCCGAGGTCTGTGCAAAAAGACCAAGGCCTGAGATTTCTCAGTATGGACCGAGCAAGCGAGGTTAATAAGTTATTTATTACATGGCTTTTCCTGGATTTACAAGCCACGAGTGCCCAACTCCAAAGCTCGACATAATCGATTTGTAAGAGTTGTCGATTTGTAAAAACCACCATCGAAAATTGCCTTTTACCCCGATTTTACCGACCTTCACATGAAAACATCCTTTCTTTTATGTTATTTTCTTTATATTAGTTGTTATGATATTTGTTGCTATCCCACGAAAAATACCACATGCTGTGATAGCTTTATTGCCTGCCCGCTTGCTTAGTGTGTTTGACAGTATAGATGATACTGTAAAGGGCACACACATTTGTTCAAAACACTTGTCAGAAGCTGACACCAATCCTGCGATTACAGAAAAAAAACTATAGGGGACAAAGAAAGGTGAGGCATTTATTTCTTCACACCACCCATAGCTCATTCACTTGTTTATTGTATTTATTGTTTTAAAATTATTTGTAAATTACATACATGTAGTTGTGTCTATGCTTGTCTACCGAGGGAGAGATCCCATATAATAATGACCAGGCATGCTCGTGAGTAGCAGGCATGTCACCCTGATATAACCAGCCCCCCCCCCCCCCCTCCTTCCCCTCTGTGTGCTGTAAACAAGAGGTAACCTGCTGTTGAGGTACCCTCCCATTCATTTATACAAGAACATTAAAATAGACAGAGTAACTGCACTCGCCCATTAAAGTATATATACTTATTACTGTAAACATAATGCACCGAAACATCCCAAAATCACCTGAAATCACCTGGGAATCACCTGGGGAGGATGCCACTAAAAAAGAGAAGAAGAAGAGGAAGCCTTCGTTTGAAAAAATAGCACTAGAAAAAGAAAATGTATCGCTCAAGCTACGACTCAAAGGTACCATTAAAAATATGATGTATTTTGCAATAGATGATACTGTACATGTTAGCGAGTTGTAACAAGCAGCATATGCACAATTTTCAACTATTTGAATATATGGCAAAAGGTTATGACCCATTTCTCTTTGTTGTCATCATACATCATTTTACCCAGACCTAAGCAGCAACCATTATTGCTCAGCCAAATATGTGTCTGCCCTGCATATGGTTTACTGAGATAAAGCTTCTTTTCAAATTATTATTATTATTATCATTATCATTGTCATTATTATCATCATCATCATCATCACCATGATCATTGTTTCGGCGTAAATCTACTACATAAATGACAAGTGACAGTTCGTTAATATCGATTTCAACCACGTGATTATAATCCATTGTAAATCAGTCAGATCAACAGTAACCGAGATCGGAACTCTGAAATACAGCTTACCAGTACAATTACAAAACCTACAGCTAACCAGGACTTTGAGAATAAGAAAACACGATCGGATACGCCACAGAAGTAAGTTAATTTATGAGTTTGAATAACTGTAAATAAGCTTTGATTCCATGCAAATTAAATAACTTTCATTCATTCTAGATCGAATAAATATATCTTTTCACATCGTTGGATTGTTATACGATTTGTGGCGAAATCACCACGGGGACCTAACGCACCATTACATTCGATTTCTTGGATCTCCTATTGGTAACGCGAAGGGATTGATGTCAGAAGGAATCAGAAGATTTGGACATGACCACTGAGGAGGAGTTGAAACAACTGAAGATAGATTGCAGGACTGCGAAAGCATCGCTCACACGACAAGGGAAGGCTGTGAATAATGTAATAGCTGTAAATCGATATGGGCCAGAAGTAAGTAACGCCCTCGTAAAATATCAGGAATGTTTCGAACATTTGGTAGATACACACGATTAATATGTAAAGCTGATGGAAAGCGAGGAACAGTTTGAACAGGAAGAGGAGTGGTTAGGAAGCTGCAAGGAAGATTTTATGAAAATAGAATTCCGTGCTAAAGTTTATCTCGATTCAAATGCTAGTATAAATAAGGGGAAAGGGCCTAAATCTGTTGGGGTTGAAGTTGGAAGCATTTCAACAGAAAAACCAGACCAAAGTAAAAGTATGAATGGAATGATCGGAATATCCGGTACGGCAAACACGTTACATTGAAAAGGCCATTGGTCAAAGTTGATTAAAGACAATGTTTGGATAACGAAACAAAGCAAATTGCCCCTGTTTAATATTTTTTTAAATATTTCTGTATTCCAAAAACCACAGGGTACCCGCGCCAAAAACCCTGAAAAAATTGAAAATACAAGTCTGAATAAGAAAATTTCAAAGGTCATTGGCCAAAAATTATAAAAGACACAATTTTAGTATCGAAATAAAGCAACTTGTCGATGTTTTATTTCTATTTCAAATATCTCCACAAATTTTCACCCTGTAGTGGTCAGAGGAGCTAATTTTGATGGATATCAAAATGCATTGCTAAGGTTAGAAATAATGTTTATAAATCGATGAAGGAGACACTACGACAAATCCACCTCATCGCAGCTGAGTGACATGCTGCACCACAGCAATACATTACCAGAGCTGAACACCTTGGAATGCGATGCCCTGAATGTCCTGACCGAGAAGAAGGTGGAAATACTCCATTCGGTACTTCGAAGGTAAACGGTCTTTCAATAAATAATTTACTGGGACTAAAGCTAGAGCTCAAGAAATATAAAAGTCATCATTTGTCATAAGGCCAACTTATTTCAAAGGAAGAGCAATAAAATGCAATCTTATTCAAATTCATGTGAGTTTGATCTCAGAAGATAGCAAACCTTGCTTCAATTGGCTTTAACCCTGGAATAATCTCTTACTTACAGTGAAATCAAGCCATGGTATGATGCCAAACACATCCAGACAGTGGCAAAGATGCTAAACTGCATGAGATTTGACAGCAAGTTCCAGCAGTGGTTTGTTCCTCAGTTGTCACTGGTGCAAGGGAAAGGGTGATTATACTGTTCTGTGTGGCTTGGCTGCAGAATACTTAGTCGACAGGTTCGCAGATTTTTTAGCACCAGGTGAACGACTTTTCCATGTTAATTTTTGTTTATTTGCAAATTACAAATTAAAAATGTAATTTAAAAATATATATTTTAATAATTAAATTATAGATAATGCATATCCATAGATAGTTAATCAATTTTCAATAATTTCAGTTTCGTGCAGAGTTATTACAATAACAACAGCGATTAAAAAAAGGAAAAACATAACAAAACACAAGTATCAAACCAAGTATTAGTAAACTTCTTCATTCTTTGAACATTTTCTGCATTTCTTTCATCGTAGCCGTATTGTCTACCTATCTTTGATTCTACTGTGGACCAAAGGAGCCTGCCCCTTGGATATGCATGGGATAACAAGTAGCCAGAGGACAAGCTGCAGTGCGATCACTGCTAAGTAAACAAAGAAGGAGAATACGGCTGCGGCCATTCTTTCCACAAGAAGTGCGTGATGGAGACAAAATGAAAAAAATCGAGAAAAAAAAACTAAAACTCGCTTCGGGTTAAAACTCCAAGGGTTTCTTTGGTATTCTGTTTAGTATCGCGGTGTTATTTACATACATTTAGGGCGCCTGTCAGGGAATGCGGCGCTTATTCATTTATACTAAGATATGGTGGGGGGTGCTAGAAAATTTATTTCTGAGGCTGTCAATACATACTACAATGTATTGCCCCAATTACGGACAGTTGTTGCATTTAAGACCATAACTTTATAGCAATAAATAGAACACTTTTGATATTTTGCCAGTAACAAGATTAGAGGTTAACCTAAAAAAAATACTCATAATATATTTACATATTTTTTTTCAAGTATTAATTTGGGCCTGAGCCTCCTTTTGTTTGAGCAAATTGTTTAAACATGGCTCGCCTTTTTTTGACGAATTTGTCTTTTTATTATATTTGTCACACGGCAGCCAGATGTTTATATTTTGCGTTGGTATTCCTACTATTGCTGATGAAAATGGAAGTCATTTTTTATATTTTCACCATCTCTCATAGTTGGCTGCTAGAAAGTTTCTCAGAACAGCAGGAAGTTAGATCTTTTATCATTCATAATTATATTATTCATGGTGCAGACAGGTTTGTTTGTGTCTTGCAGATGGCTAGCACTCGTAATTCAGCACAAGTCAAGGCCCAAAAAGGGTCATACGCACACCTGCTAACCCCTAACAGGCGAACAAAAAGGGCATTTGCACCCAACGAAATACCCCTTCCAGTACAAGCAGCACCAACATCAACATGCATCAACAATTCCGGTTATCACAGTATTGAGGAGATATTGAGAAGAGTGGTTCCATTGGTTTCAAATGCTGCTACGGTGTCTGCCTGTTTACAGGATTCAGTCACCCAGACAAGTGTCAGCATAAAGGCTGTGCCATTGGCTGCCACCAACACCATGGCCCATGCTCAGAAGGAGACTCTGGTAATTGATATTCCAGAAGGAGACTCTGGTAATTGATATTCCAACCATTTGCCTCAGTTGGGGTTCTGCCAGCTAGCAGGGCTTTTTTTCTGAGACTGCTGATGCCAGGGTTCCTCAGAGTACCAACAACAAAATATGGAGCAATGAATATTGTCTTTGGGGTGGCTCCTTCACACTGCGGTCACCCAAGCCTGAATGGAGCTAGGGCAACCCTCTCCATTTCTGTGGAGCCAGCATCAACTAAATAAGCTCCGCTGCGCAGCCAGAAATTGTTTGTTACTGCTGGAAACGCTGTCATATATGTTGTAACCATACAAATCTTATTACAGAGGCGCCCCAATGTAATTGTCTTTCTTGTCAGAGCTCTTTCTTTATAAACTGTATAATAAAGATAATACACGCTATGCATTTAGGCCTGGTTGAGTTAGGACTGGTAGCGAGATTCATCAAAACGAGGCCGGTCAGCCATGTTATTAACTACTCCATAGCTGTTCTTTAGCTTTCACACAAAAAAAGACAACTTTAAAATTAGAAAATGCCTTCACATTGCTGCGTACCGCGGTGTACATTTAAAGGATACAAAAATGCCATCAGGAGAGGTTTCTTTTTTTAATTTTCCCAAACCAGAGGGATTGAGAAAGAAATGGATAGCAGCACATTGTTGTCCCATCGACTTTGTAATTCCATTCAGTGTTATTTTAAAGTTAAATAAGGATGCTGTGCCTAGTATTTTTGCTTGGTCTAATGACCAGCAGTCAAGGAAGCCACCAAAAGACAGTTACTCTACTAACAAAGATGGCAGCGATCATGTTGTTTCATCGAGTGATACTTCGACACCTTTTAAACATGAACATTCTAAAGTTATTGAACTTTCAAATTCACAAGAAGAACTGTCTAGCCTTAAAGCAAAAGTGGCTGAGCTTGAGGATCGTCTCAAGCATACTGAAAACGAGCTAGCCGAGAAAAATCGACTCTATCAAGTTGTTTGTGATCAACTCAAGCTTTCTAAGCACGAACTATTAATGAAAGAAAACCAACTAAAAGAACTCAAAGACAAATTGGACAACTCCGATTCATTGCTTTTTACATTGAATCGATTTCAATCTAAAGAAAATATTGCATTTTACACGGGTTTTCCAAACTCCGACAAACAAGCTCAAACAAGCAAGACGTTCATCCGGAATTCTACGATAGTTTAAATGACGAAGATGATGAAGAACAGGAAAATGGTTTAGTACTAAAGAAAGGACGAGGCAGAAATCTTCAGCCAATTGATCAATTCTTCATGGTTATGTGTAGAATGCGAAGGGGCTTCAAGGAGCAACATTTAGCACACTTATTTGGATTGTCATAGTCAACTATTAGTCGCATATTTATTTCATGGATAACCTACATGTTTTTAAAGTGTGGACAAGTAAATATCTGGCCTACAAAAGACATAGTGTTGTCAACAATGCCAGAAGCATTTAAAGCTTACTATTCCAACACTAGAATCATAATTGATTGCACTGAAATAAGATGTGAAATGCCAAGCAGTTTGTTAGTAAACTTTGTTAGTGAACTTTTCAGTGCATACAAAAACCATCAAACTCTGAAAGGACCGATTGGAATTGCACCTAGTGGTCTATTACTTTCATTAGACTAAGTGTTCGCAATGATACTGGATATAACTTGAGGTCATCAGCTGCTCCTGTTTTCTCAATTCCTAGAGAATCTGGAACTTTCCAACACTCAGCTGCCACTCTTTTTAATAAACTTCCACCATCGCTTAGGAACACTTCGGACTACAATGCTTTTTGTAGGAACATTAAGAAGGACTTAAGACAGTCACTTTGAATACACGTTTAATCGACATTTTATATACATATTCTTAAATTGCATATAGATATTATAACTTAGAACTTACTATATTAGAATTTTTTTATCAGTAGTGTATTGTAGTGTATATTGTTAATTGTAAGTATCTTACAGAAGAAGAGCCTCTTAATTGTTGGAATCTGTAATAAACCATTATTATTATTATATTATTATTAGTAGTAGTAAACTATACACTGGGAACATATCTGACAGAGAAATAGTAAGAAGTGGCCTGCTAAAGCAATCCTTTGAGAATGGTGATGTGATAATGGCTGACAAGGGGTTTACCATTGAGGATCTTTTGCCCTTGGGAGTTAAAGTAAACTACCCTCCATTTCTTGGAAACAATGCACAGATGAACCCAGATGAAGTCATTGAGACACAAAGAATTGCAAGTGTTAGAATCCATGTTGAACGTGCGATTAATAAAATTAAAAACTTTAGAATCTGGCAAGGAGATTTCCCTCCCAGCCTTATTGGAGTAGCAAACCAAATGTGGGCAGTGTCTGCCTTTCTTTGTAATGCACAAGACCCTCTTATATCAGCGTAATAGAGCAATAACTTATATATACTGTTCATGTGTGACAAATGCAAAAAAATGTTCTGTTTGATTCCTAATTCAATAATTGATATTGTTTCAAGTTCAAAAACTTCAAGAAACAAAAATGATTGTTATACTTGTTTATGAACTACTGTATGACAATATTAGCTCAACACTATTAAAAACTAATTTCAGGGTTTGTGTGGTCTGAGTTCTCTATTACTTGAAATTTGATGAACACTGCAAATCATAACACAGGACACTTTGTACATACTGACATTTTAAATAGTATAGTAAGTCAATATTGATTTATTTAATCATCATCAATTTATTTCAGTCAATTAAAATTTTACAAGAATCAGAAAAAAGTCTTGTATGTTATTGTTTAAAATAATTATTAAATAATAATCTTCAAAAAATTGGAATATCATTTCTCTTATTTTTAATAGCTTATCACTTATGCTAGTATGTCAAGTTTCATGTAATATTGTCATCAATCATTCCTGGCATTATGATACTTGACAGCAGCTTTTATCATATAATGATAAAAATAAAACCTCTCTAGTTTGCATGCCATTCTGTCCCAAAACTGTCTGTCAAACTTAATTCGTTCAATACTCATTCATACATAAGTGTACACAACAAAATCACACCACTCGGCTTTAGTGACGCCCATCTGTCCCTGCACTTGATAGTAGTAGCGATTTTTTTTCTTCAGTTTAGGTTTACCATTTACATTTTCAAGGTAGAAACCTCGATCAGAGCAATCATCTAAGGGAGTTACATCGAACTTTGTTTCAGGACATTTAATCTCCACAAGACCATAGGGTTTCTCACAGCCAATGTCAATAACTTTGCCATCAGGTGAGGCTCCGATGAAAGGTGCTTCAAGACTAACTACCAAACCTGACTTGAACACTTTAACAGGTCTTCTTGTTGAAAACATATACTTTTCATACAAAAAGCTATATCTTAAAGCTATTGCTTCATAAGTCTGACCATGTTGGCAGTGCCTAGATCTAGAGGCAGAAGAAGATGGATTCAAAAGAAAATCAGCAAGACTTTCATGCTGCTTTTGCCGAACACAAACTCTATCAAAATTGGATGCAGTCAGTCTGAACATTCTCTCATTTTTCCACATTTCAGAATGTGACTGATTTTGAGTTTTCCTCTCAATGTTGGTGAGCTTAATTTCATCTACACTTATGTATTGTAAAAACTCTTCCTTGTTCATTGACATTTTCTGGGATGTCAAAGTCTTGAGAATTCTGAAGTGGGAAGTGTCGGTACTGTCTGTCTGCAGTTGAAGTGATTGCAATTCTAGGCACAAAATCAATGTCACAAAAAACAGAAAACTTAGACTATGTGAAAGTGAGTTGATAACTGGCATAAGACCCTTTAAGACTTCTACCAAACTTTGTGTCAACATATTCTAAGACATCTGTAGGGGACAGTATCTGTGCTAAAGCCATATTAGGATTAATTTTCATTAAGTCTGCCTTCAATTGAATTTCATCAGATTTTGAGTGTCAATATTGTTCCTAGCTTCATAAATTAAACACCTAAGTCCATCAGGTTTTTTAGAAGCAGTAGTGCTTGCTGTGGAATCATTTAACTTAGTTTTCTTAATTAACAAGTCCATAACAGGCTGTGGATGAATATTTTCACTTCTTCCAACTTTGTGCCAGAGTTGACGAAATGATGTGCAAGCGAGTTTTGGAGTCATATCCTGTTCACCGTTCAAGTTTTTGGTATTTTTACTTTCATACAGAGTAAACTTGCAAATTTGCATCATCAGGGCAAGTGTGTGGTTGCAAAAACCAACTTGACCCGCAACACATGAGCAGCTTGCATGTATAACTTCTGCTTTGTTTGCCAGGTTTTGAAATATGAAGATTCATCTCGGCTCTAGAAAACCAAGGCATGATTTCAAGGCTTGTAGACCATCCATCGTTCGGATATATAACGCTTGTGGAGGGCTTTGAAACAGCAGCAGCTTGTAGCTGACATTTTCTTTGTTTTCTTTTAGAGTAGAGTTTATTTGGGTCTGGACCGACTATATTTTTGTCTTGACCACTGCTGATATATTCTCCAACCCTTTGAAAGATATTAAAAGATATTAAAATCTAAGTTTCAGTTATAAATTTTGGCGCGCGAAGTGTGGCAGTGAACTCGTGAATTTGCAGCACAACGAGACAAAAAATGCTTCCTAAATGCTTATTTTATGTTGTAAAACAGAGCACACGTCAAAGTTCTACTATTAAATAAACTGCTTTACTAGTTTTTTAAATATTTTTGTGCAAAAAGGAAAACTGAGAGCGACAAGAGGCGTTTCCGTTCGGAACCCTTGGTATGAATAGTGGAGGGATAAGAGGCTGATGCAGGCTCATTCTTTGTTGTGTAATTATTTACCAGAAAAACCGTGGATGAGAAAGCAAATTGAAAACTGTAATACGAAACTACTTAGGGAGGACCTTATTATTGAGACAATGGCCTACAAAATTAGTAAGACTAGAAAACCTAGTCTTGGAGAATACGAAGGAAGCTAAGCTAAACATTTTTGCCTTAATGTGCTATAGTGGAAAAATAAAAAAACGATTTCACGGTGCAAATTCTTGATAAACGTCTTGAGGCTCGGCATCTTATTCTGGTGGAGGCAGTGTTCTAGTTTACTGGTATCACTAGAAAAACTATAGACAAGCTGTACAATAACTAGATAGTCTGCAAGGTAGGCAAGCCGGCATCAGGAAAGTAGATGAAAACATGATGAAAAGCTATTTTTAACCCCCGTGTAAAGAAAGTAGTTTTGCCGACATCTCGAACATTATCTCTTAGTTGGGACATAATAAACTAAAGCCAAATAAGGATTTGTATTCATAGTTCGGAATGCCAGTAATAGGTAGTCGGCGGATGCTGCTTTAGCGAGCAAACAAGGAGATGAAAAGAAAAATAAGGCCATTAGAGCTTGGCGCACTTAGGGAATCTTAATAATATCAGCAAAGGACAGTTTTTCTCTTTCTGTATACGCGAGTCATAAGAGTCGTTTGTGAAAAAAGTGCAAATAGATTAGTGGTCTACAGAATGGCCAGGGAGATTAAATTGTCTAGAGACTTGCTTGAAACTACGCTGGTTGAATACGTCATTTCGATGTTCACCAAAACCTGTGCGGAGAATGGAACCAGTTTCTACGATTTAAACCATTCCACAAAGCTTACATGAAATACAACAAATATGATTGCCAAATGAACAGGTGATAAAGTCTATGATAGGGCACGACTCTCCGTTAAATCTGGTTATGCATGTAGGTGCAATGTATTAAAAAATTAGTGCATCTCTTCCTAGTACACTTGAAGGTGCCAGACCCTAAAACTGGTGGGAGTCAAAGTGCTCCTAAAGTGTCACATTAAAAGGAAAAAAGTGGTTGTTGAGGTATATAGCGGAAGTTTTAGGGTCCACCTGTAAAATCTTAAAGTTCTTAGAGACCAGATGTTTGATGGCTAAATCGGTAGGATGCGATGTGAGAGGAAAGGAAATTCTGTTCCCTGTTTGGGTTCGGAGGTCTGCAGCACATCATAATGATAAACGGACGAGGCTTGATCGAAATGATTAGTCACAACATGTGCATGATATGTGAGGTCACTTAAGAGGTGATACATGTCGTTGCTACAAAGTCCATGTAGTCAAAGAAACTGTGAGTAGTGGATATAAGTTTTAACGTGCTGAGGGTGGGAGAAAGAATACAGTAAATAGCTCTGTAAATCAGTGGCCTTGTAGCACAGTGAATTGACTAGATGGTCATCTTGGAGGGACTGTGAGATGTCAAGAAAGGTGACTGAAGTTTCAGGAATCTGCCTATGTGAATTTTAGTGCAGGGTGGAAGTTGTTAACGAAACCAATAAAGCAGGGGAGATCCAGTTTGGAACTGGATGTTGCACCAATGCAATCATCGATATAACAGCCGTAGAAGAGTTCAACTATGTCCGATTTCTTCAGAAATGTGATCAGTTTAAACCGCTAAAAATGACACTGGTTCTTTCCGCTGACAAGTTAAGATCGATGCTTTCTGTCACATGATCCTGCCGATAAATATGACTTTGAAATGCTTAGTCGACAAAAGTCCCACTGCAAACTAACAAGGGTCAATTCTTAGCTTTCGATTATTTTGTTAAAAAGAAAGAAAATGTCACCAGGACATTTAAAAAAACAATGTCACACCACCTTCAGCATAGTAATACCCTTAACAAGCAGCCCTCAAAGATCTCTACGATCACTAGGATGTGTGGTTATTAAACCCTGCAAACAGGGGTGGTGCTGTTATAGTTTGGCACACCAGCCTCTACAAGGAAGGAACTTTGCGTCAACTCTCTAACTCTTCTTTCTACTGCAAGGTTGAAAAGGAACTCAACCTCTTCTGTTCAAAGATTCTTCCAACCAGGGATTCCAAAACTTCTAAGATCTTAACGTCGGTGCCAACTATTGCTGGCGCGCACCCTCGCCAGTGCATACAAGAAAGCACTAGCGCCCTTGTTTTGGCATACGCAAGCAATGTTGTCACTCTTCAAACGGATGAAGAATACAACTTCATGTCATTGTACAATGCTTGACGACAATGTAAATAAGATTCACGTTAAACTTACATGCATAGAAATATTTGCAAATTTTCCTCTGTTTGTCTCTGATCACATTGTCTCTGAGGACATTGTTTTCGTGTAGTGCTCGTCTTTTATACTTTCAACTATTTTATCACATCTTAACCATTTTAAACAATATTTTCAGTAAATGATCAAATAAGGCGTCTTGCTGAATTAAGAATTAAAGTACATATAACCTTTCAAAATTAATAGACTTGGTCAATAGGCCTTTTGCAGCTAGAGGTCACGTGCTTAGAAACCCCATAGCAACGCCACGCTGGACTGCAAGCATTCCAGTAAACAAAAGGTCAAGAGACGACACGCACGTGTGGTTTCAAACAGTTCTTAGAGCTTTATAAAAGATTAATTCCCTCTGTTATCTGCCGTTCTTGGTTATAACCTTCGTGAACTATAGTTTTGGAGTTCATTTAGGCTGAAGTGCGGATTTTAACTGCCGTTTTGGACTTTTTTTTTACGGCCGACGCTTACCGCCACGGACAAAACGGCGGCCAGTCAAGGCATGTGTAGATAAAAAAAAACACCTATAAAGCTTGTTTTATTGCGTGTAATGATCGGAAATTACTGCAATGTACTCTTCATATAATCTAAAAAGATTTATACAAGTTTCAAGATCTTTACAACCCGATAAGGGAACAAATTTTGTGCATTAAGAGATAGTATACTCACGTTACATAAAGCACGCAAAGCGTCTATCACTTATCTCTCTTACGAAATCGGCTCCGCTTTTGTTTGCAATCTTAGTCAACCGTATGCTTGCAAGGTGGCCTAATAGAGTTAAATATGTTGACGATACCACCGTATTTGAAATTGTTCCAAGATGCTCTCCCAGTTACATACAATTTATTGTTAATGATATCAAGGAATATGCGTCATCAAGGGGAATGCGTCTGAACCCCAAGAAATGCAAAGAGCTTCAGATCAATTTCTTAAAGTACCAACCTTCTGTCCCCCAAAGATTAATCCTAGGGAGCGCAGTTGTTGAGAAAGTTGAATATTACAAGCTATTAGGTGTACATATATCAGCAGATCTGTCATGGAATGTTCACGTTGACCACATTGTTAAGAAGGCTAGCAAGCGCCTCTATGCCCTCAGGGTACTCAGGAAGGCAGGTGTCCAGCAGTCAGATATGGTCCTTATCTATTGCTCGTTAATTCGGTCAGTCCTTGAGTACGCTGCTCCTGTCTGGGCCTCCCTTCCTGAGTACCTTGCAGAGCTTATCGAAACAGTACAACGAAAAGCTATTCGAATAATCTACCCTTGCCTTAGCTATGAATCAGGGCTCAAAGTAGCAAAAATGGACTCACTTACAGTCCGCAGAGCAGAACTGTGCCGTCGATTCATAGCTAAAGCAAGATGCACTGAGCCTATAAAATATATAATACAATCTGGGACTGAGGTCGCCCATGGTTATTCGCTAAGGGGGGGTTGCAGCCGTTTGGATAAATCAGTTGGTGTAACTGAAAGGTATAATAACTTTATCACAATTCGTTTCCAGTAGTTATTTCAGTATTTATTTATACATTGTTAAGTGTAGTGTGCATCGGCCGACATACTGTAATTTAGCTTATGCTACAAAAGTATGAATAAACGATTATTATTATTATATTATTATTACTCTTTCCGAAGGTAATCCTGATATAACTGCTGTTCGTCGAAGGACAACAAGCTTTCACTGTTGTGTTTCTCGTTGCACTGGAGATTCTCGGTACAACACTGAGCTGACGTTTCACAGAATACCTAGTAGACCAAGTGACGAAGAAATCAGAAAGGAGTGGCTTGTAAAAATTCGTAGAGACGAAGGGCCAAGTTTCAAGGTAAAGACTTCGACTTTATAGAATTATTTGTTGTTTTTTTTTGTTCGGAAATTGACTTTCTGTCTCGTTTGTGTTGTTAGATTTCCAGTGGTACCAGAGTATGCTCTAGACATTTTAGTGAAGAGGACTATCTTGCACCTGATAATGCAGGACGGCGAATGCTGAAGAGGGGATCTGTGCCATCAATATTTGACTGGTCTTCTCAGCCGAAATCAAGGAGAAAGATTGTACGACATACAGACAGGTTATTATTCTGTGTACATATAGGTTATTATGAGATAGGTTAGATCGAAAATACGGATAGCAAAGCTGACCATAAAATATCTCTGTATATTTGCTTTATAGTCCAGTATTGAAATAAAGTAAATGGAATTTATGTAGTCCACTAAGCCAGTCTAGGTCGATTGATTTAACTTGATTTAACTTTTACCAGTTAAATAAAGTATGTGTTGCAATTCGAAAGAGCGCTAAAGTAAAGACCACTAATGATGTAAAGCGCTTCAAAACATAATTCAACCGGATTCATTCTAACGGCTCGACTAGAGTCATTACGCTTGGCTTTGGCTGATCAATTTATGATCTAGTCTGAACAGGGAGAAACGAAATAATGCACAGAGTATATAATTAATGTAAGCTTTTACAGTTTTCGATGTGTTTATTTATACATTCAGTAATTTTTATATATTTGAATTTAATTTGCTTCTAGCAAACATCAGCCTGTGTACAAACCAGCACGGGAACAACTACACTAACGGGCAAAAGAACTCCAGTTCAGTGCGGTAAACGGCAAAAGCTATACAGCTGAGAGTAAGCCGTGGTTATGTACAAAATGTGATTGAACACTATGACCAAACAAACCTTTCCATACCCATCCCTCGATCGAATTATCCCGTGCCTAAGATCTACGAACAAGTCTCAAGAATATATTTCTATAGAAAAAAAAACAAAGAAACCAAGCATTTATGCATCAGAAATCCAAACTCGACTGTTACTTGATGGCGAGGTGAACCAGCACGATATACAGAGTACTTCCCAAATAAGCAAACGAATAAAACAAATCCTTGTCATGAGCAAAAAAACTAACATCAACACCGACAGCGATACAAACTCCTCAGAACATTAACAAGCATAAAGAGTATCTTCAAGCAATCTAATTTTCAAGCAAACCCATTTTTTATGAGAGTCTGGTGTTATTGTTACAACGGGAATCGCGTCTATGGTAATGCTACAGTTGGTGAGCCAGAAATCGAGTTTCAGAGATATGCTTCCAATGCAAACTATACAATCAATCTTCTCACTCTCTGAAAGGTGTAGACCTGTTCAACGTGATTGGCGGCCCCTCAATGGCTAACAGTTACTTCATTTCTTCGAGGAAGCAGTTGACATTGAACGCCCTGACGGCAGTTCTTTGCTCGAGCGCGGTAACTGTGTGGTGATGGACAACTGTGGTTTTCATCATGCTCACCGTGTTGAACCAGTCTCGAGAGACCTTTTGTCAGACATTGTTGTAGCTTTGATTTTTCAGCCACAATACTGTCCGCATCTAAATACTTGTGAATACTGTTTCAATCAAACTAAGGCATTTCGAAAGTGTTCGCTTCTGGCCAGTGAAGAAACTAAAATTGCTATAGCTGGACTTTCAGCCATCAATGAGGCAAATTCGTTTTAGTATGTCAGATTGTGGCTATGTGTAAAAAGTCAAATAACTCGGCAAATAAAGTATTCAAAATTGTTTAAAGTCCTATTTATTTTTTTTTCTCCTCTCAATATTTAAAACTGCTTCAGCTACGGACTCGCCCATATTACGCTAATTGCAAATTGTTTTCTCTGCGGTTTTTCCTAGGCAAAGCCTGAGAAAAACTGCAAACGTCTCGGTATTCTACAGACGATCCTATCAATCAAAAATCCCATTTCTCGGACACTGATTGACCAACTTTCTCAAAAGTTTTTCGGTGGCCACGGTAGCGCGCGTCACACTGTAAAATAAGCACAAACTGGAAATAAACCCTTTTTATACATTTGTTTTATAGGAAATATTTATATTTATGTGATTAGATTACACGATTATCACACCTGAAATGTTTTTTAGTAAAAATCTGACAATTCTTGTGAAATTTTCAAGTGAAAATATATAAAATTTAGATTTTGCTGACACAGCAATGTTTAAAGACTTTCGTGACGCATATCTAATTAAAATGCACGGTGACCCCTATTTTTTTCGCACGATTTTGATGAAGCAGCCTGATTTCCTTCATAGATTATACAACCTACTACCTACTACCCTATAACATTCTCATTTTTTTATTACATCTATTACTAGTTAGGTTATCTTAGTCATAGGTTTTTGTTAGTTTAGACAGAATATATCCATTTCTTTTAGTAAATTATTTAGCCTCCACCTACAATAATACAAATCCCCAGTTACTCTGATTTATACTACTTCGATTTAAGATTCTAGAGTGTGTATAATAATATTACTACACTTAGTTTAATGGTGCTATTTGTACATTTTCCGCGTGTGTATCGTTTACATACAACCATAATGGTCTTAGTCTTTCTTTGGCTTGAAATGATCTGAGGTCATCAACCACTTCAAGCTTCTTGACGTGGGTATTTCTAACCTGACCTCTACACAACACATCCACATCAATGAAATATGCACTAAAGCTGGGAAGCGGTTGTATGCTTTGCGCACTCTGAAACACTATGAAACGCAATGGTTTTCGAGTACGCCTGCCAGGCCTGGCAATTTGCGTTACCTCAGTACCTTTCAGAAGACCTTAAAAACACTCAACGTGGGTCACCAAAGATCGCCCTTCCAGGCTTGGCATACAATGATGCCCTCCCCTGACAAGTCTATCCACCCTCAAGCAGCGAAGACTAACTCAATGTAAGAAGCCATTCAAACGTTATTCTGCAAGAATCCAACAAACTTGAGATTTGTTGCCCGACAGGAAAGAAGGCTCACACCATTTCCGCAATCCATTCCAATACCAGACATTTAAGTGGTGGATAAAGCGATTTCAAAAAACCTTTATTCCCAGTTGTGTCAATTTGTGGGACAATGCCCCATAGGACCTGATCTGTGACATTATTAATAGACTCTTTCAGGGATGTCTTACGTGAACAATGTTTTATATGACCTTATTCCTATTATAATTTTCTGAAAATTCTAGATTTTGTTTGTACATATCATTTTATCTGTTATGTTATCTATTTTTCAAACTAATCTAGTTTCCATCTGATATTAATAAACATCATTTATCCATTAATTCATTCATTCATACATACATTGTATGTGTCAACATTGCTGACATGTCGTTCATATTAGGTTAATTTCACATTGTAGTTTTCACTTAAGCATGTGCTTACTTACTATCTGTTCTCGCTGTGTTCGATTGACCATTAGTTATGATTACACATTGATTTCGCATTAACATATATTTCTCCCCCACTCTACATACAGACAAAAAATAACCCAGAAGAAGATTAAGGGGAAAATTGGTCACCCCAGCACATGGTACCATAGGTAGCCATGCATGCCACCATGTTAACAATTGTGTATGTAACTGTGGGTATACCTAAATGTCTGTATACCTGTTAGTATAGTATACATGTATTTGTAAATATATATATGTATTTATCTACACCTTTTAGTATATGTATTTATCTGTATGGTATTCTTGAATGTACATATGTGTAGTACGTGTGTACTCTACATCCATTGTTTTTTTCACTGTTTTTAACACCAGACATTTACAGCTTGTCCACCCAGGTATAGCTTCTGTACAGTTGTTTACATTTGTTCTCCTTTTAAGTAAGCACAGCTTTATAGTATTGTAAGTAGGAAGAAAAAAGAGGTTGAACCATAGTGTATTATTCTAATGTCATCTGAAGCTTCGGAGTCATCATCCCTAGAACATAGCAGAAGTCGAAATTGCGCTTCGAGAGGCCAGAGCGTTGTCTCGACCTCGCTGGCCACTGACACCGCAGCAGAACGACTGTGCATGCACGAGACAAGAGTCATTCAAAATGGCGAACGAAACACGAGTTTCCCAAAACTGTTACAATAAACACAAACGTTTGGCTCAAAATGGACTTAACGGGAGCAAAAAATTACACATACACCAAGAAAATGTACTCGTGTTAAGGTTCCAGGAAGTTTTTTGCTGGATCGAGGGTAAAATCCTCAAGTTTGACGGCGTTTGTGGGATTTGCTGGCACGCGAAACTCAAAAGTTCTACTGCTGCCGTGAAAACGAGACAAATGTCAGTGAGTAAACATCAAATGTGGGCGAGATTAGTTTCTTTATATTCCTGAGGAAGTCTTCAAAGTCAGCCTTGGGACTCATTCCGATCATCGCTCCAAAGTTATGGCCGTGTGCATAGTGTAGGTGGCTATCTAGAACATAGATCTTTGAATCGTGTCCGACGAGAGATATTGTCATTCCATTAGCTATGACTATTGCTGCTAAGTTCTGTTTACGATCAAGCCTTTGCAGATAAAATGCTAGTGAACTTTGAGGAACCTGTGGATTAGCTGAGGTAATTGACAGATCGAGGGTGTCTTCAAGAGAAACAGTCCCAATGACTGAATCTAGATGTGGTTTTGCCTCAACAACACTAAGGAATGGAGCCCCGTAACCATTTGTCACAGTGTCATATATGCTTTTGCCACGAACAATTGCAGATAACATCATTGAAAGCCAATGAGGGTTTATGGGAGGACCACGGCTGAGCTGTATACTGGTTTGGTTTGCAGAAGTGATATATGAATGGGCCAAAATTAGTGAGATAAAAGTACATGCATTAGACCCATTTCTTCCAAGTAGAGTTGACTGTGATATGTAAGGAGGAAAGAACCAAAATGTAGATGAACCAACTGGATGAGTGGTAACTTGGATGTTAATTGCCTGTGAAGGTGCAGCCTGGTGATCGGGAACATTGTGTCGCAGTTGTGGTTGTGCAACAACAAATGAATTTAACTCGCTGTCAATGTGGGATTCCCATTGTGCAGAGTCATAGTATTCAGGGTCACAATTTCTTTTGACATTAATGCTGTCATTCTCATCATTACTACCAGGTTCTTGATTGCTTTGTGGGGTTCTAGTAGATTTTTCTGTTGGTTTCAACAAGCTTTCATTAAATGCTGAACAGATTTCTGCAATTTTTTCAGCAAGGTGAGGGGAACAGATTGGACACTGGTCTCCAGCTTCTTCTAAACAAAAATTGTGAGATGTGTGAAAACAGTTAAGGCGATTAACATTGGTTGTTGATAATTGCGTGCAGTTTTTGTAGTCACAGATTAATTTAGGATCAGGTATTGTGGAAGGGTCTTCTTTTATGAATGAGTAGCCAAGGGGCATTGCTTTTGAAGTAATGGTGGTGTCAAAGGTAGGAAGAAAAAATTTCATGTCTCCTTTAGACTGCCCCCTGCATTTGTTTCTTGTGGAACCTTAAATGTAAAAAAATAGACACAATTGTTAGTCATGAAAAAGAAAATAAGTTGAGGCTATGATCAAGTGCTCGACTAATCACTATTTCTGGGACCAACTCTGTTCCTACTGTATATAAATGACATCTGTGAAGCATCGAAGTCCCAGGTCAGAATCTTCGCAGATGATACGATCATTTATCGCCCAATCTCTACAACAAATGACCATACAGCACTCCAAGAAGATCTGGACGGTGTTTATAAATGGTCATCGGCATGGCAAATGGAATTTAATGTGACAAAATGTTACTTACTATCAGTAACGAAGAAGAGAAAACCATCAACATACGTGTATACTGCAGGCGCGAAGCCCTTTACTCAAGTGGCAGACCAAGACTATCTTGGAGTAAGATGCAATAAACAACTACGCTGGGGCCCCCACTGTTCCAAAATAGCGACGAAGGCTAACAAAACCCTCGGCGCGATTAGAAGAACTTTGAAACCCTGCGAGCCTGCAGTAAAAGAACGTGCTTATTTATCGCTCGTACGACCATCACTGGAATATGCCTCAGCGGCATGGAGCCCTTATACAGACACAGACGTAAATAGATTAGAACAGGTACAAAAGAACGCAGCCAGATTTGTAACAAACAACTATACTTTCCAAGCTAGCTCCACAGAGCTTGTGAACCAACTAAAATGGGATACGCTTGAAACTAGAAGACTATTCCACCAGTCAGTTCTAATGTTTAAATTCTATAACAACCTTGTGGCCTGCCCTCTCCCTATTTCTGTTTCTCAACCGTCATATAGAGTCACTAGGAGGCATAACCATAGTTTTTTGCAACTACAGTCTAATATTCTATCCTATAATTATTCCTTTTTTCCAAGAGCTATAAGAATCTGGAACTTACTTCCCAGTAACGTTGTCAATCAAGTAACCCTAGAGGCATTTAAAACAGCCGCTCTGCCGGCCATCAGGCAGCTAAAGGTGCCTTCGCACCTACGCCGGCTTTAAAGCTGACCAACCCTCCCATTACTAGCGTAAGCTATATATACATGTGTATAGGGAGTATTTATTTAAGTATTTAAGTATTTAAGTATTACTGCTTCCCTGCATAAAAAAAAACATTGTTCAGGCACTGCACTGCACCAAGGTAATAAAAAATTACTTATTGATGGATGGATGTCTACTATACCTGCTTTGCTTTTCCCAGATTTTGACCAACTTGCTTGATGATTTTCAGTAAAATGCATCAGCAGCTGTACCAGTCACCAAACTTAGGTCTTTTTCAGAATAACCTCTACTGTATGGTGTTGTTAGATAGTTATGAAAGAGCTGTTCTGTCTTTGATGCAGCAAATGACAGGGCTTTGTCCCTAATTTGACTAGCACTGTCATAACTTGAAATGAAGTTGCGTAGCACACTATGCCAGATTTCAACTTTCTTTTCTGTTATTAGAGCCATCCATTTCTTTTAAGTTCATGGTACTGTGAAAAATGTTGTTTGTGAAAAGAAAAGTCACTAAGCATCGAGAGTGTTGATCTGTCATAATGATGCCTTTTCCAGATTATAAACAGTAGAGATAACTTTAACATCATTGTTATATATGATTCCATGTCTCCAGACCTGAATGTAACAGGATAGTGGAAGAATGATATGGGAACCACTTCATCTAAAAGAAACAGAATGGAAGCATACTCTATGTCCTTGCAGAGCTTGAATTTTAGGAGAACTTTATCACGTAATTTGACCCACGCCAGAAAAACAGCAGTTATAACCAGGCTGACACGAAAAGGCTTTGGCTTGTTGGGTAAGTCAGATCCAAATGTTTCTTTTGATAAAACCAAGTTGGCCAGTCCCCGGGTGCTGGTACTACAATTTTTTTTCAAGTAATGTTCCAGTTGTGGACAGCACAGGAATATGTGATCAATGGCTGATTTATAGTCCTCCATACTTTTCAAAGATTGCTCGAACTCATCTATTAAATTAGTAGACTCAAGGGTACAGAGCTCATCGTGCGACAACCCAGAATAAACCCTCCAAAAAAAGAAAAAAAATGATAATTTGGCAAATTTAATGTTCTATATTTGTTTTTTTTTATTTTACTCTACTCCTTTTTTGTAATAGCAGTCACTAAACAAAAGTAAAATTGATATTAATCATTATGAATATATGGCTTTCACAAACTAATGTAAGAGGTACATATTTATTGGGTGGGAGGTCCACATAGGGGAATAAAGTATTGTGCCTGGAAAAATATTTAGGAAGTGTCAATATTAAAACATTTTTTTAAGAAGAGAAAACAGTATTTTTCTTATATGGATTGCTGACCTTTAAATAACTACATTAAAATCCATAGAATACCTCAATTCCTTTAGTTGTTGTTGGATGTATTCTGGTGAAATGCATTGGTGATTTGTTTCCAAGTACATTCTTGATAACACTGGTCTTTGAAACAACTCTTTTATGTAGTCTAGAACAATTCCTCCTCTGCAAATTTTATTTTCATTCCCTATCTTCACAATCACTCGGCTGTGTCTTGTATCTCTTGTAGGAATAGGAACAGCAGGAATTGAAGGATGGATGTCCAGTAGGCCACTAGCCATGTGCGTAGCTAATGATAGCTTCAGATTTGTTGGTAGTCTAACAGTCAAAATATTATGGAAGTCATCCAACAGTTGTACAATTAGGAATCCTTTCTGAAAATTTTAAAGAAAGTTAAGCATCAGTTATCCCACTGGCTTGTTTAAATTGAAATGGTTCTTGCTTATTCTCAAGTATTGTTCTTATTATTCTCTTATTCACTATTTACTAAACTAAAAATTTGTACCACACTAATCTCACCTCTGTTGCCAGGATAACCTTTCTCATCAGTATGTCTGGATATTTTGTTATTAGTGCTTTCTTGTGAGAATCAATATTTCTAGGACTTGTACTGAAACCAAGTATCCTTCCTGAATTGATTGCTGTCCTAGAAGCACCATGATGTTGTAGGAATAGCCCTTCATCCTTTTGTAGGGTGGAAGTTTTCTGAGACCTGGTAAAATAAATTTGTGTCATTTAAAAAAGAACAAAACACTAGTGTTCTGGTGCAGCTTGTACAGTATACATTGAATTATAGTATAAAGCATGATATTGAACATACCTAGGCCCAATTATGAAATTGGAGCAGATAGAAAGGGGAGCTTATTACAAAATTTAGCCTCTAGAGGGTTTTTTAGAAAGGAAAGTAATTGGAGGTTAGGGAGGTGGGTCTTAATGGAGCATTTAGGGTACCTGAAATATGCCAGTGTGTGAAGGAGAACAACAGTTCTTTGCTCCTGTACAGCTTGATGTTCATCTGAGAGTCTGGAGTCCTCCCTTGTTATTTAACTTAAAAGCATTTCAAACAGACCTGAGGAGTGTTTTTGTGTGAACGCTTTCATTGCTGCTGGCTCATAATGGAGCTTCACTACTGAGGGCATGATGGTATAGAGCCATCTGAAATTGTTGCACTAGTTGGCCCAGTGAATTACCTGTTGATAGCAATTATTGAATAAATTATTCACAGTTTTAGTTGGGCTTGATCCATCACTGGGGTTGAACACTGATCAGCCACATCGGTGCTGATCAATAAAGCTATTATAAATATTAGAGCATGCAGATATATTTGATCATACAGCTGTACCTTCATCCAATTCATCAAGTTCTTTGATTGTTGTCTTTATTTGGTCCCATACTTGACTATCCATTAACAGCTCTTTCCATGTTTCCAGGAGATGAATGTCACATATTTCTGCTAGAGCTTCAAGTCTTGAAAACAGCCTTCCAAATTGTTGCTTTGTTTGATCCAGTTGGAATATGGTAGGTGCTGACATAGATATATCTTGCATACTGTCATGGAGGTGTAGAATAGGGGATCCCGTAAACTGAAATATCTGAAATTTACAAAACAGTCAAAATGGAAAACAAAATAAGAATAAACAAACTATCTAAAATAAATTACAATAATTAGCAAAATGTATCATCTTTTGGGGTGCAGGTTTTCTGTTGTGGGTGGGTCAAATGGGGAGGGGTCATACCTGTTTTCTAAATTATTGTTAAGGGGGAGTCAAAGGTTTTCTATTAGATATTAGGGGAGGGTCCAAAGATATTTCTGAAAAATTGCCTTAAATATCCCAGCCCTCCCTAGCTCCTCAATAATAAAATGTTTCTTGTCTTATTCTATTCCACAGATTCTAAATTAAGGAATTCCTTTCATTCTCTCATAGAAAATTAATAATTTCATATGAATTGGCTTGGTGCAAAAAAAAACTTGTCAAAAAGCTTAATTGTCAGAATTTTTACAAATTGTAAAAAAAAATATTACTTTTTCAACAAATACAAAAATATTGTTTGCACTACTACTTCTCAATAATTGATAAAGTATTTTTTCCCACAAAAACAAAAAGAAAGGCGAACTGAATTTTATAGATAATTTGTGTGTTTCTTCAGAATGTACAAATAAACAAACCTTTTGTAGTTGTTGTTCTGTGCTGATGGCGGATGTACTACTATTTGCTTTTTCCTAATAAAAAGAACGAAAGAATGTTCAAGCCTTTTCTATGTACTCGTTTTTATATTTTGTTAAACAGATTGAAAATACAGGGAGAAATACATAGCAATTTACAGCGAAGAGGCACTGCAGAGGAGTGGTTGTTTTCCCGAATAAAAATATACACTTACCTCGACTGGTTTTCTACTTGTTTGAGGACGGCTTTCAAATTTCTTATAGGCGAGCAACTTGCACCGGTAACACCACCGAGTACCAGGCTGGTATCTTGCCACTGTTAGCCCAATCTTGTCAAATACCGGATAAAAATGACTTGGAATAGGTTGCTTGTTCAGACGTGAGTGAGGGCTGTTGTTTATCGTGCATGGGACATGAGCAGCACAAGTTGCTTCTTCATAACATATCCCAATGTGGCCGGCGAACATGCGAACCTACCGGCAACTTAGCGACACGACTAAGCTGGTGTTGTAAACTTTTCAGGCTTATTTTTTTGTGTGTACTTCTTATTTTTTTTAAATTTCGCGGCCGGAAACTGGTTTGTTTAGTTTTGCTAAACAATTTTAATATGGGCGGGCGCCGGAAATAAGAGGCTGCGCATGCGCACTACGTTCTGCAGCGGTGTCCTGGCCACTAAATAGAGAGATGCACGAGGCTCTGGAACCAGGGTAACAGGAGGACTTTGTTTCACAAAATTCTAAAACTCACGGGTTTAAAGTTTGGGTATAATACGCTCCCGGCTGTTGCGTATCTAGACGATTCCTGTTTCCAAACCGTCTAATACGGGTTATATATTATTTACCTGAGCAATCCGTAACGGGTCTGAGCTTTGCATACAGTAGACTTTCCAAGCTGGGTTGTCTGCACGAGCTGCGGCTTTGGAAGAAAGCTGGGCTTAAATTTGAATACTGCGAAGAAGGAAATTATTTCATCAAATACAACTTCAATCAATAAAATATATCACTATACGTTAGCTCGAAACAAAAAAAATATGTATTAAATGATGGTGGAATGAAGTTCGAAGATTAAATTAACCTGTATCATGCACGACTGACTTCATAGACGCGATAGACGATACCTTCACGAGTCTCTACCTCTGCTTGGTATCTTCTCAGAACAATTCAGCTTCTTCTACAACAGTTGAAAGGTTCAATTAATTCTTAATATTTATCTTTCAAGTTCTTGCTTAAAATGCTGGGAAATTTTTTATATATTTTAACGCTGACGCAGACACGGAGAAGCTCACCATTCCTCAACACTTTTTCAAAATGGCGCCAACGCGTGTTAGCAATCGCAAGGCCTTATGGGTAATGTCAAATGTATATACACCCCAGACTATCTGGGGCACAGGTAACCCGTAGGAAGGGAACTAAAGTTCTTTTGCAAGTGCATACTTGTAGAAAGTGTACAAAGATCTGCACTACGCATTATCTGTCCCGAGCTCTCATACGATATCACCCTCTAGGATTGTAGCTTACAACAGCAGGGTGAGCGCCGCGATAATGCGTGCCGCAATATCATTTCAACCCGGCGTGTTCAATCGATAAAAATCGATATCGGAAAACCAATCGATAAATCGATTAATCAATAATCTTAATTAATTGATATTGATTGGATCGGAAAATCGATAAAAATCGATACTCACACGATACTTCCCAATTAGTCAATATCGATAAATACCGATCTCTGTATATTATAAGCTGGCCGAGCAAGAATTTTTTTTTTAAAAATAGAAAACTTTCTATCCGAAGAAAATGGTGTTAATTTTTTTATTTTCGCAATTCTTCATGAAATTGTTTTATATTTAATGGCACTGATCGTCAAGATGTTCATAGAATATTTAACTAATCTTGTATTTGCGATGGCTCAAGTAAGGTTAGAATCTATGATTTGCTACATCTCTACACTGCATCAATAATTCGTTACAAGTATGCACTATAAAAAATGGATTAACTGTTGGTATTTACGGATTGACTGCGGCAATGATTTCACTACTACAAGTTAATTGTGTAGCATCCATAAACATTATTCTGGACGGCTGTGGCAATAACTATTGTGGCTACTTTGGCTACTACTGATTGGTGTTCTTTATTTTTCAGGTTTTGTTTGCACATTGGGATTAAAAAACGTTTGTTAAATCTCTCAGAATTGTCTTTTATTTTTCCCGATTTAATCGAAAAATTGATAATTATCGATTGACCTCACAATTTTTTTGCTTTGGATTATTATTGATTGCCGATAAAATTAGTTAATTTTATCGATTAGGATCGATTAATATCGATTATCGGTTCCTCGATTGAACACCCCGGGATTTCAAGCATACAGTCGTCGTATTTTCTTGAGCACCTGCAACCCCAGTACCCAAGGGTTGACCACGGCTATGGGCTACGCTCGGGCTCAACTAGGTGTGTACGTCCGATTCCTAGGACTGAACGTCTTGACAAATTCGTTACTTACAAATATGTATAATATCCTATATTTTTGCAGACCACCCATGTAATTTAGTCCTAGTTTATGATAATGGGCAATAAACCGATTAATATAATTAGGCGGCGTAGGGATGTGGGGGGGGGGGGCTTGGATTCCCGAGGATGGTGGTGACAAAGAACAAAATTCTCGTTTTTTTTTCTGACGTTCACGAGAGGCTGCAAGAGGTCTATTTTGTTACAAGAACTTACCATTTACTGACACAGACACACTGTTGAATTGACAAATTCATTCATATGAAGTAGACATAACGTTACATCGTTACTCGTAGCCCTTAAGCAGTTCTAAGCTAATTTGTGGGATTCTTATTTTGAAATGAAAAATCTCAAATCAGCATTTTTTCCAGAACAAGTACATTGCCAAGCAACCAGCTGCAAACTTCGAAATGAGAGTCTTTGAGATTTGAATAAATGAACGCGTGGGACGGTGAATAAACGGACAATACAAAAGCATGTTAACAGAATAAAGGGATACAACAAATAGACAAAAAATGGTCGAAGTGTTTAGGCTGGAAATAATGTACAGAACGCTGGTCAAATATAGAATATCGTCTTAGAGAGGCCGCGATTGAAAATCCCAAACCAAGGTCTATGTTGGCATGGCTACGTCGTCACTAAGCGGTAAATACGAGACTAGACCACGTGGGTACATTGAAGTAAGGTGAAATTAATGCCCATGACGGGCTTTTTTCTCGTTTATCAAAACAGGCCCGCACCCGGCCGAAAGTCCACTTTCGCTTCTCAGTAGACGTGCTATTTGTAGACAAAACTAAAAAGCATAAGCTAGTCTGGTATGTCATTAATCCATAAGTCAAACTTTTTTTGTAGCCAAATCCGACAATAAACGTCCCGTAGAGATTCTGCGAAAGGCATAAAAAAATCCTTTTTTTTTTCTTTCGTGGATGGTCAGATGAAAACTCCCTCTCCCAGAAAAATTAGGTCTACTTTTTTAGGATCTCGCATCCCCACCCCCCCCCCTAAGAAAAATCCTAGGTACCGGCCTTCAGTGATATTCGCAGTTGTGTTGTCATGGCTACACTAAATCACATGACTACACCTTCGCCACGTGGTTGTGACCAAATATGTCGGGAATTTTTCAAGACCGGTAGTAGAGACAAGGAGGCCAGATGTAAGTGTATGAGACAGGATATGATCGCAATTTATGAGACAGAACGATGAAAATCTAAATCCGTGTTCGTTAACGGGCCCACCCAAAAGGTTCATTGTAGCTTCCGGCCTCAAAATGCCTAAGAACACTGAACATAGCTATATCCGGCCATGTTCTTTCCCCCTCGTCATCCGGGACCTTGACCCATAATGGCACAGACATGTCAGCTGCTTTTTTTTCTTTCTTTTCTTTTTTTTTTTCTTTTATTTTTTTTTTTACGATGCGGGGTAACGTGAAGTAAAAACCAATCTGACATAAAGTGGTTTTATTTACTGCTTTAAAAGATGCCCATTAATCATAAATGAAAGACTCCAGGCCATACTTAAGTCTCCGCTAATGAATATGACGTTGTCGCATCTTTTTCCTTTCTCTTTTCGCTAACCCGGAAGTGATGGCCATATGGCGGCGTTGTCCACATTTACATTACACCAAGACGCACGTGTCGTTATTGCAAAATTTTGAATTCCTCTCAAGCCGCCTCATATTATCCGGTGTACAGCCAATGAAATTCTGCACGCGTTCTGTTGTACCCAGCACTTCCAAAATTCCTTCACTCTGGTGTCCTAGTGTCCCAATAAGTTTTTTTTCCTCATTCTGTGACTCTGTACTCGGACATTTGCTTGCCTTTAAACTCATTAACATCGCCGATACCAACTGGATTTCTTTTTCTTTGAGAAACTACAAACTCATCATAGTAAGGACGAGAGATCCCTCGTGCTCTTACAAAAGCTTTGTCGACTCCAATATAACGAAAACAGGTGCTCAGTCACATCTGAAAGCCACCTAAATAAGACGAAAAAATCGATGTGTAGGATTAACGTGGAATATAAATAAACTATGGCCTCCAACAGCTGCTCAAATGACAAGAGATTCGTGAGAACAGACACGGTTAATAATCCACATGACTGTCACGAGAATTCCCGCCACTCGACTGAACGCCCGATAACATCCCAATGACGTCACGTCATTGTTTAGCTTCAGATATTGAGAATGCTGGTCAAACTAGTAAATACCGGTCTCACATGCATCCGCGTTTTTTAAATGTTTGAGACGCCTTGTGATGTAACCTGTGTTTTGACGCGCTTAGACTCAAACGAGAAAAGGTTCGAAACCGAATGTCATTAAAGCATATGGTATTACCCTTTCGTGCTCTAATTTTCGCGCTTGTTACTCCAGAAACACTTTCTCCTCAGAATTGTTGTTTTAACTACATAGATACCTACATAAATAATTGAAATTCATTTAATGATGTCGATGGCTAGAGGTTTATAAACAGCTTATTTCCTTTATTGTGAGTTGCAAAGTTTTTCATTGCATTATATTCCGTCTCGGAATTTTGCTGTAACACGATTGAGTATTTTTCTAGAAATTCGAGAATTTGCTTTACAGTATTCGCTTTATTTCCGAATACTTGTCAATAGTCAGTTCGCCCACACACAAAAATATTTTGTATTAGTCACGAGAACTCGTGACTAACTATCGTAAGTCTGTAGACCCCACAATCCGGTGGAAAGACGTGCTGTCAGTCAGACCATCGCGACGGTTTTATAGTAACATCTATTTTACACATAAAGTAAATTTCATCTCGTCACATTATTGTAAATGGAAAAAAGACACTTTTTCAGACGAAGCCCGCCGACGGTTTCAAGCTGACAGATAAAGGAAAATCTGGTGAAAAGTAGTGTTCTAAGTCACATTAAAAACCGCGACAAGCATTAATTCTTAACCCTTCTATCTGGTTTGTTTGTGTAAATAGAACTGCACGTCACGCGATAACAAACCGAATCTCAAATCGGAAATATTATTTGTAAAATAGCGATCAATTTTCAAGTTTTTTCTCTCCCCTACAAGATAAATAATTTTACTAGTATACACATTCTTCTATTTCGAATTTGTCTTAATATTTTCCTGTACTTATTGGGAAACTCATTTGAAGGATTATCGTTTTATTTATATGCGTACGTCTGTTTCTTTCGCGCCAATCGTGTGCTTGTGACGTCATGACATGCTCTGTCAGTACACACCTCCGACACGCCTCCGTTCCTCCATATATTCAGCGTAGCTTCCACTATCCATAGTATTTCAACACAAGAGAACGGTGTATTAGCTCAACGCACCCCGAAAAAAAGAAAAACAAAGAATCTATATTATATCCTGGTACTTCACTACAACGACAACTGAACTAAAGAAGAACTTTATAAAAAGAAATCGAAAACAGAGGCAAAATCCGCCAAGAAGTCCGAAGCAACTCAAACATATCGACGTGGCGGGTTGATTGATATTCGCAAACAAGTGGAATTCAGAGAATTCGCAACCGAGAAAAATGTCTCTGGATCAAAAAGCAAGCCAGCTACATGTCGCTGACTGGTGTATTATCGCCATTTACTTCGTGTTTTGTCTTGGAGTTGGTCTTTTCGTAAGTATTTTTGCGTTTATTTTGACTTTTTTCGTTCACTGCGAAGGTTTGGTTGTGTTTGTACTTTGCCCCCTGTACAGAACAAGTCGTACTTGCTTGCGTGGAATATGGTAATTTGGCGACTATTCGATGATTGCTTGCCTTCATATCGTTAAATATTGATTTAAACATCAAAAGTTTTGCTAAGATACCGGGACTAGATCACTTCAAAATATTATAATGTTTTTTTCGACGGTTAGTCAGTCATGCGAGAAATTCGCCGCTTCGACCGGCTACCATGTGGCAAATAGTAGTAAAAAACAACCTTTTTTATTAAAAAAACGTCAGGCATTCCGGTTGTCATGAATGAAAAAGTGTATTAGAAAGCCATTAATTGTAAATAGTTGTAATTTGGACTACTTATACTTTACACACCGAGTTTTTCTCGCCATTGCGACATCGGTTCAACAAGAACAACTTTACAGCTGTCAGAAATAATCTCTTCGAAAGTGCTTTCATGGTGCACATTTGTTTTTCTAAAAACAGAACAATGTAGCATTACTTCACAGGTAGAATATTAAGAAATATTGTGTAAAGAGGTATATATTTATACTTTTTTAAGGAAGAATTCTATTAGCCACCTTGATGATAAGAAAACATTTTGAACCCCATTGTTAAAACGGCGTTAAAAATATGATTGTCTTTCTTTTGTCTGGTCAAAGTAAAAAAATTCGATGGTGGCAGCTATCACCGTTATTTACCGTTGATTTCGAAACTTTGATATCGTCATTAGTAAGTACTTTTGACTCAAGCTAAGGTGTGAAATGTCGTGACAAGACAAGGAAGTCTTAAAACAATTCCATTTCACTATAAATTTGCTTTCGTGATAAGTCGGCCTTCCGTTGCATGTCTGCGGTTAAATTTGCATTAATTAAAATGCATAGCGCTTAGCGTGATCAAATAGAAAATCAAAGCCAAATCTGTATACTGTGATAAGTTTTACAATCATATCATTTTTAGGCTAATCAATTATTTAGTTATTTCGATAACCCAAATCACTTCATAACACTCCATAGTTATTCGTGGGAAGATCTCAAACAAAACCGACATTCTTTATTTGTTGGCCCCAGCTGAGTGGAAATTAGAATGTTTGTCACTGACATAAAGGGCACATGGTTACTATATTTATTCTTTCATCTTCCCAGACCCCTGGATTGTCAGACCTGATTTATTCTCAGCTCTTTGGCGGATCTAGGACAGAGGTTGCAACCTCCCCCCACCCCACCCCACCCCCATGTGAAAATAAGTGCTATGAAAAGAGCAGCTTCTCCCCTCCACCCCCCAAAAAAAGTAAATTCCTGGAACCAGCATTGAGCACATTGCATAACTGTTTAACAGAAGTTTGCCTGAGGAAGAGACACGGTTTTACTATTGAGTAAATAATACTTTTTGGCAACCAAGGGATGGGCCCACTATATTTAAATAATATTGCTATTTTTTTCAAAATGAATATTTTATTCTGAGTAGTTTGCCTATGATTGCCTTTAGCCTACATAATAGTCATAAAAATTTAGACGTCTGTTTATAACAATCAATTGTGTTTTGGATTAAGTGTTTGTTTATCTATGTATTTGTTGATTTTCAGTCCAAGTTTCGCAAGCAGAGAGGAAAACAAGAGACAGCAGAAGGGTATTTCTTGGCTGGTCGGTCAATGATGTGGTGGGCGGTAAGTTGACGATTATCGTCACATCCTTTTATCGTTACAAGTGTCAATTAATAAACAATAGCTTGTGTTAAGAAAATTATAATATTTTAGGGTGTGAGAGTAGGCATTCATTTCTATAACAAAATTATAATAAGTAAATGGATCAGGCTTATTCACTTAATGTCTGTTACTGAGAAAATACTAAGATAAAGCAATGTTACTGAAATAAAAATAAATAAAAATTAGAATTGCATTTATAATTGAGTGCTTATAGGCTTTTTGGCTTTTATAAGTGTATGCATTAGGGAATGGAGGACATCCTGTTTTTCAATAATAATGGGATCTTTATTGTATGTTGTGTTGTATTAATTCCCACCTTAAAAAAATTAATTTTAACCTTGCATCTTTTTTTAGGTACAAAAATCAAACAAATATTAATGTCCTACCTTTATTGTTTTGCTTATGATTTAGGTTGGCCCCAGTCTGTTTGCCAGTAACATTGGCAGTGAGCACTTTGTTGGTTTAGCCGGCTCAGGGGCGGCAACCGGTATAGGCGTGGTCTCCTATGAGTGGCAGGTAAAATGATCAGATGCAAAATGTTTTTTTCCCCTTCAAATGTTAGAAACAAGAGTTATGACCCTTGCTTGTAATTATACTTCCAACAACACATAAAAAAGAAAACTTGTGATTACTCATAATAACCACTCACCCAGTAGAAGGGGGAAAATGTGAAAAATGAGAGAAGGACTAAAGTTGAATGAAGTGTCACATACATTGAGTTTGACTGTACCCAATTCACAAGTTAATTAATTCACAATTAAGTAACTTGTTAAAAAATAATTTAAGTTAAATAAGTTAATTTTATGTGCACCTTTACTGAAATCACCCTATAGGGAATGTCATACATTCAAAGTAATATTTGGTGATCATTCTGTTATTTCAGGCCTGCTGGATTCTGCTGTTGTTAGGGTGGCTCTTTGTACCAGTCTACCTCAAGTCAAGGGTAAGGTCACATAATTTTATCATAGCTTGAGCTATCTATACACCATAAATACAAATACATAAATACACCATAATTGTCTATCCATGCATGAAGGTTAATGAGCTTGGAGAGTCAAGAAATGCTATCATGATTTTTCTCCCTGAGTGATTATTGTGATCGTTGGTTGTGTTATAGGTGTTCACTATGCCTGAATACCTGAAAAAGCGTTATCAGAGCGTATGGGTTAGGACCTATCTCACTACTGTTGCTCTCATCTCCTACGTTTTCACTAAAACATCTGTAAGTACCCAGTTCCCCTTTCCTATATCTATATATCTATATATATATATATCAGCATCTTAATAATATTGATTATGGCTGAAACTTTTTTTTAAGGAATTATATAACATTAATTCCATTGTGTGGTATTTTTATGACAATTTTTAGTAATTTGCATTGTTTTACTCGTAGGTTGATATCTATGCCGGCAGCGTGTTTCTCTATGAAGCTGTAGGCTTTAACGTCTATGTATCTGCGGCTGTGGTGCTGGTCATCACAGCAGTTTACACCTTATTTGGTAAGACTATGCCCAAGACCAAATAAGTCTGAGGGGTGCTTACCTTTCAGATAAATACATACCGTTACCTTACATACATTATGCACAGCAGTATAAAATGTGATTATAGCCTCTCAAAGGTTATTTTATGTAAAAAAAATGTTCCAACAAATAAATCGCTAAATATTATAAAACATAACAGGTTGAATTAGCTACCTGCCTAAACATTTGTAGAAAATATTATGCACATATCTACTTTATTACTCGTTTATAAAATCCACTAGGCTGACAATGATGGCATGTTTATTGTTTCCAGGTGGCCTGATGGCTGTCATCTTCACTGATGTCTTCCAATGTGCAATTATGATCATTGGGGCTATAATCTTGGCAGCCATGAGTAAGTAAATTTTCTAGTGATAATTTTCTAGCAGGCAAATGATTTTATAAGGATTTATAAGGATGACACCCTGGAAAATTGGATTGTAAGTCTAGTATGAACACAGAATACACCTTTTCTAAAGGGGAAAATCTTGATAACGTCCAATTCATTTCTTAGTTTGGCTTACTACATTTGCTATTGTCCCTGTAGGTTTTGTCAAGGTCGGTGGGTATGACGCTCTCTGGAGCAAATATGGATCAGCCGTCGGCAAGCCTTGGGTTGACCCCACACAGAACATAACCGCTGTTGTCAACACCACCCTGGCCACCCTTATGAACACAACTGTGGCCCCCATGACCGCCGCTGCTATGAACATGACCACTGCCTATGCCAACTCCACCTCACCCTCCTCAGTTGAAGCATGTTACAAACTGACGCCTTACTGGGGGAACATGTTCCGACCCCTGGATGACCCTGACTACCCTTGGCTTGGGATCTGGACAACTTTACCGATTATGGGCGTGTGGTACTGGTGTACTGACCAGGTACATACAGCAGAGTCCTAGTGACTTGCACACTTGACAATTCGAACATCCTGGTTATTTCTCTCTCCTTTGGGGTGTGGGCTCTTAAAAGTATTATTGAATCCAGATTACTCAAACTCCCAATGACTTGAACTATTTTCTATTTCCCTTGGCCGTTCAGCATTTAAATTTTAGTGTTGAATTTTAATTGTGCTAAAAATAAAATTACTGCAATGTTAGCCTAGGTGGCGCAGTTGGCAGAGCGTCGCTCTGTAGTGCCTGTGCCTCTCACCACTGGGTTCTGGGTTCAATTCCCGGTTCCGACGTGAGTAGAGTTAGTTGGTCTTGCCTTTGCTCCGAGGGTTTTTCTCCGGGTTCTCCGGTTTTCATCCCTCCACAAAACCAACAATTTCGATCTTAGCTGTGATCCGTGGTCAGACATGAGTTGTATGGCGGCTGCCTGAGGCACCTTCATATATGCCTTCAACTCGACCACGTCCGAATCTGCGCTCTCGTAATTCAGCTTCCCAGCTGCAATGAAAGTGATTAGCTACTCCAATTTAAAATTTAAAAACTGTGGCCCATTTTAGCTGACCCTTTGCAAAAATAATGACAATAGGTGTTCGTGTGCCAATACGGATCTGAAGTATATCACCTGATCTTGTATTTCTGTTACTTATTTCTTTCATGCCTTTTGTCCTACTTTCAGGTCATCGTTCAACGGGCACTGGGAGCTAAGAACAACTCTCACTCCAGAGCCGGTACAATCTTTGCTGGCTTCCTCAAGATTCTGCCTATATTTATCATGGTCATGCCCGGAATGATCAGCAGGGTGCTCTTCCCAGACTCCATTGCGTGCGCGGACAGAAAAAGCTGCTATGAGCATTGTAAAAACGAATGGGGATGCACTAACAACGCTTACCCAAAGTGAGTATGAAAAGTTAGTGGTGTCTTTTTAGAATCATCAAATCATACCATTAGAATATTACCTCCCGGAAAAAACTTAGACAAAGAACTTGAAATGATATTAAATAAATTTAAAAAGTTTGGACTACAAAAATAGAGTGTATGGATGGAAATTTGGCTTTCGTTGCCTACATGTCTACACGCAACAATCCAACGTAATTAAGGGTTTACAATAAAATAATGCTTTGATTTCTACGAAATTTAGAAATATGTTGTGGGCTGGTGATGTTATGCCGCTTTTACTAGATTGACAGGAAGATGAAGACTTACTAAGGAAATATAATTAGCATAGATCGTTCTTTTGATGCCACAATAGCTTACAAATTTCCCCATTGCGTCGTACCTTTCGCAACCCTTATTATTCCCTTCTCTTCAGACTTGTTTTGAACGTTCTACCTACTGGCCTTGTCGGCCTTATGATGGCGGTGATGATGGCCGCTCTCATGTCTTCCCTCTCGTCCGCATTCAACAGCAGCGCGACCATCTTCACTGTCGATGTCTGGATGATCTTCAGACCAAAGGTAATATTCACTGTCTTCAAGAGAACAACTTGGCAGACTGTGATAGCTAGGTGGTACAAGTCACTGTCCCCTTGCATTTTCAGAGCAGACACCATAGCCTTTATTTGTGGTCCTCGTTTACTAACTATGCGTTGTAACTTTACAGGCGAAAGAAAGAGAAAAGCTAATTGTTGGCCGTGTGGTGGTGGCTTTGCTTGTTGGTATCAGTCTCGTATGGCTGCCAATTATCCAAGGTAAAGTAGTTTGTATCCAGCACCCTTTAACATCTTCCAAAGCATGTACTAACCCTAACTACCATTTCTTCCAGGTGCTCATGGCAGCCAACTGTTCGTGTACATCCAGACAATCCAATCATACCTGGCCCCTCCAATCACCATGGTATTTGGCCTGGGAATCCTCTGGCCGCGCCTGTCTGAAGCTGGTGCTCTATCTGGTCTTGTTGTTGGCTTCTTGATGGGCATGTTGAAGTTTATACTCGGTAATGTCTACCCACCTCCAGACTGCGGCACACTTGATGTCAGACCTGGACTGGTCAAGCTACACTTCATGTATTACGGTGAGTCTGCAGCCCTTATAAGCAACTAACTACAGCGCGACCAGTAAATCTGAATAGCCACACTTTGTAAGTTACCCGATCAGTAAGTCTAAAGACCCAGCACATATAGGCCACTCCGTCGTCACATTGCTTTACGAATTACTGTCTCTGTATAGAACGATGGATAAAGTACAGTTTATGTTGTGTGGTGGTATATAGACCTCAACAGCGGCACACTCATGTTTTCATGTTTCGCGATGCTTGACCAAGTCTTGATAACTCGGTACTATGTCCTTGTTCTCTGTTTGACAATCGCTTTCTTTCTTTCCAGCTATCATTATCTTCGGGGTCAGTGGCCTAGTGATGGTTGTAGTGAGTCTGTTCACCAAGCCCGTGCCCTTGGACGAGCTGGGTGGTCTTACTTGGTCCACTTTGAACGACCCTCCACTTGTTGTGGGCGCCATTGGAGAGGAAGGTGTCGGACGGGACGTCGAGCAACGACCAGCAGCGGTGACCAATCATGTGGCAAACGGCACAGTGATCAACTCCGAGGGTGTTCACCTGATGGAGATCAAGGACGAGACCAAACCAGGTAAGGATTCCCTGGTAATGATGCCACTGACTGTTCAGTTGCCGCCTAAACTAGCTTATTTTTTATTAAAGGATCGTCCAATACTATCCTATATATGCCAGATAGACATACCCTTTATATGCCAGATAGACATACCCTGTTCCTTGTCATTCTCATCCTTGCCATTGAATGCCAGCTTTAAAATGTGTGCCAAATAGACACGATGTTTTCTTGTGCACCTGTTCATGTAATCACACCACAAACTGCGTGCCTGAGTCGACAAGGGGGGAATGAGGCTACACTTCAATGGCATGATGATGTCTGGTGGATACTCGACATGTATTTAGTCATAGAATAAAAACAACACATTCTCGAAAATCATTCTCCTATAAACACATGTTGAACGTTGGTGGTCTTAACCCCGTTATCCTTTAATCAACAGAGGAGAAAGCGGCAAATGGTTTACACGAAGAGAAGAAAGCCCTGGGCCAATTGATCGCGGAAAACGATCGCTACTTCCTTGACGTTGTCCAGTTCCCTGAAGAAAGCCCAGTAATCATGTGGGTATTGAGGCTCTCTAGTGCCCTCTTGGTCGCCGTACTCGCCTTCCTCTGGATCTACTACCGATAAGACATCGCAAGCCATCCTCGTGACCCCTATCTGTTCCTGCTTGCACTCAAGACTGAACAGCCTACGGCGGTAATAGACACCTTGGGGTATATCCATAGTGACATAAAAGTTAAAGGCGGTCAACGGCAATTTAGGGTACATGCTTCTTGACAGCTAGTACAATTCTAGACTTGATGATCAAGTGCAGTGAAAGACAGTGTAGCTTAATCACACAATGAAAATCCGACGCCAGCCAATGATCTAATACTCTCGTATTGCAATATGTTGAGGCCAGTGTACTGCTTAGGACAGTATGGATGGTATGTCTCACAAACCATCCATACTTTTAACCGCCCTATGGTCTTAGAGGTCATAACATCAAGTTATTGAAGCTCAGCATTACTATCGGTATGCAGTTGGCGCCATATTAAACCTCGCTTTGAACTGTCCCCTTACACGTAGCCCTAGACTCGAAAGGCTGTCCGACCATGACCCCACCCCCCGATTCTTCACTCCACAGGTTATTGTTTTTGTCACGTTAGAGATATGATTATAAGCTAGTTTAAACGACTCACTGCAACGTGCTAGATGCTACCAAAGGCATCTGGTGTTTAATGGTACTTGTACAGTATGTACTGTGTGTAAATAGGTATATGGAATCCATAAACAAGGGATGAGCCCTTCAGGGACCCTTCCTTGCGTTTAGCACCTCGACCTCGTCTCGTGTTACGCTACCATAGCGAAACTATCCCGGATGTAGATTTATCTTAAGGCGAGTCCCGGATGTAGACTTATCATAAGACTAGTTCCCGGATGTAGAATAATCTTTAGACGAGTCCCGGATATAGACTTATCATAAGACTAGTTCCCGGATATAGACTTCTTATCAGACGAGTTCTAGGTTTCTAGCGGCCTAGTTCAGCAAACCATCCCCTCTATTTTGGGCCTTAGTGTTGTTTCTTACAAGCTAGTGTACAAATATAGCGGATTCCCGCGCTCGCAGTGATAAAAGGCGTTTGCTTCCTTAGTGTTTCTAACTATGATATACGTTTATATACTTTGTTATCAGGAATATAATTATAAGGAAATAATTAAATATGTAGCGACAGTAGTAGTTAAAAGGCACGTTTACTCGAAAGGAAAAAATTGGACAAAACTGGAAAGAAAAAAGTAATGTTATTGGAAATATTGACTGGAATGAAGCTGACTCACGTTATTGACTCGCAGCCATTTACTCCCACAGATATGTTATTTTCAATTGGTATTATTTATTGCAAGGTGTACTTATTGAATTATTACATTTTAGTAAACACATTTATTTAAATCAATATAAAGGTGTCTATAGGTAATGTGATTCAATTTGCAGTTATTGTTTATTTAGCTTCAAAAAGCACGTGGTCACTATGTACTGGAAAGGCCTTAGCCCCTGCCAACAGACCAGTCACCTTCAAATACGAGCTGTTTTTGATCCATAAGATAATCTTAGTCTGGGAAATGGCAATAATACTTTACCATTATAAAGCGCATAGGTTTGTAAATTTTAGCTAAGAAAATACATGGTTTGTTGTGTACGATGTGGTTTGAGATTAAAAATAAAATTATGTGTGTTGTTTGATTTTGATTTGGGGAACAAGGATTGTTTATTCATTTGCCTTCGGCTGTCCTAGAAGATGTCTTTCGGTATAGCATATAGTGTTTTTGTATAAAAGTCCTTTTTTAACCCCTTTTCACCAGCCCCCCCCCCCCCCCCCCAACACACACAAAAGAGTGTAATGTTTAACGTTGATTGATGTGGCCTGTTGTGTGTTTGCTTTTAAGTATGGAATGCAAACATAAATTAAAGGTTTGGTTATATTTCGTCTTGTTGTTGTTCGCGTGTCGTCAAAAGCAATCCGTGGTGAAGCCAAGCAATTGATACGCACTGCAAAAACACATGAAGTTTTCCGCTTCCTCGCAAGGGCACAAGTTAATCTCGAGGCGTCTTTAACTTTGCGCGTCTATCCTTCAACGCTTTGAAACTTAACACCACGCTATCTTAGACGGTAGGGTTTCAACGCTGTTACGCGAGTTCATTCAACTGTCGGTTTCCATGCCACATAGCCTTTAAAAAGAGCCCAAGCACGATTCAATCTCAAAGCGCAGTTTTTTTAACGGGGAATTGGACAAGGCAGCAAACATGTCGATAGACCAGGCGTCGGAGAATTTGCAAGTGTTAGATTGGGTGATTATTGCGGCGTACTTCGTCCTTTGTCTTGGCGTTGGGTTATTGGTGAGTATCAATGATTGACGGTTTCTTGGTTTACGCATTAGTCATTCTAAGTTCTTTATGGTTAATTTCATCGAGTTAAGTTGTATTTTAATTGTTTCTAACATTTAGGGTTAAGTTAAAAGGGGTTTGATTCAAAATTGGCAATTTTGCGTTGCTAAGTGCAAGTCATTTGTGAGCAAGCTGCGCTTCGCTGAAGTGGTTCAGTATGCGTCATCTGATCAGTTATACGGCATCTTTGCATTCCAAACATATGTCGAAAAGTTTAGTTCAAACGCGAAGAGCATCAAACTATCTAAACGCACATATAGTTTTCTATCTTTTTTATGTTAAATGTTCATTTAAAGATCTCATCCTCAGTCGTCCCGCCGTGATTAACATGCGTCGCACTGATTCTCCCACTTCCTGACAACAGATACCCTGCGGATGAAGCGTCCGAAGATTGCTTACTTTTCATGTTCATAAGCATGTGTGTTTTGGTGCATTGGTCAAACAGCCTTGATCTTGGCCTTTTCGTATTTCCTTTGCACGTTGTGGATATTATTACAAGCGAATGTCAAACCGGGTTAGGAGTGAGAATAATTCATAATGCTATTATATTTATTTTTTTTAAACCCCTCCTAACTAATTAATCGCTAAGTCCACTTCCAAGGGTCCACTTCAAAGGATAGCCATAACAAGATAACAGAAAAAATATACAATATGTATTTCCTTCTTTGCCTTTTTTACTCTTCTTTCTTTCCTTCCATGTTGTGTCTTATTGCCTCATAGAAAAAAAATAATTATTCCAGGAAATATCCTAGCTCCATTTATTTGCGAGGAAAAATCCGGAGACTCTCTGGAGTGCAGAGTGTTCGGACATATCCGTGCGGGACATATTAGTGATAATGAGTTTCTCATCGCTTTGATTCGCGGAGGAAATCAATACGGGGAAAAAGATTTTCTTTTAGTGATTTCCTTTGCGAAATGTCGCCTGAAGAAATCCACTATTAATGAAATGCCCATGAAATGAAATTCAGCTGAGTCCACCTACCGTTCCGCTCTGCCTCCCGGAGACTATGCATCGATAAATAATGGGAGTGCAAACATTTCTTAGCGCATAAATATCCACGTTTATTAACAGTGCATTTTAAGGGTAGGACATTTATTGCTTAAAATACATTCATTCTATAAAATATGTTTCTCTTATTGTGGTTTAGGCCAAGCTGAGGAAGTTGCGCGGATCTTCGGAGACTGCCGAAGGGTATTTTCTTGCAGGACGATCCATGATGTGGTGGGCGGTGAGTAATCAATCAGAAGGACGGGGGAGGGGGGTACTTGTGTGTGTGTGGGGGGGGGGGGGGGCTGACCCTCAGAAGGACGGGGTAGATCTGTGTGGGGGGGGGGGGGAGGGGGAAGGCCCTCAGAAGGACGGGGTAGATCTGTGTGGGGGGGGGGGAGGGGGAAGGCCCTCAGAAGGACGGGGTAGATCTGTGTGGGGGGGGGGGGGGGAGGGGGAAGGCCCTCAGAAGGACGGGGTAGATCTGTGTGGGGGGGGGGGGGGGGGGGGAGGGGGAAGGCCCTCAGAAGGACGGGGTAGATCTGTGTGTGGGGGAGGAGGAAGGCCCTCAGAAGGACGGGGTAGATCAGTGTGTGTGGGGGGGGGGGGGGGGGGGGAAGGGTAGACCCTCAGAAGGACGGGGTACATCTACGGTATGTCTAGCAGGGACGTCATGTAGAGTGGGAGAGAGGAAAATTTCACAGAGGGTCTTTATTCTAGAACAACCTTAGCGTGGGACAGTTTTAATCGTGCAGACCCCTGGGAAGGAGAATAAAACACGTTGTTGGGGTAGCCTCCGACAATAACAACAGCATCGACCACAACGACATTAAAACAACCCAGCAAAAACAACGATTACAGCAGGCGAAAATAACGACAACGATTTAGAACATGGATCTAATGAACAGCAGGCCCTATGGCAAAAACAACAACAACGATAACAACAGGCCCTATGGCGAAAACAACAACAACGATAACAGCAGGCGAAAACAACAACAACGATCTAAAAAACTATCAAAAATACAACCGCTACGACGTCAGCAACAATAGACCTTTCTTTATTTTTTTTAAACCAACAACATCTTATCCATCCCCCGGAACAATAACCACGATAATAACGAAAACAGCAGTAACATGGAGACTATAACAACCCTAAAGTAAAGACTCAAAAACGACGACGACAACGACAACATGAATAACAACTACTTTGATGATATTTAGACCGGTTATCATACAGCCTACCGGTTCCACGGTGATGTTATTAACCATATCTCGTTCAAATGTGCAAAATCTTCTTTGCATGGCTAGACACAAGCCCTCTCTCACTACCGGTGTGTTTTTTTTCTAACCTTTAGGTAGGTCCCAGTCTTTTTGCAAGTAACATGGGCAGCGAGCATTTCATCGGTCTTGCGGGATCTGGGGCGGCCACTGGCATAGCCGTCGTCTCATATGAATGGCAGGTAGAACCCAGGACCCTCTCTACATTACACTTCGCATCTTTGTTTGTTTTTTTTTTTCAAATCACATAAATAAACAGTTTTGCTGATTTTCGTTTCAGGCAGTCTGGGTACTTCTTCTCCTCGGCTACGTGTTTGTCCCGATTTACTTGAAGTCGAGGGTATGTAGAAATGCGCGGGAAATTGTTCGGGTCACTTTGTAGAGGTCCTGTCAAGCATGACTTGACCCTGACCTTGACCTTTTCGAAAGGGAACTTTATTATCGAACGCGCCATGAAGCACGGTCGCTCTTTTAGTCACAGTTTAAGGTCTAAGTTGAATCTACTAACCTACTTTCCGCCCAAAATAATATATGTAATGCCCCCCCCCCCCCCCCCCCTGGGGATGGTCCGTCTGTATCTGTCGCTACCCTACCCATGTCAGGATGGTCCATCTATATCCGCCCTGCACTCCCTCCCCCCCTGGGGATGGTCCGTCTGTATCTGTCGCTACCCTACCCTTGTCAGGGTGGTCCATCTATATCCGCCCTGCACTCCCCCACCCCCCTGGGGATGGTCCGTCTGTATCTGTCGCTACCCTACCCATGTCAGGATGGTCCATCTATATCCGCCCTGCACTCCCCCCCCCTGGGGATGGTCCGTCTGTATCTGTCGCTACCCTACCCTTGTCAGGGTGGTCCATCTATATCCGCCCTGCACTCCCTCCCCCCCTGGGGATGGTCCGTCTGTATCTGTCGCTACCCTACACATGTCAGGATGGTCCATCTATATCCGCCCTACACTCCCTCCCCCCCTGGGGATGGTCCGTCTGTATCTGTCGCTACCCTACCCTTGTCAGGGTGGTCCATCTATATCCGCCCTGCACTCCCTCCCCCCCTGGGGATGGTCCGTCTGTATCTGTCGCTACCCTACCCTTGTCAGGGTGGTCCATCTATATCCGCCCTGCACTCCCTCCCCCCTCAGGGTGTATCTCAGTATGTATCTGCACTCTTTTAAGCACTCTCTTTTCTATGTATTTTGTAGGTATTCACGATGCCTGAGTACCTGAACAAGAGGTTTCAGAGCCGCTCTGTACGGACCTACCTAACGATCGCAGCACTTATTTCCTATGTCTTTACCAAGACTTCGGTAAGTCCACAATGCTTTGCGCCGGTAAGTCCATAATACTTTGCGCCTAACTGATCTTTTTTTTTCGTCTTTAACTATAATACGGTAATTACATAATGCTTTGCGCACTGTGCATAACATGATTGACCAAACAACCTTATGTGTCGTGGTTTTAACAATATCCTTCTAGCTTGCGAATACGCATTCATCTGATAACTGCAGTGTTGAAAAAACACAAAATAACATTAATTGTTTTGACCGATTAATTTGGAAATCCCCTCCATAGGTTGATATCTACGCAGGTAGCGTGTTCCTGTACGAAGCTATCGGTTGGAATATCTACGTGTCCGCCGCTGTCATTTTAGCGATCACTGCAATCTATACGATGCTGGGTAAGAGAGCAGCTTTCAGCGTTTTCAGCGTACGGATCCAATACTTTTTTTCATATTTAGCCTGATGGAGCCTAAAAACGAGAAAGTGACTTTTTTTCATTTTTCGTTTCGTTCACAGGCGGCACTCTTTTATAGTCCCAAAAGCCCCTAGATCAGCCCATAAATCCGCCTCTAGATCCGCCCATAAATCCGCCTCTAGATCCGCCCATAAATCCGCCCATTTATGTATGCCACTTGAAGCTGATATCGGTTTTTTTTATGGCTGCCTGCTGTAGCTTATATCATGATTTTTCAGGGGGGCTGATGGCCGTCATCTTCACTGATGTCTTGCAGTGCGCCATCATGATCATCGGGGCGATCGTACTAGCAATATTAAGTACGTACATTGCTGTATTATCAACTCGCGTATTGCTCAAGAAAGTAATGTAACAATAAAAATAAAAAATAGTGTCGCAAATAGTGCAACAATAACAATCATTTATGATTGATTAATGGACCTCCATATAATCGAGTTTTATATAATGGACCTCTATATAATTGACCTCTATATAATGGACCTTTTTATGATGAGCCTCCATATAATGGACTTCCATATAATGAACCTTCATATGATGGACCTCCATATGATGAACCTTCAAATGATGGACCTCCATATGATGAACCTTCATATGATGGACCTCCATATAATGAACCTTCATATGATGGACTTTCATATAATGGACCTCCATATAATGAACCTTCATATGATGAACCTCCATATAATGGACTTCCATATAATGAACCTTCATATGATGGACCTCCATATAATGAACCTTCATATGATGGACTTCCATATAATGAACCTTCATATGATGGACCTCCATATAATGAACCTTCATATGATGGACTTCCATATAATGAACCTTCATATGATGGACCTCCATATGAACGGACCCCCTCTGAGCAGGCAGCGTCTTGATAACAGAAAGCTGTAATACTAGTGTTGTCTTTTGACCAGGTTTTATGAAAGTGGGTGGCCATGATGGTCTTTGGTCCAAATTCGGGTCTTCCATGGGCAACACCTGGGAGGATCCTCTGCTGAACACTTCAACACCCAACACCACCATGAGCACCATGAGCACCATTGCAGCCACCACTTCCGCCCTGAATTTGACCAACAGCAGTGTAGCGCTGGGGGCCCAGTCATGTTACAAGTTGACGCAGTACTGGGGGAACATGTTCCGTCCCCTGGACGACCCCGATTACCCATGGCTGGGGTTATGGACCACCCTGCCCATCATGGGGGTGTGGTACTGGTGCACTGACCAGGTGAGAGATGTCCAGGAAATTGGTAGACGCAGACTAGCCCTGGTTGAGGTTTGCCCCCCCCCCAGCCTTCCACATGTTTGCCTCCAAACATTAGAACACGTGACCGTGGCGTAAGCTGAGGGACCTTCTGTTACAAAATACAAACCTGCTAAATACGTCTGAATATGCCAGAACTAAGACTCGCGGACTCTTCTGTGTACAGGTGATTGTGCAGCGGTCGCTGGGAGCTAAAAATAACGTCCACGCCAAGGCTGGTTCGATCTTCGCGGGTCTTCTCAAGATTCTACCCCTCTTTATCATGGTTATGCCTGGGATGATCAGTAGAGTGCTCTTCCCAGACTCCATTGCGTGCCCTGACAGTCGAAGCTGTATGAAGCACTGTGGCAACGAATGGGGATGCACTAACAACGCCTATCCCAAGTGAGAAACACAGTATAGCTAGTGGACGGTGGGGGTCAGGGCCTGGGGAGTATATGGAAGGTTCGATATCCATGTTATCTACATTACTTATCTAAATATAGTTCTCCATATCCAGGCTGGTGTTGAACGTTCTACCTACTGGCCTTGTCGGCCTTATGATGGCGGTGATGATGGCCGCTCTCATGTCTTCCCTCTCGTCCGCTTTCAACAGCAGCGCGACCATCTTCACTGTCGATGTCTGGCTTGTCTGTAGGCCTAAGGTGAGAGTAACGCAATACCCTTAGTGAAACAAGTAAAACGATAGCGCAATACAACCAAGTTGACAAAATATATCCAAAGTAACGCAATGTTCTGAGTGTAACGCAAAACACCAAGGCAAAACAATAAGGTGACAGAATGTATGGAAAGTTACGTCATGGTCTTTGTGTAACGCAATACATCCAAGGTGACAGAATATACCAAAAGTAACGCAATGCCCTGAGCAGCTGAGTGTAATGCAATCAAAATCGCTCCAGAGTGACATCGTATTGTTATTGTTCAGGCCAAGGAGCGCGAGAAGTTGATCGTGGGTAGAGTGGTGGTCTTGATCCTTGTAGGAGTCAGCCTCGTGTGGTTACCAATCATCCAAGGTGAGGAATGATGATGATTCATTGAGGGAAGGGGTTCGTTATATGATGGTGAGGGGGGGGGGGGGGTGGGGGCGTTATTGAGATCATTATGCTGGTACTGATGCTCAGGTTAGTGATGCTATAGCTACTACTTATAATAAAGATTTGATTTTTATAATTTTTATTATGCTGACACTGGTTTTACTAATGACGATGGTTGTGCTATATGCGACATGACGGAAAAACATGACATGACGCTTCAAATAAGCCCATTTTACATCTAATAAGAAGGAAAATTTCTCTAAGTACTTAGTGAGTAATAGCAAAAAAAATATCAACTTTTTTTAAATTGATGGTCTCACGTTATTTGTGTTTTGAAAGTCATTCTGGAATACAAGGAACCGATGGCCATTGTAGGAAATTGTGTCTTCCTTCTCTATCTAGAATTGCGTATTTTCCAGGTTTTTCCGTCGTGTCGCTATATGCTGCTTACAAGAATAAAGTTGATAAGGAAATGACGATGTCTAGATAAATATAAGATAAATACCTAATGGAAGTTTTGCGTCACTTAAATTTTCAAGGCGCGCTCGGCAGCCAACTGTTCGTGTACATCCAGACAATCCAGTCATACCTGGCCCCTCCCATCACCATGACGTTCGGGCTCGGCATCCTCTGGCCGCGTCTCACCGAAGCAGGAGCTCTGTGTGGTTTGCTAGTGGGACTAATGATGGGACTTCTAAAGTTTATATTCGGTAATATCTACACTCCGCCGTCATGTGGTGTTCCCGATGACCGACCTGGGTTCGTAAAGTTCCACTTTATGTGGTATGGTGAGTACGCAGTGGGTATTGTAAGAAACCGATCACTATTTAAAGAGGGAAAGGGAATGGATAAATAATTATTAAAATCAGATTTTCTAACCTTTGACTGTGGCTATGTTCACTTCATCTATTCAATCGCCGCTCAGAGAAGGTTAGCTTGTTGTATTACAAGATAGAGGCTTGGGTAACAAGCTTGAGTTTGTCCTTGAGTTTAAGTCCTTCCTCACAGGTCTTGTGATATTCGGAGTGACCGGCGTAGTGGAGGTCCTAGTTAGCCTGTTCACCACGCCCGTCCCACGCGAGGAGCTGGGGGGTCTGACGTGGCCGACAATTAACGACGCACCTCTCTCATCCGGGGCTATCGGCGAGGAGGGCGTGGATAACTGGCAGGCAGACGAGGTGGTGTCCCCCCCGGAATCAGGAGTCAAGCTGAACGCCATCAAAAAGGCGCAGGAAATTGGTGAGACATACATACATACATACATACATACATACATACATACATACATACATACATACATACATACATACATACATACATACATACATACATACATACATACATACATACATACATACATACATACATACATACATACATACATACATACATACATACATACATACATACATACATACATACATACATACATACATACATACATACATACATACATACATACATACATACATACATACATACATACATACATACATACATACATACATACATACATACATACATACATACATACATACATACATACATACATACATACATACATACATACATACATACATACATACATACATACATACATACATACATACATACATACATACATACATACATACATACATACATACATACATACATACATACATACATACATACATACATACATACATACATACATACATACATACATACATACATACATACATACATACATACATACATACATACATACATACATACATACATACATACATACATACATACATACATACATACATACATACATACATACATACATACATACATACATACATACATACATACATACATACATACATACATACATACATACATACATACATACATACATACATACATACATACATACATACATACATACATACATACATACATACATACATACATACATACATACATACATACATACATACATACATACATACATACATACATACATACATACATACATACATACATACATACATACATCAAACTTTATTCTCCTGCCGTTGCTTTTTATTCATGAAAACATCAACAACACAATGCATTCTGGGAAGGGTGTGTTGATCCTTGTAATGGTTTTTGTGTAAATGTGACCCGCTTGTTCTTCCATTCTCCAGGTGTCGACAACCCAACAGTGGAAGTGACCAAGAGCACTGACGACCTCGGCCAAGTCGACCTAGAGGCCACATCTGACCGCGTATACCTGGAGATAGTTCAGTTTCAAGAGGAGGGCCCCCTAGTCAAATGGGCCTTAAGGGCGTTCACCACGGCGACCCTGGGCGCCCTGGTCTTCCTGTGGGTGTTTTATAGTTAGATCACAAGTTAAGAGCGATGATGACCCCGCCATTAGGTTTGTTTTAAGGACGCCAATAGAAAAAGAAAAAGTATACTAAGCCCAAAACAGTCTTCCCCCTACCTTCGACCGCCTACTCTCACCATGGTAAGAACACTTTTTGCTGAAAAAAAATCACAATCGATTCTCTCGTGAGGCTACCCTCGTTCGTAAACTAATGTTCGTAAAGCAATCATCGAGCTTGCACCAAAGAACATGGTTAACACAACCCGCCGTTAGAGGGGAGACGGAATATAACCTGAAGAATAACACTAGTCTTTATGGTTCTAGTGGTATTTTAAGAGAATAACAGTTTTAACCGAGGCGTGGAAAACTTACAACACAACTGCGCGCAAAGTAGATGCTAAAGCCTAGTTTTCACTAAAACACAAGCGCGCAAAGTAGATGCTAAAGCCTAGTTTTCACTAGAACACAAGCGCGCAAAGTAGATGCTAAAGCCTAGTTTTCACTAGAACACAAGCGCGCAAAGTAGATGCTAAAGCCTAGTTTTCACTAGAACACAAGCGCGCAAAGTAGATGCTAAAGCCTAGTTTTCACTAGAACACAAGCGCAAAAGAGCGCGACTTTTTTATTTTCTTGCGCTTGTGTTGACCGATTTTCACTTGTTTTGCGTTTGTTCTCGCGTCCTTGTGAGAATCAATGTTAAATACTAATATAATATTAAATACTAATATAATATTAAATACTAATATAATATTAAATACTTATATAGTCCGAGACACAGCCCCTGTAGGCCGTGACAAGGTTTCTAGGTAGAATTTCAAAATGCTTTTGTGGTTGCAAATAATTACGGCTCTTTGTTTCGCTGAGTGTTTGTGTAAAAGTAGAACAGTGCATCTCATGTCGCTTGCTTTCAAAGCTTTCTTTATCCAATAAAAATATATTAAAAACATTAAATATATCACCTGTGATGGGAGAAACCGAGTGATGTACGCAAGCGACTGGTGCCAAGAAAGCCCCCAACTGACGCCCACGCCACACCTCCTCATGCCACGCACTTCCCGCCTCCTCGTGTCACGCACTCACCGCCTCCCCATGTCACGCCCACTCCCCGCCTCCCCATGTCACGCACTTCCCGCTTTCTTGTGTCACGCTCTCACCGCCTCCCCATGTCACGTCAACTCCCCGCCTCCTCCTGTCACGGCTTCTTCCCGCCTCCTCGTGTCACACATTTCCCGATTCTTCGTGTCACGCCCACTCCCCTCCTCCTCCTGTCACGCACTTCCCGCCTTCTTGTATCACACGAAAAAAAGGAAAGTATAACATGGCCACCACGTTTTTGTGGTTTTGTCACCAGAGAAACGATGCAAACCAAAAGTCTGCATGTAAAACACTGCATGTAAAACAATACTTGACCCATCCATTTATGTCAAAGCAAGCCTTTTAGCGACTCGATGGCCATGTCAAAGCTGTCTGTCGGATAGGTCTCTGATAAAGCAAATGTATGCAAAGTTTATCTTATCATGGTAAACATCTATAGTACTAATGTGATCTAAACAATGCGTGTCGGGTATTTGTCTGTTGGCGAGTTGGAGCTAGTTCACTGCTGCATTCGCCTCACCTCAACAGTGTCTTGCACGAGCGTAAACCAGTAAGGCTTACTTGGAATCAAAACAAACAAAATCTTTAGCTCGCTTTGTCAAACCATTGCACTGCCTCGGCCTTACCATACCATACCATCTTAGTGACGAACTCGGCATCAGACTTGGCTACTATTGCGAGTGCGTCTTATGCAAGCTATATAGAAGTTTTCCAACATGTCGTTGGATCAACAGTCACGACTTCAAGCTGCTGATTGGGCGATAATAGGGGTGTACTTCGCGCTGTGCATGGCCGTGGGTCTGTATGTGAGTGTGTTCATTTACCGATCGTAATTCGATAGATAAATCATTCTTCACCAAAGACAACTGCGAATCAATAATCTAAAAACTAAATCAAAGCAAGGGCTACATTTCAGAGAATAAGACGTAGCTGGACTCAGTGTTTTTTTGAGCGCCATGCAAAACGACATATACCACTAAAATTCAATTAGCCTTTTGATTAACCAAGCGTGGCTTTGCTAAATGAGCATAACATTGATCTTGTTTGCACACCTTTCGTTATGCTAAGCTGTTTTCGACCAAATGTTATTATTTCCCCTCCACCAGCATATTACCCGTATATTATTACAGTATGTACAGTACTCTTGTACTGAGGTCTTCAGTTCGCATTTTGCCTATTGAAAATGTTTCGAGAATCCTAAGCACATCTTTCGTGTTTCTAGACGAAGTTCAAGCGGCAGCGAGGCCTGGAGACGAGCGAAGGGTATTTTTTGGCGGGAAGATCAATGATGTGGTGGGCGGTGAGTAAAACCGTAAAACGCGCGAAGTACAAAAGATAATAAAACCAGGTTTTAGATGTGCGAATTATTTATCCTTTTGTATAGGTAGGACCTAGTCTTTTCGCAAGCAACATTGGCAGCGAGCATTTCATCGGGCTGGCGGGGTCTGGGGCGGCTAGCGGGATTGGTGTCGCGTGTTATGAGTGGCAGGTAAGTGATCTAATCAGGAGGCGATAGGGGATCACGTCCCCTACTTTTGCAACTGCAACCTTTATTCCTAGAAAATTATGAAGGCGTATTGATAGTTTCACCACAATATTATGGTTAACAGTTTTGATTGAGTTCGCTTGCAAACCAACGAAGCAAAGAAATAATGCAGTGCACAACATAGCATGTCGGGATTCTTTATGGTGTAAACAAAGTCGCTGTCAATAAAAACTGTGATCTTTAAACGCTAACTTCCTATAACACTTTGCATTGTTGGCCACGGTAGCGCACGTCGCACTATAAAACTTTGACCCTGTCCTCACGTATCCGTTTTTGTTTAAAACGCAACCTTTTTGTTCCGTTTTCAAAAAGAACCGCGTCCACACGAAGTGTTTCATTTTGATACGACCCATCCCCCGGAAACCGCAGAAACGATACGAAAACGATAACAAGTTCTACAGCGCATACGTACTCCCGCGCCAAGTAGACTGGACCTGAGTTATCACGCCATCGTTTTAGAAAGGTTCCGTCCGTCCACACGGCACCGAAAGGGTATCGTTTTCAAATTGTTCCGTTTTCGGTCATCGTTTTTGCGTGTTCGTGTGGACGGTACCCGTATCCGTAACAAAAAGGTTGCGGTTTCAAACGAAAACGGATACGTGGGGACAGGGTCTTTGTATTGGTGGCCACGGTAGCGCGCGTCGCACTATAACACTTTGTATTGGTGGCCACAGTAGCGCGCGTTGCACGATAAAGCTATGTTGTCTCATCTTCTGCCGCTGATATTGCGATAATTATAGGACGGTTAATATAATACTGATGGTGACGATAACGATAATTATAGGACGGTTAATATAATACTGATGGTGACGATAATGGCGATGACTGGATATCTTTCCACCAACAGGCTTGTCTGTGTATTCTCCTGCTTGGCTGGGTATTCGTCCCTATCTACCTCAAGTCCAGGGTAATAACTACATACATTACATAATCAGTGGCGTATTATTATTCACAGTATTCAAAAACTCTGTAAATATGCCACAATATGCTCAATCGGAGATGAAATCATGTTGTTTGCCGCTAGATTGCATTTGTAAGTAGTATGCTTCTTGCGACTTCATAGGTCTTCACGATGCCCGAGTACTTGAACAAGCGATTCCAAAGCCGATCAATCCGCACATACCTCACCGCGATAGCGCTCCTCTCGTACGTCTTCACCAAGATCTCGGTAAGGGGCTGGCACGAGGGGGGGAGTGAAGGGGTTCGTATATTGCCAAGACGTGTTAGAAGACTGTGTTAATCTGTGCGCTGTTTGTGTGCTGTCTTCCTGTAACTGTTGCCCTGGAGCTGGTGCAGTGGGTGTTTTCCTGGAACTCCACGTGTCGATCTTTTTGCAGGTTGTGCTGTTTGCGGGGAGTGTTTTCTTGTACGAGGCGGTCGGTCTGAACATCTACCTCTCAGCCACGGTCATGCTCGCCATTACTGCCATCTACACGCTCCTTGGTAAGTAGGGGTAACATTTAAAAAGACCTGAACTTGGTTGGGTAAAATAGATAATAGTAATTCTCGTTGATTGACAATTACTGAAATTCATAATGATTGTCTAAGTCAGGAATATGACATCAAAACATTATCATTGTAAAAGGTTAATCGTTCTCATCACCATCATCATCCTTAACATGATCATCGTCATCATCCCTGTCAAAAATGAAAAAAACATGTTCAACAGCATAATCGTTATCATAAGGATAATCGGTGAATAGAACGTTATGTTGTCGTAATAAGTGTACCCATGTATCCCCTGTAGGTGGACTGATGGCCGTCATATTCACCGATGTGCTCCAGTGTACCGTCATGATGATCGGAGCGATCGTTCTCTGCATACTGGGTAGGTACCGGTTACAATCTTTTTGTAAAACCTTCTATCGTTGAACAAACACTCTTTCTTCTCCAGGGTTCGATAAGGTTGGCGGGCACTCTGGCCTGTGGGAGAAATTCCCTAAGGCTGTAGGCAAGCCATGGCGGCCTCCCAACACCTCACTCCCTCTGAACTTGACGAATGCTACGATAGAATCGTGCTTCAAGGTGACGCCTTACTGGGGGAACATGTTCAGGCCACTTGACGACCCCACTGTATTCTTCGTGATTGGCGTATGGTACTGGTGCACGGATCAGGTAGGGTGGTTATGGTACTTATGTATAGACCGGTGGTTATGACGTTCTTTTCATGTGCCTTTTGAAATTTAAATTCATGCAAATAAACATGAAACAATAAAAACAACGCCTAAGTTTCGATTAAATTTTGTATTGGTGGACACTTAATGTGTGACTAAGCTTTACCCTTACTTTTCAGGTGATTGTACAACGGGCCCTCGGAGCAAAGAATAACGTCCACGCGCGAGCGGGCGCGGTTTTTGCGGGGTTCCTCAAGGCCACGCCCATGTTTCTCATGGTCATGCCCGGAATGATCAGCAGAGTGCTCTTCCCAGACTCCATTGCGTGCGCGGACAGCGTCAGCTGCGAGAGACATTGCGGGAATAAGTGGGGGTGCACTAACAACGCTTATCCAAAGTGAGTGCTAAATACCAGGGTCTGTTTCGCGTGGTTTAGCGTGGGGTGGAGGGGCTGCGTTGAGCTCTGTGTTGCTGTCTTCGCTGTCTAAGATTTCAATTCTTTATAGCGCGCGCGCCGTTTTTGATGCCGTTCGTGTTGACTTGCTTAAGCTCTCTAATAACAATCAAGAGGAACGTACTGACATCCACGCTTCTATAGTAGTTTTCTCTTTTATCATAAAATATACTTGCCTCACATCGACATGTGTAGACTTTTTCGAAGTCCGTTGGTTGGGTTTTTTTTTTTTGCTTTTCTTTTCGCCCGCCCGTTTTTATTTTTGTATTGCTTGGTTTACTTAGATAAATTCCCATTCCAACGCACACTCTTTTTAGGAAAAATCAAAAACTGCGAGTTTGGACAAGTCTACGGCATGTGCTGAATAAGTTTCTCTGTTAACTAGGCTGGTGTTGAACGTTCTACCTACTGGGCTTGTCGGCCTGATGATGGCGGTGATGATGTCCGCTCTCATGTCTTCCCTCTCATCCGTGTTCAACAGCAGCGCCACTATCTTCGTGGTCGACATCTGGTTACGTATCAGACCCAAGGTACCCATGATGACTGCTTGTCATTCTATCAATCAACTGACAAATCAAATTCCTAAAATACATCCCAACACTTTAGGCGCAGGCTTTCAGTGATCCAAGAGAACTGGGTGAAAAACTGATAAGCTATTTGAAGAGAACTAGTTGAACTACTAATGTTTTATGTATGTAAAACACTTCAACCATGGATCTGTTCACACAGGCGGGTGAGCGCGAGCGAGTAATTGTGGGTAGAGTGACGGTTGTCGTGGTGGTCGCACTAAGCATCGTCTGGCTCCCAATCATACAAGGCAAGTGACAGCTGTCCTTTCGTCTATACTTTGCATGCTGTTCTTTCATCTATACTTTGCATGCTGTTCTTTCATCTATACTTTGCATGCTGTTCTTTCATCTATACTTTGCATGCTGTCCTTTCATCTATACTTTGCATGCTGTTCTTTCATCTATACTTTGCATGCTGTCCTTTCATCTATACTTTGCATGCTGTCCTTTCATCTATACTTTGCATGCTGTCCTTTCATCTATACTTTGCATGCTGTTCTTTCATCTATACTTTGCATGCTGTCCTTTCATCTATACTTTGCATGCTGTCCTTTCATCTATACTTTGCATGCTGTCCTTTCATCTATACTTTAAAGTAAGAATTACAACTGAAATTGTTCCCACACGTTTAGTAGCCTTGACGTATCCCCGCTGATGTTTCATAAATCAAATGCAAAATTAAACACAAACAAGAGGAAACCCGATCAGTGGCCGGGTTTGATTAGAAAGTGGGGGAAGTAAGTTCAATCTCGGGTCAGTTCAGCTCGGCTCTATCAGGGGCGTCGGACGGGAAGGGGTCTGTCTGTCTGTATGGTTTTAAATGGTTTACAAGTGTTATTGTGTAGTTCCAGAAAATATCCATACCCCCCATTGAGGGGATTGGAAATTCCGTGGGGGGTTCAGACGCCCAGGAATTTCCAGAGGGGTGGGGAGGGGGGGGGGGTAAAATGCCCTTGTTTGTATACGAGAATTCTTCTTGGATAAGGACTTTATTAGGAACATTATAGGAATGCTTTATATATTAATATTTAAATTCCCCTCATTCATTACCACTTTTATTCTTTTCGCACTAATGACCTGTCATGCATAGGGGCCCAAGGTAGCCGCCTGTTTGAATACCTGCAGACCATTCAAGCGTACCTCTCCCCTCCGCTAGCCATGGTCTTCACACTCTGTATCCTATGGCCCGGTTTGTCCGAGGTTGGCGCTCTGTCCGGACTCATCATTGGCTTGGTCATGGGCGTGGTTAAGTTCATCGTGGGGAACTTGTTCGACCCACCGGAATGTGGAAAAGTGGACGAAAGACCCGAGTTCGTCAAACTCCACTTCCTTTACTATGGTAAGACGAATACCTACTTCTCGAGTTCGTCAAACTCGACTTCCTTTATTATGGTAAGACGAATACCTACCTCTCGAGTTCGTCAAACTCGACTTCCTTTACTATGGTAAGACGAATACCTACTTCTCGAGTTCGTCAAACTCGACTTTCCTTTACTATGGTAAGACGAATACCTACTTCTCGAGTTCGTCAAACTCGACTTTCCTTTACTATGGTAAGACGAATACCTACTTCTCGAGTTCGTCAAACTCGACTTCCTTTACTATGGCAAGACGAATACCTGCATCTCGAGTTCGTCAAACTCGACTTCCTTTACTATGGTAAGACGAATACCTACTTCTCGAGTTCGTCAAACTCGACTTTCCTTTACTATGGAAAGACGAATACCTACTTCTCGAGTTCGTCAAACTCGACTTCCTTTACTATGGCAAGACGGATACCTACCTCTCGAGTTCGTCAAACTCGACTTTCCTTTACTATGGTAAGACGAATACCTACCTCTCGAGTTCGTCAAACTCCACTTCCTTTACTATGGTAAAACGAATACCTACTTCTCGAGTTCGTCAAACTCGACTTTCCTTTACTATGGTAAGACGAATACCTGCATCTCGAGTTCGTCAAACTCCACTTCCTTTACTATGGTAAGACGAATACCTACTTCTCGAGTTCGTCAAACTCCACTTCCTTTACTATGGTAAGACGAATACCTACCTCTCGAGTTCGTCAAACTCCACTTCCTTTACTATGGTAAGACGAATACCTGCATCTCGAGTTCGTCAAACTCCACTTCCTTTACTATGGTAAGACGAATACCTACCTCTCGAGTTCGTCAAACTCGACTTCCTTTACTATGGCAAGACGGATACCTACCTCTCGAGTTCGTCAAACTCGACTTTCCTTTACTATGGTAAGACGAATACCTACCTCTCGAGTTCGTCAAACTCCACTTCCTTTACTATGGTAAGACGAATACCTACCTCTCGAGTTCGTCAAACTCGACTTTCCTTTACTATGGTAAGACGAATACCTACCTCTCGAGTTCGTCAAACTCGACTTTCCTTTACTATGGTAAGACGAATACCTACCTCTCGAGTTCGTCAAACTCCACTTCCTTTACTATGGTAAGACGAATACCTACCTCTCGAGTTCGTCAAACTCGACTTTCCTTTACTATGGTAAGACGAATACCTACCTCTCGAGTTCGCCAAACTCCACTTCCTTTACTATGGTAAGACGAATACCTACTTCTCGAGTTCGTCAAACTCGACTTCCTTTATTATGGTAAGACGAATACCTACCTCTCGAGTTCGTCAAACTCGACTTCCTTTACTATGGTAAGACGAATACCTACTTCTCGAGTTCGTCAAACTCGACTTTCCTTTACTATGGTAAGACGAATACCTACTTCTCGAGTTCGTCAAACTCGACTTTCCTTTACTATGGTAAGACGAATACCTACTTCTCGAGTTCGTCAAACTCGACTTCCTTTCATATGGCAAGACGAATACCTGCATCTCGAGTTCGTCAAACTCCACTTCCTTTACTATGGTAAGACGAATACCTACTTCTCGAGTTCGTCAAACTCGACTTTCCTTTACTATGGAAAGACGAATACCTACTTCTCGAGTTCGTCAAACTCGACTTCCTTTACTATGGCAAGACGGATACCTACCTCTCGAGTTCGTCAAACTCGACTTTCCTTTACTATGGTAAGACGAATACCTACCTCTCGAGTTCGTCAAACTCCACTTCCTTTACTATGGTAAAACGAATACCTACTTCTCGAGTTCGTCAAACTCGACTTTCCTTTACTATGGTAAGACGAATACCTGCATCTCGAGTTCGTCAAACTCCACTTCCTTTACTATGGTAAGACGAATACCTACTTCTCGAGTTCGTCAAACTCCACTTCCTTTACTATGGTAAGACGAATACCTACCTCTCGAGTTCGTCAAACTCCACTTCCTTTACTATGGTAAGACGAATACCTGCATCTCGAGTTCGTCAAACTCCACTTCCTTTACTATGGTAAGACGAATACCTATCTCTCGAGTTCGTCAAACTCGACTTCCTTTACTATGGCAAGACGGATACCTACCTCTCGAGTTCGTCAAACTCGACTTTCCTTTACTATGGTAAGACGAATACCTACCTCTCGAGTTCGTCAAACTCCACTTCCTTTACTATGGTAAGACGAATACCTACCTCTCGAGTTCGTCAAACTCGACTTTCCTTTACTATGGTAAGACGAATACCTACCTCTCGAGTTCGTCAAACTCGACTTTCCTTTACTATGGTAAGACGAATACCTACCTCTCGAGTTCGTCAAACTCCACTTCCTTTACTATGATAAGACGAATACCTACCTCTCGAGTTCGTCAAACTCGACTTTCCTTTACTATGGTAAGACGAATACCTACCTCTCGAGTTCGTCAAACTCCACTTCCTTTACTATGGTAAGACAAATACCTACTTCTAGAGTTCGTCAAACTCGACTTTCCTTTACTATGGTAAGACGAATACCTACTTCTCGAGTTCGTCAAACTCGACTTCCTTTACTATGGTAAGACGGATACCTACCTCTCGAGTTCGTCAAACTCGACTTTCCTTTACTATGGTAAGACGAATACCTACCTCTCGAGTTCGTCAAACTCGACTTTCCTTTACTATGGTAAGACGAATACCTGCATCTCGAGTTCATCAAACTCGACTTCCTTTACTATGGTAAGACGAATACCTACTTCTCGAGTTCGTCAAACTCGACTTCCTTTACTATGGTAAGACGGATACCTACCTCTCGAGTTCGTCAAACTCGACTTCCTTTACTATGGTAAGACGAATACCTGCATCTCGAGTTCATCAAACTCGACTTCCTTTACTATGGTAAGACGAATACCTACCTCTCGAGTTCGTCAAACTCCACTTCCTTTACTATGGTAAGACGAATACCTGCATCTCGAGTTCGTCAAACTCCACTTCCTTTACTATGGTAAGACGAATACCTACCTCTCGAGTTCGTCAAACTCGACTTCCTTTACTATGGCAAGACGGATACCTACCTCTCGAGTTCGTCAAACTCGACTTTCCTTTACTGTGGTAAGACGAATACCTACCTCTCGAGTTCGTCAAACTCCACTTCCTTTACTATGGTAAGACGAATACCTACCTCTCGAGTTCGTCAAACTCGACTTTCCTTTACTATGGTAAGGCGAATACCTACCTCTCGAGTTCGTCAAACTCGACTTTCCTTTACTATGGTAAGACGAATACCTACCTCTCGAGTTCGTCAAACTCCACTTCCTTTACTATGGTAAGACGAATACCTACCTCTCGAGTTCGTCAAACTCGACTTTCCTTTACTATGGTAAGACGAATACCTACCTCTCGAGTTCGTCAAACTCCACTTCCTTTACTATGGTAAGACAAATACCTACTTCTAGAGTTCGTCAAACTCGACTTTCCTTTACTATGGTAAGACGAATACCTACTTCTCGAGTTCGTCAAACTCGACTTCCTTTACTATGGTAAGACGGATACCTACCTCTCGAGTTCGTCAAACTCCACTTCCTTTACTATGGTAAGACGAATACCTACCTCTCGAGTTCGTCAAACTCGACTTTCCTTTACTATGGTAAGGCGAATACCTACCTCTCGAGTTCGTCAAACTCGACTTTCCTTTACTATGGTAAGACGAATACCTACCTCTCGAGTTCGTCAAACTCCACTTCCTTTACTATGGTAAGACGAATACCTACCTCTCGAGTTCGTCAAACTCGACTTTCCTTTACTATGGTAAGACGAATACCTACCTCTCGAGCTCGTCAAACTCCACTTCCTTTACTATGGTAAGACAAATACCTACTTCTAGAGTTCGTCAAACTCGACTTTCCTTTACTATGGTAAGACGAATACCTACTTCTCGAGTTCGTCAAACTCGACTTCCTTTACTATGGTAAGACGGATACCTACCTCTCGAGTTCGTCAAACTTGACTTTCCTTTACTATGGTAAGACGAATACCTACCTCTCGAGTTCGTCAAACTCGACTTTCCTTTACTATGGTAAGACGAATACCTGCATCTCGAGTTCATCAAACTCGACTTCCTTTACTATGGTAAGACGAATACCTACTTCTCGAGTTCGTCAAACTCGACTTCCTTTACTATGGTAAGACGGATACCTACCTCTCGAGTTCGTCAAACTCGACTTCCTTTACTATGGTAAGACGAATACCTGCATCTCGAGTTCATCAAACTCGACTTCCTTTACTATGGTAAGACGAATACCTACCTCTCGAGTTCGTCAAACTCCACTTCCTTTACTATGGTAAGACGAATACCTACTTCTCGAATTCGTCAAACTCCACTTCCTTTACTATGGTAAGACGAATACCTACCTCTCGAGTTCGTCAAACTCCACTTCCTTTACTATGGTAAGACGAATACCTGCATCTCAAGTTCGTCAAACTCCACTTTCTCTAATATACATCTCAAGAACTTGGTGTATTTGCAATGCCCAACTAGGGGCTTAAATTGTTACCAAATTTGTATCGATTAATTTAAACAGTTTCTAGTTTTAGCGGTGCTATCATCATGAATGTCTTCTCCTTATTCTCAATGGTCCGTCACCATCATTTTCCAGGGCTCATCATTTACGTGGCATCTGGTGCTGTGATGGTGATTGTGAGCCTTTTCACCAAGCCTGTTCCACGGGAAGAGCTAGGAGGGCTAACCTGGCCAACGATAAACGACCCGCCCATATCCCATGATGCTCTAGGAGAGGAGGGGTTGACACGTGACGTAGACAGGGAGCCGGAGAAGGGCGAGGAGAACGTCCCCATGGATAGCTTACTTGGTACGGTATAAGGACATTGTACAGCACCGGGGGAGGTCACATTATGCTACATATTTACCGTACAGTAATTTCAATCGGCTATTTCACATTACACCCTTTTCAATAATGTATTCAATAAACTCAAAGAACTTAGTTGTGGGGAAGGGGTCATTGAGGAAAAAAATATAGAAGCGAAAACAATGTATCACGAAATTGGAGGGAGCATCAAATGTGCGAAATATCTATGGGAATTAATCGGGGATCGGATGTGGTACATACAAAGGCGCAGCAAAAGATTTGGCCCAGACTCCCAGTGAAAGTTTAGAAGTACTATACGGGAGGTAAAATCCAATAATTCACTGCCCGACACGTTTTATATATTGGGTCAAGAGATCCTCGATACTCTCTAACATAATAATGACTTTTTTCAGCCGATGCCGAGACTCTAGAGAAGGCCCATCTCGAGGTGGTCCAGTTTGCTGATGAGGGCCCGCTCGTCAAGTGGTCTCTTCGCGGACTTACCGCGCTGTCCCTACTAGCGCTTGCTGCGCTCTGGACCTACTACCGATAGAAAGACAGGTCGCTGCTTCTTAGCATACAATTCTTGAGAAACTAATCCTAGAAATAGGGCTTATGTATTGAACTTTGGCCTCCGTTGTAGTACGACCACTGACAATTCACACCCAGAAATAGGGACTAATGGTTTCGCCTGTGGCTTCGTTTGTAAAGCGACCCCTGACAAGCCACACCCAGAAACAGGGACTAATGATCTTGCCTGTGGCCTCACCTATAAACTGTGGCCTCCCTTATATCATTAAGCTCATGTTCATGGTTCTGACACGAAAACCAGCCTAACAAAAAAACCTAAGATTATTTTATTTGCTTTGTAGTAAACCGCCAGAACGCAGATTCCAAGCATTTCTTGTAACGTTACGCACAAAGTCTTTATTCTGAATTGTTAGCGTCTTTTTACCATGGGATGTTTTTGTAAGCACGCCGTGTTATATCATCGCTATATCACCACGCCGTGTTAAATCATCGCTATATCACCACGCCATGTTATATTATCGCTATATCACCACGCCGTGATATATCATCACGTCTTCGCTATTTTGCCTGTTTTGTCTGCGCAGCCTTCTTTGCTTTGATCATCTCCACCAGTTCCTACAAGAGAGAACAGTGATAACCTCATACACCTGAAGGCATCGAAAAAAAAAGGAGATCCTTCAAGCACGTTGGTCTGCGTACCTTGTATCTCTTCATGCACTCCTTCTTCGTTCTTCCTGGTACACTCTCAGCTACACGGTCCCATCTTTCAGGTGTGCTGGCGGGAATGGCGCGCAACGCTGCTTCCAGTAACTACGAGCAGCACACACACAATGATTACCCTCATTGGCATAGCATGGCAGCGATAGCTTCAATGTGTTGTATTCATATGAGCATCTACGTATCAACGATATAGTATGGCGACGTTAGCTTCGATGTGTTTTATCTATATGAGCATCTACGCTACAAATGAAAATGATACGATGGCTTCGAGTGTAATCAGTCATTGAAGATGGTACCATGAGGCTAACACCTCAGCGGCCTCTTTTCTCTAGAGAGGTTAATACACTATGTTTGGGGACAAAGGGTATCTTGGTGATGGCCAGGTGGCCTTGGCGTGTAACGCTTGTTCTGTTACTGAAAATCTTTAATAGGACACACGATAGGTCCGCTCTGAAAGTAGGCCCCATCTGCAGTGACGTTTGAAAAGCTTACATATCGAGACGCGCTGGTGACTAAAATCTACATGAGCATTTATATATCTTTGAGGGCTACCAGTAACAAAAGTGTTTTTACGGTTTCTATGCACGCCCTCGTAAAACACAATGTATTGTATTGTACTGCACACGTAAGGAGTTCGGCGTGGACACACCTTTTGGTCGTCAGATGACCAGGGCTTTTCTGGTTTCTCGGGCGGAGCAGAGGCTGCGGCCGCATTTTCCACTGGAAACAACATATGCACGTATTGGTGAAACCTCGCTAGAACGGTAGAGCAAGCGACACTAAGATTGCCATTTCTAACTTACGTTCATATCTAACAGTGGGTACGGATTCTTCAGACGCTTTTCCTTGAGTGTGAGATAAGTCGAACTTGGCGAATGCTTTCTTGTTCACGTTTTCGATTTGAGTAGGGTCTGGAAAAAGGTTTGATAAAGTAAAAAAGAAAATACTCAACTGTTCACACAAACCCATGAGGTAAAAAGTACAACCCCCAGGTTCAGGAGGGGTTTCCTATAATAACCCCAGTTTCGCGGTCTTGGATCTCGCAGAGCTTAGCATTTTGAACGCAATCGAGCCTTGAAAGGGGTTGGAGATTTTAGATGATTACTTGTCTAGAAAGCATGCTGGCACCGCTAGACAGCTCCTCTATACACGGAGCGCAAACTGACTGCATTGATGGGCCAGGAATGATTGTTGTCCTCGACAGAGCAAAAAAATGACAAGTTTTCCCAAAATAAGGTCTGGTTAACTTCGGTAAGCTTGATTTTTGCATAGATGTTCCTTATGTTATGTAAACCAAGATATCAAAAAGTATTTTTTTTCTAATGGATTCGTCTTCGAGATATGAGGCTTGAAGTGCAATTTTTAAATGTTCAAAGTATGAATTCTCGTTTTTAGGGAGAAATCGGGCTCTGATCAGAAGTTAAGCCAACTTTGCTCGCAAATATCTAAATTTCATATCTTCTAAATTTCTTTAAAATGTGGAATTAAGATTTTGGTCAGAGAAACTCCTTGTATGCGGAATCTTGAGCTTATATATTAAGAATTGGAAAATTTCATGCCATTTTTTTCCTCTGTCGTTGTCCTCAGAATGCTGTTTGCAGGGTACATATCCCTGCGAAACTTGTCTTTCAAACATACCGATTTTCTTGAGCGACTTGACTTTGACGATGACGTGTTTTGGTTCGCGCTTGTTCCCAGTCTTTGCGTGGTCGTTCACGTAGTCGGCGATCACGCGCCATCTGCGATGAATCCAGAGACAAGCCGTTGAATGATCGGGAGGTTATAAGATACGCAATTAGTTTATTTGCCTATTTCTAAAAAGATTTAGCATTATGGTGGCCAATCTGTGACTACTCTAACACAATTAATCGCGTCTTTATTTTTTGCTTAGTACTCCTGAACTGTGTTAAACCTAAAGTTCACACTAAAATGGTTGATGGCAATAATTCAGAGGTGTCTTATTTTTACAAAATGGAGTGCGTGTGTATCTCCTCAAGCATTTTATCAATGAGCATTGGGGATAAATCAAAATTCGTCTATGACTTTCTGAGCTATGATCCCCCTGATTTCCCGACCTGGAGACGGTTCCCGCCGGGAAGAGATTGACGGCTTTAACGAGGAGTTGCAGTTGCTCGTCCGACCATTCTTGATCCGCCTCCTCTTTCACTTCCATCTCTTTCTTGGTGCGCAAGGCAGCGATTTTCTTGCTCTCCTCGTCCTGCTTGCGTCTGTCCTTCAAGGCCTGCAGCTGATACAAACAGGTGACGGCAAACGGATTAAAGCCAGTAATTCAGACTGAAGTGACGACTGGTTTTGTAGGCAATGCAAATGGTATGTATCAAAGCGAATAAAATCTGCTTAAACCAGGGTGAACTTCGTTCCATCCTTGAACAAAAACAGGTCACACTATCAAATACTATAGGGAAAGTTTATGGAAAATATTAACTATATTTAAAAAAAATAAAATATCTTAATATTCAAATAAAATCAATACACCCGTGTCATACAAGTTAGGCTAAGTTTAAACATCGTATTAACCATGAGCCGTTTTCAATGCAAATGGAGACGAAACAATCGACTCGATTCATAATACGACAATACGATGTTTGAATTTGGCATTAGACAGCGAAAACATTGCTATTACTAATCTGAGAGAAACATGGGTTTGGAATTCCCAAAACTAAGAAGTGAATATCACAGGAATTACCCTTGTTCTTACGCAATTTAATTTTGAAGAAGACCTCAAAGCGGATATCTTCGCGCGGAAGAAAATTCACGCACTGGCACTGAACTAGCGTAAAATGGCGGCCTACTTGAGGTCATAGAAAATCCCTCTACAATCCTGTAAATATATAACCGTTTGCCTTTTACATACCATGCTAGATGAACGCACATAAAAAGCGAAAGAGCGCGCGAACACGTGCGCGCGCAGCAGTACTTTGAACGCCGCCAGCCAGAAAGCGCGGCGCACGATGACTTGAAGTCGTTAGTTCAAAATGGGCGCTGCGTTGAGCAAAATAAAGAAGTTGACGCAGCGAAAAAAGAAATCAATAAGGTCCGCTGTTTTCTAAAATGCGAAAATTTTTGTCTTTAAAATCAGAAACAACCCATCCCCAGAATAAGTAATTCTCTTTACTTGCAGAGCTTTAGTCAAATTGCTGAGAGAAATCGAGGAACACATAAAGCGCCAGGAGGAAAGACTTCAAAACCTCGAGCGCACGTGAGTAAATGTTCCCATACATTTCTGGTTTCTAGGATTACTTTAGTTTGCGACAACGACGCAACTGTGGCCGTAAACTAACGGCATGGAATAGCTAAGTACAGCATTCGATCAAATAATAGTTAACTTTGGCAGGTTCTTGTCTAACGATCTCTAGTCAGCCAAACATTATATCTCGAGATCTAACATCTAACATCAACTTTATGATTCATTTACCAAATAAATCGGAAATATCGCAAAAACAGCCGATGAAACTGGATGCTTTCTCACACTTCCTCTTAAAAAGATGGTTAACATTACTCAAGGCTATATAGATTCTTAATACGTACAACAAAAAGTGTAAATCGTCTTAGTTTCTACTGTAGATCATATTGTCTATTGCTTGCCCAGGAAAGCTCAAGTAACCAGACCGCTGTACAACCCTTCGCCACGTTCAGCCGGCGTAGAGATGAGCTGTGGTAGATGGAAACCAAAGCAAGGCGGGATATATGATATGGACAGGCTGAGACTGGAGAGGAGAATAGGGTGAGTAGCTCAAAGATGGTTGACAGGGCCCTAGCAGGGGGTGAGACACTGAGGACATGTGACCGCCCCCCCCCCCCCCCCAAATATTTCCTAACAAGGAAATTACCAGTAGGGGCATGGCTGTTAAATTCCAGTAACAGCTAATACAGAAAATCCCATTATCTGTCAGAAATCTAAAAAAGCAGCAAAGAACAGTGCGCAGACGAATCAAGAACTCCCTAGCTAAGCTGGATGACATTCGCCGGCAGAAACGCGCCATTTTGAGACGTAAAGCACGTGCCTTGCTGGATAACAAACGTGGTGATCGGGGGCCATTCGTGAGATGAAATGGAAATAAATACATTTTTACAACCCGAATTACTATACTATAAGGTGTGTATAAAAATGAAAAAAAAAAAAGAAACTCTGTAAACAGATGTTGAGATGAAATATAAAAAATGCCTTAACACCTTGATGTTAAGGTTGATTTTTTTTTTAAACTAAAAAAAACATAAAGTATACCGTAGAACCGAGCTATCTTGGACTGGGATAACTTTAATTCCCTCTTAAACTCGAACTTTGTTCGATTTCATTTTATTTCATTAATGTGAACTTTTTTTAATTCCTCCTCTATAATACCCAATGTTGCTTGAGATTTTTCTAGTTGTTTATCATTTCTGATTGAGTTCCTCGCATCACGTTTTAATAGATTAAGTTTGAGATTTTATTTTTGCGTGCGCCTGTCATGAACATAAAATTACGCAACGAGACGCAGTTGAGTTGCGTGACTTGTTTATAAAAGGAAGGGGACATCTTCTGTGCATCTATTAGAGGACAGACGCACAAAAGATCTATTCATTTTATACAACAATTGAAATGTTTTCTTTAATTAAAATGATTTTTAGGGGCTTATTTTTAACAGGTATTCTGATCAATTTCCGAGACTTCTAAGAGTCTGGAATGTCCAAATTTTAATTAATTTATTAAAGCTTTTTATCTCCCTAGCTCTCTCTGAAAAAGCCAAAGAGAGTATTTGTATGAGAAAGAGTCTATTTCTAGGTGGTCCTCATACCATTATGCATGAGAAATTGTCTTATTGTCTAAGTGCTGCCATACCTGCTTTTCGTAGACAGATTTGGCTTTGTCTTTGTTTCCTGCTTTGTTCATATCTTCACGGAATGTCTGTAGACTGTGAAAGAGAAGCTGTTGTGAATACTGCAACTATATTTTAACATGTTTTCGAATTTGCGTATAACTGTATTTTTCTTATAATGGGCTGCCACAACAACTGTATAGCAAAAATATCAATGACATTTCAAAAGCAGGAAATGTGAAAATGGGTTTGTCATAACACTTGAGCTGCTTCAATGATTTGAAAATTCGAACAACAACAACAACAACAACAACAAAACAGGGAGATGACGGCTTTTCCAGGCATAAACACACCTTTACATATGGTAAATATTTGTGTTCAATTTATACAAGATAAAGCCCTAAGATCATTGCATAAGGTTATTCGTACATTTTGCTGGGTGGTTGTGGGCGTTTGTTCTAACCACTGCAAGCTGTAGCATAGCTTGGTTCTGTATGTATTTCACCATAACATTTTGACAATACACCTCATGGACCAAACGAAAGTGTAGCTTTTGTCTTTAATTTTAGGATTCAACTTCTCACCCTTCAAGGGAAAGGTCCTCCAAGAGCTTGTCTAAAATCTGCATTTCTTCAATTTTCTCAGCTTCTTCAGTAACAAAATAGTCATAATTCTAAAGGACCAAGAACAAAATCAATCAATTGAAAACTTTAAAAACAGGCTTCAAACAAACCACCTGATATGATCACCTTGCAAATTGCTCTTATAGACTTGCGCTCTTTTTTCATGGCAGCTTTTAATTTTTCTTTCTCCTTTTTGGCTTGTGTAGCTTTTTCTTTTGCTAATTGCTCTTCCTTTTCCTTGGCTAATCTTTCGGCTTCTAGCGCTTCTTGTCTTTGCTGTTTGCAAAAATTCAAAAGACAATTTACATGGGGAAATAAAAGGAGGGTTCTACCATAACATCACCATAATGCCCCAGGAGCAGAGCATGGCCAGCAACAATACAAAATCAAGTACATATAGTTATTGACAATTATCAAAAACCTTTGAATGCTAGCTATCCTAGAAGATGTGGCAGCAAATTTATGCATTTTGATTGGTTCTAAGATTGTGGTCATATAATTCTATCTCTGTCCTCTATTAATGTCAGTGTTAACCATTTGCGCAAACAAACAAAAAATTCAAGTATGGGCTATTTGATTTATGCCTTGTTGAGTTGTTCCTGCAGCTTCTTTGTGCAAAGTGTGGATGCATTTAAATGTCACATGCCTCAAAGCCTCTCACTCGGCTATATTGTTATCACTCAGGATATCAAATAATGATGACACAACCATTGAGGTATGCTAGGGTTGATCTTAATTTCTCTCACAGCCACCCCGACATGACAAACATTCTTCTAATTGAACCGGACCCTAATATAGAATTTCTTAGACAATATTACTTAAGGAAGAGTAGGGCCTAGTTTAGATGACTGTACTGTACTGTTCCAAATACAAATACATGCAAAAAAAAAGCAATTTGATTTTAATGCTCATTTGTATGCATTTAAATTTGGATCTCTACATGGTAAGGCATTCGTGTTAGGCTTAAAGTGATTTATTTCTGCTTTTGTGTTTATCTTACCCTTTCTTTTTCCTCGGCTGCTGCCTTGGCAGCATCTTCTTTCGCTTTTTTCTCTGCAAGTTTTCTTTCTTTCTCTTCTTCCTTGAATTTCTTTATCCGAGGGTCACAAGCGTAAACGTTATCTGTAACAGTAAGCATATCACTAAAAAATGATGATCTATTGAACTTTGCAAATTAAATGAAGAAGTAGTAAGGGGTATAATAATTAATTTTAGAGCAACTGTTTCATCTTGTTTTCTTCATAAAGAACAAACAATTTTAATATTCATCTCTTTTTCAAGTCTTTTGTACTAATCTCTTGGCTTTAATTTCAGTTACAAATGGGGTAATGGCTTACCAACTAAAGTTCTCAATCTCTTGATTTCTTCCTTCTTTCGTTTTTGCCTCATCGCCCTGTTCTCTTTTTCTATCCAACGCCTCTCATCTCGACTAAAAATAAACATCCCTTCAATCTTTAAACAAATAATAAACAAACAATATAAAAGTTTTATAACTTGCTTATACAAGGATAATGCTTACTTTTCCCCTTTCTCTTTCTCTTCTTCATCTAAATATGAAAATTCTCTCCAAGAGTCGAAGTCGTACCTAAAGAAATAATATAAAAGACAAACATGAAATACATAAATTCTTTCCTACCAGACACAGTAATAAATTTGGCATTTTGATTGGATCTCATCTCTGCCTTTCATCATAGCCACAGTAACCTTTTGCACATAATGTCAAACAAACAGGGAAAAGATTTGTGAGTCAAAAAAGAGATTATTTACTGCCTTTGGTTCAGGTTGTGCCTTCAGACTCTGGTAGTTATTTCAGCAGACAGATTTTCTCAATATGGCAACCCCAGGCAGTAAATAACAACATCATGCAATGCACTGAAGTATTGTCCATCAATGCACATCTCATGCATACTCAATGGGCTGTCAAGGGGATCATTTTTTTTATTAAAACCCACATTGCCTGTCACATCATTCCTAAAAAGTCTGTCATGCAATTAAAAAAAAGCAGGACTTTCAAATTTAATTTCAAAATATATTTCTTGTTATAGCTACTTGCTATCATTGTTGTGATATCATTTTAGTATGGAATGATGTGTAAAATGAGATCTTGGGGGAAGCTTTTTTTTTTATACTGTAGAATGTCATCCACATTTGCAATACTTCTATGACGTACTTACCAAAAACTATAAAACTTATCAACTTCTTCAAATGTTGAATTTTCGTGTCCAAGCAATGGCACCGGCTCTGTGTTTGACCATCTGTAAAAAGAATAGTATAAGATAAAAGGGTTGAGAGAGAAGAGAATAAAATGGTAATGAGAGATAACAAAGAGAGATAAGATATAAAACAAGGGCTCAATGTTTGTTACTTTTATCCAGGTGCATCTTGGTGAATAGTTTCAAACTATGAAGAATAAAACCTTAAATTACCATGCAACTTGATAAATACACCTTTTTTTTCTGTTAAGCCCATGTTTGACTTCTTATCCACTGTTTGACTTGTCTAGTAGCCCATTTGTAGTTGTTTGATGGCCAATAGTTTGTTTTCAGAATATTATTCTTTTGCATTAAAAAATATCTAGTCGCAGAAGAAAAACATTTGCCTATCAAATTTGAGCTTAGAAAACTGCACCTTGCATTACTCTCTATGACTGGTCCAAATGTCTCATAAAAATTTGCTTTTGATTGGGCATTCACAGAAGGAACTGCGTCGTCAAACAAGGGGTCAACACTGTCGTAGGCACGCCTCTTTGTGCGGTTGCTTAGTATCTCATGTGCTTTAGTAAGGCAAGTAAAGAAGTCTTCATTCAGCACAGGTTTTGTCTGTTTGTGTCCTGACTGTTTGTCTGGGTGATGCTGTAGAACCTTCTTTTTATCTGAAACAAAAAGCAAATTTCAATGGCTCCCCGTATATGAGGTCAATGGTTAACCTCATATGAGGTCAACGGTTACCCCTATATGAGGTCAATGGTTACCCCTATATGAGGTCAATGGTTACCCCTATATGAGGTCAATGGTTAACCTCATATGAGGTCAATGGTTACCCCTATATGAGGTCAATGGTTACCCCTATATGAGGTCAATGGTTACCCCTATATGAGGTCAATGGTTACCCCTATATGAGGTCAATGGTTACCCCTATATGAGGTCAATGGTTCCCCCTATATGAGGTCAATGGTTACCCCTATATGAGGTCAATGGTTCCCCCTATATGAGGTCAATGGTTACCCCTATATGAGGTCAATGGTTCCCCCTATATGAGGTCAATGGTTACCCCTATATGAGGTCAATGGTTACCCCTATATGAGGTCAATGGTTCCCCCTATATGAGGTCAATGGTTACCCCTATATGAGGTCAATGGTTCCCCCTATATGAGGTCAATGGTTACCCCTATATGAGGTCAATGGTTACCCCTATATGAGGTCAATGGTTACCCCTATATGAGGTCAATGGTTACCCCTATATGAGGTCAATGGTTCCCCCTATATGAGGTCAATGGTTACCCCTATATGAGGTCAATGGTTACCCCTATATGAGGTCAATGGTTCCCCCTATATGAGGTCAATGGTTACCCCTATATGAGGTCAATGGTTACCCCTATATTTCAATGGCTCCCCCTATATGAGGTCAATGGTTACCCCTATATGAGGTCAATGGTTCCCCCTATATGAGGTCAATGGTTCCCTCTATATGAGGTCAATGGTTACCCCTATATGAGGTCAATGGTTACCCCTATATGAGGTCAATGGTTACCCCTATATGAGGTCAATGGTTACCCCTATATGAGGTCAATGGTTACCCCTATATGAGGTCAATGGTTACCCCTATATGAGGTCAATGGTTACCCCTATATGAGGTCAATGGTTACCCCTATATGAGGTCAATGGTTCCCCCTATATGAGGTCAATGGTTACCCCTATATGAGGTCAATGGTTACCCCTATATGGGGTCAATGGTTACCCCTATATGAGGTCAATGGTTACCCCTATATGAGGTCAATGGTTACCCCTATATGAGGTCAGTGGTTACCCCTATATGAGGTCAATGGTTCCCCCTATATGGAGGTTTGACTGGTTTTTGTTACACCCTACCAAAGGGCCGCTTCACCCCCCATCCCCCATGAATGACCAGCCCCTCCCTCATCAGCATACTCACAGGCTTTCTTGATCTGGTCTTCTGAAGCTCGATGCCTGAGTTTGGTTAGCCCCATAACTCTATAGTGGTCCTGGTTCTAGAAAAGAAAACAATTTTAGATTTCCTACCAATGTTCTTCGTAGTTTTCACTACTTACTCTTAGTTCAAAATTTAGTTTTGCATTCACTTTATAAGGCTAAGGCTGTAAATGTATCAAAATAAATTCAAGGTAAAGCAAGAAAAAGGAACCAGAAGGTTACAGAGCTGACCTAAATAGTTAGAGAGGAGGGAGGGGGGGAGTTCAGGTATTCAAGATTTAGATGTAAAGTTTTGGACTGGAGATATATCCGTAATGAAGTTGGTCTTGTATTGTAAACATTTCACTATATTTTTATTAGGTGATGACAGAAACACTACTTCTTGTAGCTAAAAATCTTATAAGTTGATAGTCATAAATTTAAGCATTATTGTGCCAGGATACTCTGAGGGAAACACCACTTCTTGTAGCCAAATATCTTGAATTACAGTAAGCAAATATGGCTATAATGCCTATATATATTTCTTCCGGTGTGTGTGAAGGACTGTATGATGTGAAATCATATTCTGCCAAAATTTACTCTGCCAAATTCTCAACTTACAGTATAAAAGATGAAAATGTGGCAGAGTCAAATACCAGTTTTTGGTGTATTTATTCTTCTGGTTTATGATCACAACTATTTGGGCCTTTTGTATTGAAAAACTGTAAGAATACAGTCAAAGTACCTTCCATTCTTTTGGATCAAGAGTCAGGAGAAAGGCGTCATCTTCAGTTTCAGAGTCAAGGCTCTCATCTGAGCTACTCGAATCATCACTGTCAGAACCCAGGGAATGGTGGGAAGATGTGCTATGCTGGCGGCGAGTGATATAAGCCTCATACCATCGGCCTACAGGCTCCACTGCCTGAACTACATGTGCTGGGTATGGTTAAAGGGAACATAATAACTGTCAATGATAATAACTGCCTGGTGGGCTAGAAGAGAATTTTTACGGGGATGAAATTTAAAGTGTATAGAGCTGAATATGGAAAATTTTGAGGCTCTTGAATGCTGCCCTCCACTATTGAGGGGTAACAATGCCACCCCTACCCCCCCCCCCCCATGTTGCTACTGGTTTTGGATGAACTAAGGATGCAAGAGGGGCAAGGATATGATAGGCAGGGGTTTTTAAAAGTAATACAAATGTGTCAGCAAACAGGAACTATGACATAAACCCTCAAGTGTAGAGGGAAGGGGGGTGTTCTACCACAAGTTTTTTGGGTAAAGGTATAAACAAATGACCTGTTCCGCTGTTCCCCTTTGCCCCCCATACCCCCCCCCCCCATGTACAGTTCAAGAGGCCCGCCATATACGGCAGTGATTTTATTGGCCCTACAGCGAATATGGCAGCAAAAATGTAGATGTCGGTTCGAAAATTTAAAGCTTCCGATCAAGATATTTCATGTCACCAAGGAACAAGGCTTTTTAGAAAATTGCCTAACATTAACCCATTGACTCCCGGCTATTTTTTAACTGAATTTACAAAAAAACAGACTGAAAACAGATACCTCCCCTCCTATTCTGAGTTTTATACAGCCTGTCAAAGTCAAACACAGCTGCACCTAGTCAGCGGTATCCAAGCTTTCCAACAGTGTTTTGCGGTCCCCACTTTTAATCCCTCGTCGTTGTGCTAAAGCCAGCACAAGTTGATGGTTGCTTGTATTTTTCATCAAAAATACAGCTATGAGCATATTAGGAGAGTGTCTCAGGACATCATGAAGTCTTTTGGGGCATAATTGAGTGCTTTGCTTATGGATATTTGCAAGCAAAGGTGGATCCATGATGATTTTTTCTTGTTTGGCTTTGCCTGGATGAGAAAATAATTTTTTAATGAATCACCACAGCTCTCCTAAATGCTGTCTTTTCTGAAACCAAATTGATTCCAAAATTGTTTACATTGCTATTCTGGGTCTGTATGACCTGGAATTGATTTGTTTGGCTTCGGGGTGAAAAGACTTATAAAAAACCATCTGACTTTGGGGAGAGGAGTGTTGACTGGCCCTCCCCTCGTGAATTTTTCCCTGGATCTCCCAGAATGCTTTTCAATCCGTAAAGGCATCTTCGTGGTTTTACAAGCCTTCAAGGAGTGGACATTGTGTTTTGAGGCCATGGAAATGAACCTGGAGGATCAGAATAAAGGTATCTATTTGTGTCTTGAGCTGTGTTAGCTGATCTCTCTCCCTTGTGTTGTATTTTGAGCGTTTTATTGAGAGGGGTGATTCTGCTTTTCTTTCCTTGTTCGATTTGAAATTTGTCAAAGAACCTGTGCTATTATTTGGCTTAAGAGTAGTTGCCAACACCTTGGTTGGATGCATATCTTCAAGACCATTTATCCCATAGACTGATGCCTGAGTATCTTCATGTTGTTGTGTTTAGTTTGCATTTATGAATTTTTTTGGGTTGTGGGTACTTCCCAAAGCCGGTACAGGCCGGTTGAGGGGGCAATGTGTTAAGTGCATCTAGTGAAAGCGCGCATTTAACAAACACGTGGGTCAAATACTTTAAGGTACCGGTACGCGAGACTGCGGGCGCGACCAATATCAAATGCTTGTACCTGAAAGACGCGAGAGTACAACGGTGCTGTCGCCTTCTTGTGCTATTGGAAGCTCACCCATATCTTGCCTGGTGTAGTGACAAATAGCTATGTGAATCCGAGAGAATTATCCTGGAGAGAAACAAGGAAATAGCCGGGTGTCATATCTATTTGAGAACAATATGGCGGTAAGTCAGCGGTGTCTTATGGAGCATGCGCACAATCCCCATGCTTTGCGCGCTTTATGCAAATAACACATGGACAAAATTTTGCTAAAAGTTGTTGTAAAATGCCAAAGTTTTTCGAAAATCCCAGCCTTTTAACCAAAGAAAGGCTCAAAACAGACCTCAAAACGCATGGCATTACACTTCCTCGAGGAGAGCAGAAAAAGGATGTGTATGTGCAGCTTTATTTAGATCACTTGACATCGCAAAATACGAGCAAAACGAGCGCCGGTGATTTCTCGTCCGACGAAGAAGATGCGACAGGTTCCCCTGAGGTAACAAACAAGTTGGGATTTGCGATGAAAATACTAAATGTTTTACGAGTTTAAATAGTTGTTTACTACTTTCGGGTTGATGGTCTGCGTTGGAATTGTGGTCGATTGGTTGATTGCGGTCCAGGCGTTGTTTTGCTATCGTTTAAATTTCGTACCATCGAATTCGTGAGCTGATTCGCTTGTGGCTCAAAGCGAACAGGTTATTCCAACCTATTACGTAAAATATGTAAAGCAAGCGCCCCTCTCGAGGCTTGGATAACGTCCAGTAATAGTCGATACTTAGTATGTGCATACTATTCGACTGATCGCTAAGGAATTCGATTGATAATGCGATTTTTTTTGCTGGTTACGGTTATTCGTGCGTTACGGAAGTGACGGGTTTTCGCTTTCGCCTGACAAGACCTCGAGATTTGATGTTTTTAAGGCAGCTTCTCATCCAGATCGCCATCGCCTTAGGATATTGGATTATGCCTCCATCGAAACCAGATAAGGTAGTAATGAAACTAAAGCCGTGGGTCGATCTAGCTGTCGTTTAATGCTAAGAACTTGTCGAGATTGACTTTTTGTTTAATCGAAAGAATTGTGAAGCTATTTAGATCTGTTGACATAATAAGGGCAGTTTAGTTCACACCTTACTCACTAGAAGCATCTCATAATGTCTATAATATATAGCCAAATTTCTTCATTGCCTAAACTGATATGTCAAAGAATTACCCCTAATTTGTTGTCGCGAATAAGGAAAGAAAAAAGCTATGCAAATATTACGCATGGGGCTCAGACAAAAGATACACGCTAAGCCACAGAACAAAAACACATTAACGGGTTGTAAAAGGTTGAATTGGTTGACCATAATATGCTTAGTAGACAGTGAGATTTTCTTGCCTTATTTGAAACCTTTATTTTTTCAAATAGGTATAAGGAGACGTAGTGAATGGTTAAAGATTCTTCTGAAATTTATTAATCATTTACACCCTTCTAAATTATTTCATTGTTAACATTTTGTCCATTTGTGGTTTTGTTATGGAAGGGAAATAGGTAATGTTTACAGGAAAGAAAATGTACCCATGTTTATGTCTAAAAAACTTGCCACTATACATATATATGTGTATATCAAGCAAAATAATAACATATCATTATATTAGTTTATGTTAATTAAGCCCCTTAATAAACTATTATCCCATCATGCACTTTTTAAAAGAGGCTTTAGATAAGTTTTTCAACATTTATCTGCAAAGTCAAACATCACATAATAAAAATAACAACTTTTTCTGTGAAGTAGGTTAGAAATTTTTTGAGATATTTCACAGCTTCTGAAACATCTGAGACAACTGACCTCTGCTCGGTTGAAATGCTGGGAATTTGTACAAGGCTATCACCCAGCAAGTCCATAAAGTGGCTATTCATAAAGGTCAAACCAAAAAAACTAAAAAAAATATATATAATATGTGTAAAGCAAAAAATCCTCAAAACAACCAACGATTATATGTTTGGAATAGCTTTCCCTAATATGATTATTTTTCAACTGTTTTCCTTTTTATTTGATAATTATGTTTAATATGTGTTGCGTATAGGCTTTTTGTTTTATCACAGGCTTTATGAAACAGCAAGATTTTTTGTTTCTGAATAGGAGCCCCAATGTACAAAGATGGTAGCTTTTGAACCAAAGAGATAACATGGAAAGTTTTAAATAGTCAGTGATGCCCCATGTACATTGTATTGTACTTAAATGCACTTTATATTTGCTTGTTTAGGATTCAAAAAAACATTTTTAATCTGCTAGATTTTGCTGGCTTTGTGGATTTTGGTGGGGGAAAAAAGCCTGCAGACTAAAAATATGAGAAGTGGATACAGGGTGACTCATACTACAACAGCGCTTCAATGCATTTTGAACTCGTGAATGCTTGCAAAGCCTTTACAAGTTACAGTATTGGTGGGACTTATGCGTCACTTGATTGCCGGATGGTTGGATCAATCATTTTTAATTTTTTTCTGTGCTTTAGCAACACAGCAATCCTTAGATCATACATACTACATCATATATACTTTCGGTGTTCAACTTCCGGTTAGAGCCTAGTACTATAAAAGGGTTATGTAGCACACTAGCATGACTTATAATTGCGGGGATTTTAGTTATTTAAGTAGAAGTGGTAGAGGTGGTAGATGTTGCTTTATGTTGGGAAACAGATTTCCTGGTTATGGTTTGGAAGCTATGCAAAGGCAAGCAGGACAACCACAGATACAACCATGTTGTAGGGGAGGCAATGGAAGGGAGATGTATCTCATGCAGTATTTTATCTTTCCTCATTTCCTCTGCATCACCTACTGTACTTACCAATTTGCAATGTTGAAGATTTTTGTTTTTGAAATGTGGGGTACAGTATTTATTGTAGTGTTCTGACCACCTTATTTTTTAGTATTGTAGAAACTTGGCCAATAATATGTATATTTGTCTTCAATTTTCTTATCTTCCTCACCTGTTGAATATACAAAATTATCTTATTGCTTGGATAATGTAGTCAATTTGTTTTGATTTTTCTTTTGGTTTTAATTTGAACTCATTCTGAATACAACTAGAGGAAATACTGTTGAATTTCATTTCCAATCCAAGGAACCTGAAGACCAAGTGGCAAATTTCTCTAGGATGTTTTACAAATGGGTAAAATAATGCTTTTGTTGGTGTTATTACAGCGAACTCTCATAATGCCTACTGGTTGATCCTTATATAGTCAATAGGATAGTCTAAAACATTTATATCCTTTAAATATTAGAAAATTAATTTTATCAAAACTGTAGAGTGGATAATTTGTGACCATGTGTACTAGAAGTCTCCCATATTTTTGCCTGTTTTTATCATATTTCAGTAAAAATCTGTGTATATGTCCTCAGGTGATCAGAAACCACTTGTCTTGATGAATGTGTGGCAAAAAATTCCCAATTTTTCAAAGTTTGTAAACAGCTTGCCAAGGTGCTAATTCTTCTATCCAAGAGGTTGTCATTCTTGTATTATAATATATCAGTGGTTTATCTTAAACCTTTGAATATATTGTGCATGCTATGTACAAAATACATCTATTATCTTCACCAACCAGATGCTTGCAGATGCTGATTTCCCAATGTTAGAAAATTATGGCCCATCTGTAAAACCACATTGTCTGACATTCCCCTTTATTTGTTCCTATAACTAAAGCAAGAAGAAAGACTACTGTATCAATTTTTGATATCTCGATTTGCATGATAGAATTCAATAGAATTCATCGGCCAGATTACTCCAATGCTTACATTCAAATTCCAATCTAAGTATGTCTTTTTCCGTAAAAGAATTGCTTCTGTGAGAGAAAAGGTGAGGTTTTCTGCTTAACATATTCTTGATTTTTTCAGTATAAGAAAAAATTGAAATCTACAGAGTAGATTATTTTAATGAATAACACAAATATCACTCCTTTTTTCATCTTTGTATAATTTGCTAACAAAATAATCAGTATTTTTTCACTAGTTGTATTTGACTCATTTTTGATAAATTAACCTTCAGCAACCTACAATTTGTTATATCTGAGAGTGTTTTTGCTATCTCAACGCTAAACGTACTGCTATACTTATGCATTCTATTTAATTGGAGAATTTTGTACAAATTTAAGTTCCTTAAAGCAGTTTACCTGGTGTTGGAGGTCTTAGTGCTTTTTATGTGTACAGTAGATTACAGTATTAGCACCATATTGGTTTTATATCACTCTCTTCAATTGATTTAAAAGTATTTAGTTCTTATAGACTATTTTGCCAATTTTTTTTTTACACATAGCACGACACAATTCTTTCCCTCTTAATTTTGTGATTTATTATTCTGTGAGTTTAATAGTTAATTCTATTTGGCCACAAGCACCAGTTTTGCATTGCATTACTATGAGGATGAGTATAAAAAAGGCAATTTACATAAAAAAAATTCCCTCTTTTTGAAATATTAAGCAAAACTGATAAATTGTTTGATATGTTTAATATAATATTTGAATGATGCAGTTATTTTTTTAAATATAATTCCAAATGTTTATATTTTAGTCAACTAAGCAGTTCAGTAAAATATGTTTAAAAATTCAGATTTTACACATGGTATTTAGTTAATTATTAACCCAGCTTGTTTTATAAAGATTGCATTTGTACTAAGAAGCTAGACACAAATGTTAATCAATGTTCTGGGCACTCCATTAGAGCACTCTAAGGGGGAAATGACTGCTATTTGATATCTAGACACACATACTCTTTGATATCCTGCCCTGTTTAAATTCTGGTGGCTATAGATGTATCGTGTTGTTTTGGCAATCAAGAGAAAGGTGGAGGTGTGTTTGTACAACATATGCTTGTATGATGGTTATGATGGTTATGTTCCAAATTATTGCTATAACAATACATAAGGTGTTTGTTAAATCATTTTTATCTTGCTGTAAAAATACACCATTCACATCAGAAGCGAGAATATAGAGTAGAAGATTTTGTAAGGCATAAAAACATGAAGTATATTATCCTATTTGTCTGGCACATATTTTTCTTTGAAAAACTTTCTATGTTGTTCATTTATTTTCGCAATGTAGAGGGAAAGAATTAAAATAGTTTGTCTTTCTAATCATTTCAGATAAAGATGGCCAGCCTGTATAAACTGTTAGTTTCTAAGATTCAACTCAACAACAATAATACTCCTTTTTCTTGTTTTATATATTTTATATTGCAAACATACTTTTTGCCCATTCTTTTGGAAGAGCAATTGAGGATTAAAAAATGGTCTAAAAATTCTTGACCAAAAAAGTTAGAACAGGGGCCAACTATTATATTGGCTACCATACTTTGAGTAGGAAAGTTCATGTGTTGATTTATGATAATGGTAATGTTAAATAATGGAAATAATTAAGTGATAATAAAGTAATAATTTAATAGTGTTTTATTGACTAAATGTATTTTTACAGAAGCTGCCCACCAGACCTCTACCCAAGCTAGGGTTTTTTTATATTTTAGATTGCAAACGTTAAACTGAAACTATGTACTTTTTGCCCATTCTTTTGGAAGAGCAATTAAGGAAAAAAAAATGGTGGAAAAATTCTTGACCAAAAGTTAGAACAGGGGTCAACTATATTATTTGCTACCATACTTTGAGAAGGAAAGTTCACATGTTGATTTATGATAATGATAAATAATTGAAATAATTAAGTGATAATAAAGTAATAATTTAATAGTGATTTATTGACTAAATGTATTTTTACAGAAGCCGCCCACCAGACCCCAACCCAAGCTGGTTATCCGCAAGCCTGTCAAAGGTCTCCCGTACGATGTGCACTCGCTATCAGATGGAGACCTTGCCAGGCAGCTCAAAAGCTACGGCCAGGTAGTGGGACCTATCACAGAGACAACACGGCCACTTTACCAGAAGAAACTAGGTGAGAAACGGCAAGGGTGACAGTAGAATTTATATAGTTTAAATTCAAAGACAACTCAACAACTTTACCAGAAGAAACTAGGTGAGAAACGGCAAGGGTGACAACAGAAAAAATATATTACATACAAAGACGACACAACCACTTCACCCAAAGAAACCAGACAAGGAGTGGCAAGGGTAACCAAAAAATAATAAAAAAAACATTTTTAATAACAATAAAAAAACTTGTTGGTGATGATTTGTTGGTAAACTGTTTCTCTCAATAATAATGATGATAGCAGTGATGATATTGATTATAGGGAAGATAATGGTGTTGACGATAATGATCATGGTAATGATGATAATGTACACATAAGCAAAAATAATTTCAACGACACGACTGATTGTCATGTCCATCTACACAGTGAAACTACTCCAAGAGGAAAGCAAGAAGCCGGCTGGTTCCCAGACCCCTGACAAGAAGCCACGCCCATGGGAGTACTCAGATAAGGAGGAAGAAGAGGCGAAGGAAGAGGTGATGGATGCCAAACCAGGAAATGTTACCATGGAGAATGGCGACGATCATGATGAAGAAGGTAATTGTGGAAAAGATACAGTAAGGCTCTTGTATGTACAGTCAAGTATGCTATTACCTGCAAACTTCGGGTCTTGACTTTGCGTCCGAATAGCGAGAGTATATAATAGTGGGGGATACTTAATGTCTGTGTATTTTAGTCGGGAATTGTATTTTATTTAAATAGCTAAGTGTTCGGGAGTTGTATTGTCTATAAATAGCTGAGTTTCTGCTAGGCAAGGGTAAACTGTGAACATCCCTCTTCAATACGCCTCCTTTTCAAGCATCACAATTTGCACCATCCCCTCTGTATTAACACTCTTCTCCTTCTCTTCCCTTGAACAGAGGTGAACAGAGTTATCTGCCTCAGTCATAATTTAGCAAATATATAATTCTTCTTTGTACTGACACCTTTGGGACCTTACCAGCCTTTGAGATGAAGGAGGCATAATTTATGTAAATGTGCCATACAACTGACAGGTAACGAGTCAGGGCTTGCTAAAAATATTTTATTATATTATTTTGTTCTCAAATGTTATTTGCACCTCCATTCACACTTGCCACGCGGAACTAGTCTGTCCTTTATAAATATTTAAGTATAAATAGATAAAAAAATTACCTATAATTTAATATTACATTTGCAGATGCAGATGACGAAATTGATGCTGTCCCTGAGCCGCAGCTAACCAAACCTTACCCAAGAAGAACCAAAAAGGCTGTGGAGAAGCCAAAAGAGGAAGAAGAGGTCAAACCGTCCGCTCCACAGTGCGTCAAACGCGAAACGATTATCCAAGAGACATACATGACCACGAGAAAGCGAACTGCTGCCGAGAAAGCCTCGTCGAAATCCGAAACGGTGACGGCGAAAACCGAGGTCACTCCGAACGTGCCGAAGCAGGCCAAGTCCAAGTCTTCGTTTTGGTGGAAGGTTATCATTTTTCTTATACTGATTGTCAGTATTGCTTTGCTGGTGGTGTATTTTATGGAAGGGAACCCAGTTAAACCCTCCATCGCTGCTGGTAGAAGTCACTGATAGACGTTTCTTCAAATCTAGTTGTTCTAATCAAGTTTGAGTTTTCCGTGGGCTACCGTTAATTTAAGGGCGGCTAACCTTGAGAATCCAACATGGGTATGGTGTTTGTAATTCTCTTTGTCGTTGGCCTGACAAATTGAAAAACAAATTGTTTAGTTTCAATCCCTCTGTTGTCCAAGGGAAACTCAACAGGTACGCAACTAACGACAAGACTCAGGCAAAGAAACGTTCACCAAATTCAACACGCGCACCGTTCCTACAGTTTTCAATATTTTACGGACACGCTTAGTATTTCCACACGACCAACTGTATTATGGCTTCTGTCAAACAAAAGCCTTGAGGTTTTTTCGATCGGCCATCAAGGTGGTGTTTCGATAGCACTTCAACTCGATGCTTAGCGTTGACAAATCACAGAGCAACAAATGTTATTCAAAGAGTCAGGAGGCCGTTCAGAGGGTGGTAATCCTTGACGACCCCTCAATTTGGCATTTAGAATAAAACGTTTCTTTTCCTGACTCAATTTCTGTCTCAATGATGGTCAAACTACTATTTTTGTTGGTTACACAAAATTATCCAACTTGTCTCGCAGCCAAAAACGTTGCAATTTGAACAAGTTTGTTGCAGAAAGTAGAAGGTCTATTACAACGAACCAACTTGTCTCGCAGCAGAATGACATAAACACTTCTCAAGCTACATCGCTGACGCTTGTGATTGGTTGTGACGTTAATATTGTGATTGGTTGTAAGTGACTCTTGTGTGATTGGTTGAATGTGACGCTTGTGATTGGCCGAAAGCGAAAAAAGTTGGATGATTTTCTTGCTCGTATGACTCCCGTGTGATTCTTTACTTGTGAATTATTATTTTTGCCATGTTTGGATGTGCAGATTGTTATTGTATCATTCTCCTATTGCTCACGTTTCGGTTGGGTGTCTGAACTAAATGTGATCATATTATCTTCCTTTGTCTGCTTTTTTCTTAAAAGTCGTCTTTGCAGACGTCATGTCCTGACCAGGCTGGAAATTATAAAAACGTGAGCTCGCGGCAAATTTACGAACAGTTTTCATTTCAGAGTTTTTTCTAAGGCGAAAAAAAGAAAAACATTTCTCTTCAGTATGATTGACAAGATTTAGTCGTAAAAAACGCTCTCACAGGCGTAATTTCCAGCCCTGTCGAGAAGTGTCTTTTTGATTATTTAGGCTGGGTTTGTCTTTGGCTCTTTTTCTTGCCTTTTTGTTGTTGCCAGTTTTAAAGTTTCTGTAAGTCGCCTATGAGACTATGTTTAATAGATAGTTTGAGTGGTTCAGAGTTCTTTCTACTTATAGAATCCTTTTATCATTGGCTACTTGAGGAATCAAGTGGTAGAATATAGATACAAAAATAATGTATTTGGATTTTCCTAGCGATCTGTTGATGCAAAAAGTTGCTCAAAAGTGTCCGTTTACCTCAACCTTGATGATACACGATACACACAATACACGTTGCTACGGTTCGGTCCCACAATGCATTATGGTCACTGTTGCTAATAATAGGCCACGTTTTGCATCAAATGAAAACAAGGAAGCATAAATTATTTGCATTAATATTAACGACTCTACGACTCTTAAAGCGTTTCTTAATATATTTGCATTAATATTAACGACTCTTAAGCGTAAATATATTTACTCTCTTGATAAACACCAAAAGATTTACAGCCCAAGTATTGCCTAATTCGATACTGTAAAGATGCAAAGTGATGGTTCTTGCTCGAAGTCCCTCTTGATGATGTATAGTTGGAAATAATTTTTTGTATAAAAAAACACGTGAGCTATTTTGTGTTATTCATTATGCATTTTGTACTTCTTTTACATGTGTATTTTTATTAAACGTGCGAGGTCATATGCAGAAGTGCGCATGCGTGTCTATTTTGTTGCATTCTCTCGATTCAAGCGGGTCCTTTGGGGGACGCTGGTTATTCGTGCTTGATTATGATTTGTCAACCTCGGCCCAGGGTCTCTTAAAAGAGTTATTTTCAATATGCCGTTGGTCAGCTAGACGCCATATTGAAAATTACCCAGAAGACCCTGGGGACGAGGTTGATGATTCGTAGGGCGGTCACATCGTAACGCAGGGGTCGGCGAAGTGGGCACGTGCAACCGCGTACAGCCCCTCCCCGCCTCAGCAAATTCGTAATACCCACACCACCTTCCTTTCCCCTTGACCTCAGAATCGCCAGTCTCAGTACCCAGATTAAGTGATGAAAAAAGATGTCTGGTATTTCGGCAGCATAGCCCCCTCATCCTAGCCTGCGTAGCAAGCGCTTCAATGGGTTTCCAAAAGGCGTGTACAAAAAAACGCAGAGTTGGGTCCAGTGCGCTAATTACTGATTTCGCGGAACGGTTAAGTTCAAAACGGCAGTTGAAAAACGACAAGACGCTTATTGTCAATGGATATTTGGGCGTGCCATTAAAATGCGAGACCATTGACAGCAATAAGTGATACATTTAGATAAAATTACTTTTGGAAAATCACCAGAGATTAACTTTAGGGGTCGGTGTCTGAACACGTGTTATTCATTGGTGCGATTATCTTTTAGCTCAGAGAGGCTTATACGTCCAGATGCCCAGGCCTGTCAAGCGTTCCATATATTTTTTCGATTTTGATTCTTCCCTTATCGATTCAAGCTGACATTGAGATTTATTTTTAGATTAGAGCTATTCTGAGGTGACCATAAATCTTTGCGCCCCCTCATCACACACCCCTTAAACTTGTGTGCAAAACCTGAACAATGACCGTAATTATTGAAGATTGATAATGTTCTCTCGGCTCATTGCCTGACACCGTTTTTTGTAATACGCACACCACCTTCCTTTCTCCTTAACCACAGAATCGCCAGCAGTCTCAGTACCCTGAACAAAATGTCTAATTTCAGATAAAGTGATGAAAAAAGATGTCTGGCATTTCGGCTGCATAGCCCCTTCATCCCAGCCTGCGTAGCAAGCGTTTCAATGGGTTTCCAAAAGGCGTGTACAGAAAAACGCAGAGTTGGGTCCAGAGCTGATTTCGCGTAACGGTTAAGTTCAATACGGCATTCTTAGCTCCGATTATAGGTCACTAGAATCACGTGGAAAAACGGGAGTCTACCGGTGTCGCATTGATTCGGCAACCACGCAATTTCTCATCTCGGCTGGATGGGGTCCGGACCTCTAGGACGCCCTCAGAACACGTGCCTGGTTTCAGCGAGAAGTTTTACTTGGCGGAGAGTTGTAACTCGCGATAAGTGAGGCGGAAAAATGAGTAGAAGGCTACGATGTCCCCCCCCCCATAATTCCGCGCGTGTAACCTTGAATCATTGCGTGACCTTGTTTACAAGCAGTCAAAATCATTGACAGCCATCTGCGAGCGAGGTTTGAGCAATGGGATTAGCATTTCGCTTTCATAGACGCTTTACCAGACGTATCCGGTACGAAAGAGGTTTATACGCAATACAGTCAGACTCTTCACGAAATGGCCGTGTTACAAGTTTTACTACTGGCAATGGTTATCTGTTGTACAATTGCGTCCGAGGAAATTAGTAAGTATTAATAAGTATAAGACAGTTTTGACACAGCGAAAACTGTCAAGAGGGTTTTCAGACATTTAAAATCACATTAATCTATTGCGGGAGTTACTTGGTAGTCCCATTAGTTTACTTGGTAGTCCCATTAGTTGATATTAGATTTTTTGAAAGATGCGCTGTTGAGGTTGCTATGGAGTACTCCAGCAAGCATAGAGTTCTGTTAGTGTATTTTGCTGGGATGGTGTTTTCCTCGATAGTAGATCAGTAGAGGAAAGAGGCCTCTATCCTTACCAAAAAAGGACTAGAATGATGTTTTAAAGATCAGAAAAGTTATATTGAAGTTTTTATTTTGTTTTATGCTGATCAATCAACTAACATAACTCTATGTGTTGTTCTGCTTGCTTTTAAGGTTTTACTTATTGGTTGTTGTTATAGTTTCTGTTGTTGTTGTTGTTGTTGTTGTTGTTGTTGTTGTTGACAATGTTGATGTCGTGGCTTTCCTTGGTATTCGCCGAGGGCCGCATCTTGGTTTATACTGTATTTCAGATAGCCAAAACCTATATTCTTTTTCAACTGGGATAGACAAGCAAACCAATACAAATTCACTAAAAGCTAATGCTTTTGGAGAAAAACAATCTGGTTTTGGCTCTGGCTAAATTCGTGTGTCCTCGGGGTCGAGATGGTATCAGTTACTAACTATTGAAGGATGCGATGTCGAGGGTGACAACCTTCAATGTTCACTCATCAACATCGTCTAACGAAGTTCAACACATTTTAGCATTTTTCCTTAACTATAAGTATATATATTATCACACCTCTAGAATCAAAAAGCCCAAACTGTCGCGATCTCGTACCAGAACAATGAATACAATACTCCAAAAACTGGAAATCGACTCTGCCAAATTTTCGTCTTTAATAAGACTTCTTCAGGGCAGACTGAAGAAGGTGAATCGTTACAAGCTTATTTACATCAGAATAGTGGCGCGAGACGCAAAAACATTACAACTGACAAAAACGTGCATTTTCTAGAATAGCGCGCGCTATGGATAAAAAGAATTTACACATCTCTACGTGGGTTCCTACTACAAAAAAAGTCATCACTATTAAGACCCCGTGGGTAGATAGACTTAAGCCGATAAGCCCACTGGCCTTCCCTTTCCCTAAGCTGAGCCTCAGAGTTACACTTATCTATAAGTTGTACCATAACATTATTAAGACCTAAATGATTGTCGCAATGAAAATGTTGATAGATAAGTTCATGGATGGATGGTGAGGAGCAAGACTACATGGTTGATGGAGGAGCGGAACACGAGGCTCGCGGTGTGGACAGTGTTGTTGGAACATTATCTGGGTCTATTCCAGAAACTATTAATACTAATACGGTTACTAGTACAGTGGGGGAGTCTACTATGGGTCTTAACGTAGTTGTTAATTTATCTAGCCGGGAACTTAGCCGTGGGGAGGTTGCTCTTCTTTCTAAGGGTCTTAAATTTTGTTCTTCTCCTAATGAGTTGGATGTTTTTGCTTTACGTAAGGATATTAATGATTTCGTTAGGCGTATAAGGGTAAGGGAATTTTTTTATGATCCGGATGCCGTAGATGCAGATTTTTCGGAAACCCCAGCTTTTAGAAAAAAATCATCTTGGTGTCCAGAAAAAGGTCGCGAAATTGCTATAGAGGCGTACGCTAAAGCCTTGGAGGAAGAGATCTTATCTTCAACCAAACAAGGTAAGATTTATAGTAATTTGACACAGGATGAACGCCGAGCTCTTAAGGATTTAAGGTATGCTAAGGATATAGTTATAAAAGAGGCGGATAAGGGGTCTGGGGTAGTGGTCATGGATAAGGATAAGTATATTTAAGAGGCACTAAGACAGCTCAGTGACAAGGAGGTATATAAGGAAACCAAGGATCTCACGCAGTATATTACGGAGCTAGTAAATAGAAGGGTACGTAAGTTGTCTGCTGATGGATTTATAGATGATAAGACTCTAGATTATCTTATCATCAATGGTAAGCCTAGGGCAGGTCGATTTTATCTCCTTCCTAAAATACATAAGAAGGGTAACCCAGGTAGGCCAGTCATATCGGGGTGTAATACTTGCACTGAAAAGATATCTGAGTTTGTAGATTATCATATTAAGGATTTGATGCCATCTATACCATCCCATATTAATGATACTAAACATTTTCTTAATATAGTGAGAGATATGGGAACTTTACCTCAGGGGGCTATCTTAGTCACAGCAGATGTGGTTGGGCTTTACCCCCACATACCCCATGATGAGGGGTTGGAGGCTCTTAAAGCCGCTTTGGACAAACGTGGTAAGTTAACAGGTAATTATATTCCTACTGAGGACCTTGTGGACTTAGCTCGCACTGTCTTGGAGAATAATAAATTAGTATTTAATAAGAAGCATTATTTACAGGTATTAGGTACGGCTATAGGTACTAGAATGGCACCATCATATGCTAATCTTTTTATGGCTAAAGTGGAAAAGGAAATCATAGACTCTTCTCCAGTTAAGCCTTATTTATGGCGTAGGTATATCGATGACATTTTCATGATCTGGACTGAAGGTGAGGACACTCTGAGAGAGTTTATGGCTCACATGAACTCTATACATAGAACTATAAAATTTACGTTTGAGTGGTCCACTAATCAGGTAAATTTTATGGATGTTTCACTTACTCTTAGGGATGGGTTAATATCTACAGATCTGTATAGTAAGCCTACTGATAAGCTACTGATAAGCATCAATATCTTTTTCATACGTCCTGTCATCCGTCTGCTTGTAAGAAAGGCATTCCTTTTGGGCAGGCACTACGTATCCGTAGGATATGTTCGGAAGACTCTTCTTTCGAAAAGAGGGTATTAGAGTTACAAGGTTATTTAGTTGATAGGGGTTATGACAGCAGGTTTGTGGGGAGGGAAGTTGACCGGGTTAGACGTATTCCTAGGGACGACACATTGAAAGACAGGCGTAAAGGTAAGAATGATCGTGTACCTTTTGTAGTCACTTTTCATCCAGCTTTGCCTAATTTACCTGGTATTCTTCGTAATTTACAGCCAGTTCTAGAATCTTCTAGTAGATGTAGGGGTGCTATTGGTAGGGTACCTATGGTGGCTTATAGGAAACCTAGGAGTTTAAAGGATATGTTGGTGCACTCCTCTCTTAAAGAGGATGGTACTCAGGTTAGAGGTTGTGGTAAGTGTGGCGGTAAAAGGTGTAGGGTGTGTAACTTTCTTAAAACAGGGCGGGAGTTTCGCAGTACAGTTACTAATAAGAAATATGTCATTAATTTTGACTTGGACTGTAACTCAGATTTTGTTGTTTATCTAATTACTTGCTCTATGTGTAGCAAGCAATACGTAGGGTCTACTATCAATAGTTTTAGGAAGCGTTTTAATAATCATAAAAGTAGGTTAAATAAGCACCCTAGTTTACCGGTTAGTGAAAAAGTTAAGGATGAACTTATCTATCAACATTTTCTTTGCGACAATCATTTAGGTCTTAATAATGTTATGGTACAACTTATAGATAAGTGTAACTCTGAGGCTCAGCTTAGGGAAAGGGAAGGCCAGTGGGCTTATCGGCTTAAGTCTATCTACCCACGGGGTCTTAATAGTGATGACTTTTTTTGTAGTAGGAACCCACGTAGAGATGTGTAAATTCTTTTTATCCATAGCGCGCGCTATTCTAGAAAATGCGCGTTTTTGTCAGTTGTAATGTTTTTGCGTCTCGCGCCACTATTCTGATGTAAATAAGCTTGTAACGATTCACCTTCTTCAGTCTGCCCTGAAGAAGTCTTATTAAAGACGAAAATTTGGCAGAGTCGATTTCCAGTTTTTGGAGTATTGTATTATTATCACACCTCAGTATATATGAAATAAATACAGTAGGCATAAGAACTACGGAATTTGTAGTTGCGTATACACCTATTTCACAAAAGGTTGTCAGTGCAAATGGCGAATGGTAAATGGCTTATGGGTACTAATTACTCGTAAAGTTAAATGTGTTAAATAAAGTCCAGAAATGTAAGAGCCAAGCACTAATAACATTTAATGGATAATTGTTTTGATTTATCCATTTTCCTCGAGACGCATGGTTACTTTCGGTCGTAGAACTGCCATTTGCTAATCGCCATTTGCCATTTGCACTGACAACCTTTATTGAAATAGGTGGATGCACCTCTGAAGAAACAGACGGCGCGACTGACTCTAGAAACGTTCCCAGAAAAACTTTGTTGCATTAAAGGAAAATTAGTTTTTTAAAAGTTAGGGTCTTGACCAAGGCGCAAAAGTGTCGCAAAACAAGTCTCATACATATCCCCGAATGTTTATACCCAAGCCCGTACCAGGATTTTTCTTGGGGGGTGCGAAATACGAAAAAGTGGACCTAATTTTTCCTGGGGGGGGGGGGTTCTCTAATAAAAATCTAATAAACACACCCGAAAAAAACAAAAGAAAGGATTTTTTTTGTGCTTTTGCAGTATTGCCACGGGATGTCTGTTGTCTGCTTTGGCTACATACCAGAGTGATCTAGCTTATGCTTTATAGTTTTGTCTACAAATAGCACGTCTATTGAGAACCGAAAGTGGACTTCAAATATGCTTAGTAAGATTTCAGAACCTTTAGGATCTGAGCATGCAAACTAAACTCAATGAGTACACACTTAGCGATGTACCCTTAAAGCGGTATGACGATGGTGGCCCCCCCCAGGGGGTGCACCCCCCCTGATACCCATGTCGCGAAGATGTTTAAGTAATATGGTAGCCCGAGTCTCTTGGTGTCTAAGTACCCCCCTCCTCTTCTCACCTGTATTTTCTCTTGATATGCCCTCCTATCCTGCTCCTGACGATGGTTTTTCGTCAGAGTGCCGTGACTTGATGGCGACTGCTGAATGCCAGGCAGCAGTCACGAAGGAAGAAGGGCTGTGTTATAAACCGCCATGGAACTCACAGTGCAGGCGAACCTGCGGCCGATGTAGTAAGTATTATAAAACCATTCACAGTTAAATCTCAGAACTTCGCTTGGAATCCAAGGTCTAGGGTAAATGAGCAGCCATCGTCATAAACGCTTTAAGGGTACATCGCTAAGTGTGCACTCATTGAGTTTAGCTGCATGCTCAGATCCTAAAGGTTCTGAAATCTTACTAAGCAAATTTGCGAAGACTTACATTCACTACCCAAAATTGAATGAAAGTGGACGCAATTTGATTAGTTTTTTAACGGTAAATAGTTGCGACACTGATGTCAAACATATCAGCAAGGGGGGATGGGGGTTGTGCTTTAAGTAGAAGTCTTCACTTTTAGATGGGGTTAACATGATGTCTAGTACAAGATATTATTAATCAATGTTAGGTATAATTAATGCTACTATTAGTTATCTATACCCAGGAGCGTGTCTAGAATAAAACGTAAGGTGGGGTCCAGAGTAGTAATCCTTAGCTCTGTTAATAGGTCGCTAGACTAATCTAGAAACTTTTTAAGTAAAAAAAACAACCAACGAAGGTCAACCAGAGTCGAACCCACTCGTCACATGAGCAGGTTGGGGTCCAGACCTCTAAGACTCGCGCCCGGTGTTTGGTTTATTTCATTGCATTTGAGGCTCACTTAGCTAGGCCTAAGAATGTTTAATGTTCAATTCCGCGCAGATGTCTGCTACGACGCCGAGAATGACTCAGTGTGCGACTCTTTGAAACATACCTGTTCCGATGACGAAGCAACCGCGCACCGGTGCAGTCTGACCTGCGGGCTTCTTGGCTGCGAAGAGGTAATGGGCATCACATGGTCTAGCGCGCGGAAAACCTTTAGTTATCTCAAACGTTAGCTTATCCAGAGTTTTTAAAGATAAAAGCCATTAAAATCCTTAAAGCTAACGTGAGATTTATCGATTTTTTTTTGTTCTGGGATCATTAAAACGTCGGAGTGGAAAAATTTTAAGGAGACTCACACATATTGTATGTCCTGAAAAGGAATTTCCCGAGTTTGTAAAGCGACTGTTTTTAGAACAAGATTGATTGATCGATGGATCCATTGTTGATGATGGATAGGAAAAACTGTATCAGTAATTTATTAGAATGGTGAGAGGTTTTGCACCATAAACAATATACACGGTGAGGGGATGGGTGGGAGGGCGGAGGTATCTGTTATACTAACAAATACTTAATTGCTTCCATATTCATTTTGTTTATTGTGATTTCAGGACCCAAGAATACGACGGGTTTACCACTCGCCATGACGAGCGAACTATTGTAGTATTGTAGTGGTGTTGACTGACGAGGGTGTAACAATACCGAGGAATTGGTTCACGTGTAAATATATTTTATAGCAAATTAAACAAACTTCTACCTACAACATTTGAGAATTCTGTCACTCAAAATGATTACCCACCCGGGGGGGGGGGGGGACTCTCCATAAAAAAGGGGAAAAAGCTCGTCCTATCCCTTAGGGTATACAATTCCCCCCCAAGTGTTATCCCTTAGGGTCTTCTGGAAATCTGCTATCCCTTAGGGTGTCTACCATGAACCGACCCCAAAAATACAAAATCACACTTCCTGTTACAGTTTGTAAGACTTTCTGATTAATCTCCATCTGTCGATTTCGTGTGAACTGTCAACTAAAGACTACGAACGTCAATTGGCCAATAAAAATAGCCATTGTCCATTGGATTGCTGTGAAGCCGGCTGTCACTTTAGCAATCGGTTACTGTTGGTAAATGGACTCCAAATAGAGAGCTACAACAACAAAGTAGTTAAAGTTAAAGTCATCACAACAGATAGGAGTCTTAGAAGCTCGTTAATAAAACTCAGAAACCTGATAGTTTGTTTGTTTTATCTGCTATCCCTTAGGGTTAAAATCCATTCTCTCGACGGGTATATGTACATCTTTTTAGGGAGAGTCCCTACCCTTTACTACCATGTTTCTATTAACACCAAATACATTGATGGATTCACTATTCGTACTTTCCACTTGGAAAAAGTCTAGATACTTTTTCCACAAAGCCATAGGATGGCTGCAAAATCAGGTGGAATGTATTTTTAAATACAGCAGTTAAAACTGCTTTTAAGCACTCTGCGCACCCCCTCTGTACGCGACTGTATCTGTAAAACTGGAATATTCTATAACTTAAACTTCAGCTAGCTCAAATAATAAAAGCAAATAACCGGTTTCCAATGCGCAACGACTGTCAGGATGTTTTTTTGTCATACCGGTCTCCCTGTGTTCAGAATCCATGACATCATTATTACCCGTCATGCCACTTTGTTTTTGGTGCAAGTCCAAGATGGCTCCACTTGTTTGTCCGGAGGAAGTGGACGTGTTCAGAATTCCACATTTACGCATGAAACAGATCATTTCTGACGCTTCTGAAAAGGTAAAAAACAAAATATGACTGTCATGCTACCTTTGGGCGGGAATAAGTTCCTTGGAAAACGCCTCGTTTCAGTGCATTCAGCGGAATCTAGTTTGTTTTGCGCTAGTTGTTTGTTTGTCGTCCTCTATGCTTTTCAATGTATCCCTCTTCCTTTGTAGGAAATAATGCCTAAACTTTAGGTCTTTATCATTGACTTTTATTGCTAGGCTTTTCCAAACAGTTATTTTCCAGAGATTCTATGGTCGCTTAGCTATTTCGATAATCGCTCGATATGTAATGTAAGGTATTTCCACCTATTCTCTTCCACTTTATCTTTGAAATGTATCCGTTTCGTATATGTAATCGTCCGTTTGTTACCTATTCTCGTCAGCTTGTTACCTATTCTAGTCCGCTTGTTACCTATTCTCGTCCGTTTGTTACCTATTCTCGTCCGCTTGTTACCTATTCTAGTCCGCTTGTTACCTATTCTCGTCCGCTTGTTACCCATTCTCGTCCGCTTGTTACATTCTCGTCCGCTTGTTACCTATTCTCGTCCGCTTGTTACCCATTCTCGTCCGCTTGTTACCCATTCTCGTCCGCTTGTTACCCATTCTCGTCCGCTTGTTACCTATTCTAGTCCGCTTGTTACCTATTCTAGTCCGCTTGTTACCCATTCTCGTCCGCTTGTTACCCATTCTCGTCCGCTTGTTACCCATTCTCGTCCGCTTGTTACCCATTCTAGTCCGCTTGTTACCCATTCTCGTCCGCTTGTTACCCATTCTCGTCCGCTTGTTACCCATTCTCGTCCGCTTGTTACCCATTCTAGTCCGCTTGTTACCTATTCTAGTCCGCTTGTTACCCATTCTCGTCCGCTTGTTACCCATTCTCGTCCGCTTGTTACCCATTCTCGTCCGCTTGTTACCCATTCTCGTCCGCTTGTTACCTATTCTAGTCCGCTTGTTACCTATTCTCGTCCGCTTGTTACCCATTCTCGTCCGCTTGTTACATTCTCGTCCGCTTGTTACCTATTCTCGTCCGCTTGTTACCCATTCTCGTCCGCTTGTTACCCATTCTCGTCCGCTTGTTACCCATTCTCGTCCGCTTGTTACCTATTCTAGTCCGCTTGTTACCTATTCTAGTCCGCTTGTTACCCATTCTCGTCCGCTTGTTACCCATTCTCGTCCGCTTGTTACCCATTCTCGTCCGCTTGTTACCCATTCTCGTCCGCTTGTTACCCATTCTCGTCCGCTTGTTACCCATTCTCGTCCGCTTGTTACCCATTCTCGTCCGCTTGTTACCCATTCTAGTCCGCTTGTTACCTATTCTAGTCCGCTTGTTACCCATTCTCGTCTGCTTGTTACCCATTCTCGTCCGCTTGTTACCCATTCTCGTCCGCTTGTTACCCATTCTCGTCCACTTGTTACCCATTCTAGTCCGCTTGTTACCTATTCTCGTCCGCTTGTTACCCATTCTAGTCCGCTTGTTACCTATTCTCGTCCGCTTGTTACCTTTTCTCGTCCGCTTGTTACCTATTCTCGTTTGCTTGTTACCCATTCTAGTCCGCTTGTTACCCATTCTCGTCCGCTTGTTACCCATTCTAGTCCGCTTGTTACCTTTTCTCGTCCGCTTGTTACCTATTCTCGTTCGCTTGTTACCTATTCTCGTCTGCTTGTTACCTATTCCCGTCCGCTTGTTACCTATTCTCGTTTGCTTGTTACCTATTCTCGTCCGCTTGTTACCTATTCTCGTTTGCTTGTTACCTATTCTAGTCCGCTTGTTACCTATTCTCGTCCGCTTGTTACCTATTCTCACCCGCTTGTTACCTATTCTCGTCCGCTTGTTACCTATTCTAGTCCGCTTGTTACCTATTCTCGCCTGCTTGTTACCTATTCTCGTCCGCTTGTTACCTATTCTCGTCCGCTTGTTACCTATTCTCGTCCGCTTGTTACCTATTCTCGTCCGCTTGTTACCTATTCTCGTCCGCTTGTTACCTATTCTCGTCCGCTCGTTACCTATTCTCGTCCGCTCGTTACCTATTCTCGTCCGCTCGTTACTTATTCTCGTCCGCTTGTTACCCATTCTCGTCCGCTTGTTACCTATTCTCGTCCGCTTGTTACCTATTCTCGTCCGCTTGTTACCTATTCTCGTCCGCTTGTTACCTATTCTCGTCCGCTTGTTACCCATTCTCGTCCGCTTGTTACCCACTCTCGTCCGCTTGTTACCCATTCTCGTCCGCTTGTTACCCATTCTCGTCCGCTTGTTACCTATTCTCGTCCGCTTGTTACCTATCCTCGTCCGCTTGTTACCTATTCTCGTCCGCTTGTTACCCATTCTCGTCCGCTTGTTACCCATTCTCGTCCGCTTGTTACCCATTCTCGTCCGCTTGTTACCCATTCTCGTCCGCTTGTTACCTATTCTCGTCCGCTTGTTACCCATTCTCGTCCGCTTGTTACCCATTCTCGTCCGCTTGTTACCTATTATCGTCCGCTTGTTACCCATTCTCGTCCGCTTGTTACCCATTCTCGTCCGCTTGTTACCCATTCTCGTCCGCTTGTTACCCATTCTAGTCCGCTTGTTACCTATTCTAGTCCGCTTGTTACCCATTCTCGTCCGCTTGTTACCTATTCTAGTCCGCTTGTTACCCATTCTCGTCCGCTTGTTACCCATTCTCGTTTGCTTGTTACTCATTCTAGTCCGCTTGTTACCTATTCTAGTCCGCTTGTTACCCATTCTCGTCCGCTTGTTACCCATTCTCGTTCGCTTGTTACCCATTCTAGTCCGCTAGTTACCTATTCTCGTCCGCTTGTTACCCATTCTAGTCCGCTTGTTACCTATTCTAGTCCGCTTGTTACCTATTCTCGTCCGCTTGTTACCCATTCTCGTTTGCTTGTTACCCATTCTAGTCCGCTTGTTACCCATTCTCGTCCGCTTGTTACCTATTCTCGTCCGCTTGTTACCTATTCTCGTCCGCTTGTTACCCATTCTCGTCCATTTGGAAAAATAGCACGGAAAATTTGTTTAATTTAGCTAAAATACTACAGTCAATAATCTCTGATAAATGTATTTTTTAAAAGTTCCATTCAATTGTAATTTAACCTTTATTTGGCTCTGCACCAAGCAATTCAAAACTGACATTACATGTGTGTGTCATGCTGCAAGGCAAAACTTGCAATTGCTCAAATTTGTTTTGAATCGTTCGAGTGGTACTGAGGCTCAAAAAATGAAAGCTAGCATGAAACTGAGGCTGAAACAAAGGCCAAAAAAAAATTCTGGGACACCAACAACAGAATGGCGGATTTGCTGAGCAACTTTCATCACAATTGGTAAATGTTGGAGGTTTTTACAGCATTTTTTGTACTCCTGTAGTGCAAATCAAGTATAATTTTTCATATGTTATTTTATGGTGGGTGAGATAAAAGTTATCTAAGCTAAGCAAAATAATAAACATTTGTAACTAGTAGTAATCATAGATTACTACTGTTTTCGTATGACCATGTAAATCATTTGTAGGTCTATTTGTAGTAATTATACAAGTACATCTGTTACATCGCAATTCGATATAATGGAAAGAGCTCAATTTTTCTAGTCGATGTCTTGAGAATTAGAGAAAATGGTTTTGTACCGGGAGAGAAGGGGAAAATATTTGTTTCACCAATTATTACTATTGTTTCGTAAACTCATTGTTCCACTTTAAAAAAAAGAAAACTTGTTACAAGAGTTAGGAAGTGAGGTCATGTGGCGTGTCAAAAATTTGGCATTTAACTTTGCTTCTCTATGAGAATGTCAAAACAATGGATTTAGAGCGTAATAAATTTAACAGCATATGTCCATACATGATTAATCAACAATTTATTTATTTTGAAATGACAGAACAGTTTTAATTATCGATTCTTTGATTTACATTTATAATAACTCGGATCTTAAAATATAAACTACAACAACAACAATTGGTGAAATGTAAACCGTAAATAGTGTTCTAGTATGGTATTCCTGTGTAAATTTAATGTCATTTCTTCTCATAATGAGTCGCTGCATGATGTTGAGGAACTGTAAGGTGTTCATTGGCCTCTTTTAGAAGAGCTGTACTGTAGATATTTCTGGAGCATTAAAACTGGAATGTGAACAATCCCCAACAATGATGTAGGCTAGTGTTAATTGTAGAAGTAGCTTGATGAAGCAGGAAGTCCTCTACTACATTCGTGTTACCATAGGTAAATTGTATTTCCAAGTCGCTGGTAAGCAACGCTACAAGTAGTTTCTCTTCAGTGGCTTTTGCAAGATCGATTTTGTCCTTTGTACTGTTTATTAGTTGTTGAAAGATGTTGTGAGGCATTGCCAACTTTTGTTTTGTTCTTCGTTGGTTGGTTCCACAACAATTCTTAGCATCCATTGCACCTGACATGTGCTTTGGGCTTGTTTTGCTTTGCAAAAGGGGCATATGATTAAGACTGTTCCAGACTTTGGTTCAATGGGTTTGTGGCACACATTACAGGCTATATGTTTTGTTGCTTTTTGAACTGCTACAATTTTACCTTGAACTTGGTTTATTACTACTGATTGTAACAAATGGCTGTCAACATTTGCCAGAGTATCAAATGATTCACACTCTGTGACTGTGCAAGGATCATTCAATGGAGTGTTCAAGTGTGAGCTTTCATTGCCACTAGTTGTTCCTTTGTAAGATTTCGCAAAGCTGAGAGGGGCATGACAGCTTCTGGATTTTTGGATAGCAGTGGGGAAGCTTGAAAATCCAGCTTGTCAACTGAATTTATTGTTGTGTTTTTTTTTTTTTTGCAATATTATTTCCTTTTGACCAGGCTTTCGTTTCACACCGATTTTTAAAGGTGTACTTGCCTGAGCAAATGCATGCAGCTCGGATTTTCGGCGTTGGTTGAAGCATACTCCGTTTTCAATGGTGTCTTTTGTTTGTACCACAAAGTTGAATTAGTAATAAGTTCTTGCATCTTTCTTGTAATTTCTAAGTGGTGTTGCCTTATAATTGTGCTTTCTTCAGGGTTGATTTCCTGCTTGGGTTCTAGAATATAGGAAAAAATAAATAGTATTTTTGAAATATTTTCAATAATATAATTTAGTATCAGTTTGTGAAATATTGAGTGGGATGGCAAGTACATGTAAATCCGTGTATCAATGGGGGCTAAGGCAAGATATATTTAGTTGTTTATATATTGTGGAGAGTACAAGACATTCCTCCATGGCATAAAGATAACCTTTAACTGCCTAAAGATATTGTATGTTTCTTGTGCTAGTTGATCAAGTCACACCCACATCAGGCCTGCACACAGCCAAACAACTGGGATTTGTGTTGAATTCAGACCCACATCAGGCCAGCCACTCCAAAAACCGATATTTTGGCTCTTCTTAGTATTCTTGACGATGATGATTTCATTAAAGTCAAATTAACCCAAGGGGGTTTCAAACGAAAAACCGTAACGTGCATAAAGCGAAGGTTGTAGTACATACAGATATGGCATTCTTTTCTCAAATAAAAATCTTACATACATTTTTTACACTGCAAACCAAAATATATGCAAAAAATGCTTACCTTTTAGCTTGTGTCGACCAAATAGGCGCTCTGTTGAGCAGCTCGAGTTGCTCGAGTTGAGCCCTCGATGTTTCATACTATCAAAACCAACACTGTGGACACCCTGTGCATTTCTCGATCTCTTGAAAACGAGGCCAGGTATCAAACTTTCAAAGTCTTCACACTCAAAATGAGCTAGCATCAGACACTCGTGGCATACTCGGACAGTCGTAAATCTACGAAACAGTCCCGAATATGTTGCGTTCCTCCTTCATCGGAACGCAAAAAGCTTTAAGAAACATTTTTTGCCTAGCATGTTTCTTGGACTCGATGTGTCACTTCTTGTTCTTCGTAGTTTACAAAATATATATATGTTATTTACCAGCTGGGAGGTCTGTATCGTGAAATACTGTGACCGAGGTATTGAAAATACTGATCGAGGCCAAGGTAAGTATTTTCAAGGCCGAGGTAACAGTATTTCCCGATACAGACCGGCCCTTAGCTGGAAAATAAAAAAATTATTTTTTTCCTCAAAAAAATTTCCAATGTTGTTTACCTTACGGGCTTACGGTTGCACGAGGCGATGTTTCACTTCTAACTTTCGTCGATGTTCGTGAAGAACTTTCAGCAAACTTGAAGCTGGTCGATGTCGAAGTCGAAGTCGATGATTCCAGATAAAATAACAAATAAAATGCAGTTTTTAGTGTGAAGATCTATAACTTCGGGAGTAAAAATCGAGTTTTCGATGGTCATTTTACAAACCAAATCACTATTTCGAGCTTTGGATGTGAGCGGTCCGGTATCACGGGGTCCGGATCGTAGGATACCGGACCTCACAAGAGCCAATCAGAGCGCTCGATTTGATGGATACCGGACCCCGAAAAAAATAATTGATATTATTTTGGTGTGGATGAGAATAGGTTAAATAACTTGTAGGAAATAGAAACAAAAAACATTGTCAATTACTCAAAATAGCTGAACTTAGACAAGGCTTTCTTTAAGTGATTTTAATGTTTCTACCCTTGTGTAATTTAGTAAATTGTATTGCTTTCCTTAAGAGAGCATGACATCACCTAATCAGTACAATTCCTGCTTTATTATAACACAGCATGAGTGGAGGTGCCCTTGTTTGGCTAATCTGTACAATTCCCACTTTATTATAACCCAGGATGAGTGGAGGTGCCTTTGTTTGGTTAATCTGTACAATTCCCGCTTTATTATAACCCAGGATGAGTTGAGGTGCCCTTGTTTGGCTAATCTGTACAATTCCTGCTTTATTATAACCCTGGATGAGTGGAGGTGCCTTTGTTTGGTTAATCTGTACAATTCCCGCTTTATTATAACCCAGGATGAGTGGAGGTGCCTTTGTTTGGTTAATCTGTACAATTCCCGCTTTATTATAACCCTGGATGAGTGGAGGTGCCCTTGTTTGGGTAATCTGTACAATTCCTGCTTTATTATAACCCAGGATGAGTGGAGGTGCCCTTGTTTGGCTAATCTGTACAATTCCCTCTTTATTATAACCCAGGATGAGTGGAGGTGCCCTTGTTTGGCTAATCTGTACAATTCCCGCTTTATTATAACCCAGGATGAGTGGAGGTGCCCTTGTTTGGCTAATCTGTACAATTCCCGCTTTATTATAACCCAGGATGAGTGGAGGTGCCCTTGTTTGGCTAATCTGTACAATTCCCGCTTTATTATAACCCAGGATGAGTGGAGGTGCCCTTGTTTGGGTAATCTGTACAATTCCCGCTTTATTATAACCTAGGATGAGTGGAGGTGCCCTTGTTTGGGTAATCTGTACAATTCCCGCTTTATTATAACCCAGGATGAGTGGAGGTGCCCTTGTTTGGGTAATCTGTACAATTCCCGCTTTATTATAACCCAGGATGAGTGGAGGTGCCCTTGTTTGGCTAATCTGTACAATTCCCGCTTTATTATAACCCAGGATGAGTGGAGGTGCCCTTGTTTGGCTAATCTCTACAATTCCCGCTTTATTATAACCCAGGATGAGTGGAGGTGCCCTTGTTTGGGTAATCTGTACAATTCCTGCTTTATTATAACCCAGGATGAGTGGAGGTGCCCTTGTTTGGGTAATCTGTACAATTCCCGCTTTATTATAACCCAGGATGAGTGGAGGTGCCCTTGTTTGGGTAATCTGTACAATTCCTGCTTTATTATAACCCAGGATGAGTGGAGGTGCCCTTGTTTGGGTAATCTGTACAATTCCCGCTTTATTATAACCTAGGATGAGTGGAGGTGCCCTTGTTTGGGTAATCTGTACAATTCCCGCTTTATTATAACCCAGGATGAGTGGAGGTGCCGTTGTTTGGGTAATCTGTACAATTCCCGCTTTATTATAACCTAGGATGAGTGGAGGTGCCCTTGTTTGGCTAATCTGTACAATTCCCGCTTTATTATAACCCAGGATGAGTGGAGGTGCCCTTGTTTGGCTATAGGGTGTATTTTGTAGGGTGTGTGTTGTGTGACAAAAAAACAATTTCCGACACTATGTCTATTAGTGGCCTACCTTACAATAGCTACTAAAGAAAGCCAAAATCTTTTTCTTTCCACTAAAATGATGTACTTAGATACCTCCGTTACACAACCAATCGTTTTGTCCCGAGGGGCCGCCACTTGATGTAGTCACCGCTGCACTTTTGATGGTGTTCCATGATAAGGAAAAAGGGCACATAACTATTTGTATTAAAAACAAGCAGGTTGATGGCCTTTTGCTAATAACCTCTACTATGCTTGATTTCAGAAAATTAGTGAACAACATTTGACTTTTATTTCAATCATGTAATAGAAAATTAGTGAACAACATTTGACTTTTATTTCAATCATGTAATAGAAAATTAGTGAACAACATTTGACTTTTATTTCAATCATGTAATAGAAAATTAGTAAACATTTGACTTTTATTTCAATCATGTAATCTTTTTTCAGATATCAACAGCAAACTTCAGGGACAGCGGTTCATTAGGAAGACTTCTCTCCAGCTTTTATGATATTTTCCAAGAGCTGAAACATCATGAAGAAGTGGAAAATAGCTGCATTATGCGAACTCTTCAAAGACGGCTCACAGATGATCAGATTCGTGCAATTGTCAAAGACGTCCACAAGCATAGCCATGTCCAGGAGATTCTGGCCTTGATAAGAAAAGGGTTTAAGAAGACAAACAAAAGTAAAACATTACTCACCATGATTAATTATGAAACAAAGTTGAAAAGAGCGATAGATGAGTTTGAGAGGGATATCATTCCCCACATGAAACACGAGGAAGAGGTAAGATATATATATACCCAAAACAAATTCCTGTTAGTATAGTCATCTGCTTGTGAGAATGTTAGAAGTTTCTGTAAGGCAAGACACAGAACAAGCATTTGAAAAGGTTTCTACTATATACCATACTTTCTTGTATATAAGACACCAAATTGTGTCTTAGGATTGTTAAAAAATAATCAGGCCTAGTTTAAAAAAATTAACTACAGAATATATTTGGCATTTTAATGAGGAGCCCTGTGTTCAGATGATCAAATTGGATAACATGCGCTTATTTTTGTCCTCTTTCTTAACACTTGCCTACGCTATGGCAGTGACTCAGTTATTGACTTGTCTAATTTCTAGGTGTTCCAGCCCTTGCTGATGGAGCATTTCACATTTGCAGAACTGAAATCCATCAGAGAGGAAGTTGTTGGTCTTCATAAAGCTTTCTTTGAGGTATACTTTGTGTTATTGTGGGCTATGCAAACAGATTGTTTCAAACATTATATGTTATTCTTTCTACAACTCTTGCACCTGATCTCGCTTTTTGATTGGTTGTTAGCTATGGTAAATCATATACATACCGAGGACATACCTAGGAATTTGTCATTCACACAATCCTTGCAGGTTCACTTGAAGCGAAAGAGACAAAAACCCTTGATTCAAATTTACTTCTCAATCTTTTCTAGTAAATGTATTTTCCATCCTTACAAAAGGGCACTAAAAGTAACAAAGACTGCAGGGTTTAAAAGCTAAATTTTTACAATTTTTGTTTATCTGCGCGTGCTGCAAACATCAGTTACATGCACTAGAAAACATGCCATTTCAAACGAGTGCGGGCTTTTTTGAATTTGTAAAATACTGTTTTCATTGTATTAATTATTTGTCACCTCATGATCAAAATTTACTGCAGAGTCACTTGGTGCTACGCTACTCAAGACAGCATTTTGATCATGAAGTGATGAATATTGTGGTGTATAAGAATACATACCTCCCACTGAAAACTATGGGAAATTTGTTAATACTCCTACCTTTTTCTGGGTTTTCACATAATTTTATGTTTTTAAGGCGGTATGATACTAAAAAAACTACAAGTTTGAAGTTCCTGTGTTTTTAATATTATTGCATGAAATTTGGCAGGAATAATTATTGATAGTGTAGTAGTGTAATGAACCTCAAAAACCTTGAAATTTTTACAATGCTTAGTAATATGAAGGCTTTTTACCAAAGAATGCTGGTTAAAATTATAAGCTTTTTGTTTGTTTACTTGATAATTTTCCATTTATGTCAACTATATAGCAATTTTAGGTTCATTACATAGTTTGAGGTATTAGCAATGAATATCCTTAGTTTGGTTTGTGTTCCAATTATAGTTTCAGAGCTAGAGCTGTTACCGTAAGCATTAAAATCATGTATTTTGGGTGTGGCTTGGTTACCATAGCAACAGTAACTGCCAAAATTGGTATCGAATGATTAGTCTCAATGAGGTTAATGATATGTGAAATAATAAAACTGCTAAGTCTTTTGCTTAAAATTTTTGTTGTCTTGGGTATCATACCCCCTTAAGAGTTTTTGCCAGCTGCCTCTTCTCATCCTAGCAAAATACCAAGCGTAAGAAAACACCCATTTCTATTGCAGGACTTAGGGAAACTGTTGCAATAGTTTAAATGAAGTATATAAACCATTGTGTTTAGATAGTTATTTGGACATTTCTCCTCAATATGCCCTCTTTAAGCCTAGTGCGCACTAGTGACATAACAACATAAGAATGACAGCACAGGAACAAAATTGTTTTCACTCATAATTCACATAATTCTAGCAATAATGCAAAGTTAAAAACACTGAGCATTTCTGTTGTTTTCCCAGACTTTTCTGGTTTTAACATATGCTCTTATTTTTGAGTCAAGGTGCTTTGAGCATCCTAGACTCTACAGGCCTGTAGCCAGGATTTTTCTTGGGGGGGGGGGGGGGGTGAAATCCGAAAAAGTGGACCTAATTCATAGTTTTGTCTACAAATAGCATGTCTATTGAGAACCAAAAGTGGACTTTTTGCAGGTTTTTGCAAGAAATTCTTCCATGTGGGCATTGTCTTAGTACCTGTTTGTTTCAAAATTGTCAACATACTCTTTGCTGATGAGGAGAACTGTGTTAATTATTTGTGCTTATTTTGAAAATAGATTGTCTGATTTTGAAGCAGTTTGTGCATTTTTAAATGTTTGAACATTCTCATGGTTTGAAGCAATTGGCACTTGTTCTAGAGTGCCCTATACTAAGTTTGAAGCAATTTGTAATTTTTAAGAAATGCTAGACTGAGTTTGTGAAGTTTTGAAGAATTGCATGACTGCGTTTGAATCAATAGGTGCATGTTTTGTAGATAGAGAAGGTAGCGACTGAGTTTGCAAAGCAGCGCGTGTATTTTCGAAGAGAGCGTGACTGCATTTGTAGGAACTAGTGCTTGTGCGCGTGACCGAGTTTGAAGCAGTTTGTGTCCTCTGCAGTTCAATTAAGTTGTTAGTTTGTCAGCAAAAAATTACAATGCTAGGAGAGCTTTTTTAGTCCTTTACTTTGAGCTGAGAAGGCCCAAACACATTGCCCCCACTAATTGATCGAATTACGATTTTGCACTTTTCTAGCTTATTTACATTCACAACACACATTGTATAATGGTAGTGCAATTAATTGTGCTGGGTATTTTAGTTTTGAGTACGAAAAGAAAAGGTGAAATTTGACATGTTGTTCAAAGTTTCGAACGATAATACGACACAAATAGTATGACTCTAATTATAGTCCATTTTTAAGCAAAGCTAAAAAAGTCTAGTGGTCCGATTGTCTGTCTATCAATGCGAAATCTTTGCGAAGCACAGGTTCAAGACCAACCTTGACTACATTTTTTCTCATCATTTTTTCTTTCCCTTTTCACTTTCACTTCAAAATTACTAAACAGATTTTCTTATGATAAAATTCACAGACACAGAGACACAGTCAGAACAATGTTTTTATGAGCGATTTTCAAATAGATTTCCAACTCAACATAATCACCAGCTACGCAGGCTAGTTGGCACCTAGACTCGTGTACCCTTTGGGTACCGATTTTGTTATGTTGCTAGTGTGCACCAGGCATTACTGTTTATATTGATTAAAAACAATAAGACACCTAGACATTAATACTTAGCTTGTGTAACATCTAATTTGCTTTGCTTGCTTTCTCAGAATAAAGAAGTGGAAGAGCCTCCCAAACACTTTGATAATAAAAGCACATGCAACGAGCAATTATCAGACAGTGAAAGCACTACAGATAACGACAGTGATAATGTGGTGGCCCAGTCAAATGGCAAACTAAAGGCTAAATCGACCCAAGTCACCCTGATCCACAATCTTCCACCTGAAATACTGAACAAGATATTCAGCTATTTAAATCCTAAAGACTTGTGCCGCACCTCTCAGGTGTGCAAATCCTGGTCGGTTTTTGCCAAAGATGGACAGTTATGGAAACATCTGTATCCTGTTCGCTGGATCTGCAAGAATGATTGGTGTTTTGGAGAAGTGGAGGATACAGATTGCAATTGTAATAAGAAAGTCATTAGCAGATTTCTGGAGTCTGGTGTTGAAGGGCTTCAAATAAGCAGGTGAGTATTTGGTACAATTACAAGTCAAACTGTTAAACAGTAGCAGCAAAAATGTCAGTCTTAGCAAATCACTTTCAAGATCTTCAAACAATCAAATAAAAGCAAGTCCAATACTTTTCAATTCTTTAGTTTATTTTTGAAGAATTCCAAATATGTATTATTATTCATAGCTGTTCAAAATGTTACTAGTCATGTTGCTGTATACTTAATGCATTAGCATAAAGATAACAGTACCCTGGGTTACCAGAGCCTCCAGACTTCTCTCGCCCAGTGACTCTCAGCCAAAATGCCATGACGAGTGAAGCAAGGAGGCTGTGGGCGGGCGAGGAGCTTTTTTCAGTTCCAGAAATACAGATTTTATATTCTGCAGCTGATTGGTCAACGAGATTTTTATAGTAACACAAAACCATATTTGGTCAATATACCCATATTTGGGATTAGCATAAAAAAAGGTTGAAAGTAAAGCTGTTTGATCATGTGTTGTTGGTTTGCTTACACACAAGTACACACGGAGTTCATCGCTAGTTTTGAGCGTTATCAAAGGTCCTTGATTCTCCTTATTGTTTTCGGGCTTGAGCTGCAGGGATCTCGCAGTTTGTACCGAAGGCAAAGTTGAGGGTGTAGCTAAGCATGCCCGCATCGGGGCGAGAACAGTGACTTTCCAAGGCTTTTCCAACCTATCACTCTCGATTGCTCACATGTCCTTGCGTTTGTTGATTTGAATTTTTGCAGTTCTCTATCAATGATTCCTTTACATTCTCCAGAATCCCTCCTTCTTTGTCTTAGAGCCAGTAAACAAATTAAACTTGCCTAAAGAAGTGTTGTTGCAGATATGACATAAATCAGTGCGGGAGAAATTATCCATGGGCCATTAAATAACAAAACTTTGAAAGCTTACAGCTCTCGTGTTGTGTGACTGACGTCATACCCCCAAAACTGGTTTAGGCATGTAATTCGAGACTGGAACTGAAAAAAGCTACTTGCCCGCCCAGAGCCTTCCTGTTCGCTTGTCATGGCATTTTGGCTGAGCATCACTGGACGAGATAAGTTTAGAGGCTCTGGTACCCAGATTACCAAAACAACAGCTACTTGGGACTGAAAAATGTCATCAATATGTAAACTTGCATCCCAAGCATTGTTGGTTTCTAGTTCTTGGAGCAAAATGCAAAATACACCAGAGAGAGCTCCAAATGACTTCTTTAGACCTTTAGCAATACCTATCATACAGTAATCATCTGTACTGACTTGTTTAGACTATTACCAATACTTATCATACACTTATCATTCGTACTGACTTGTTTAGACCTTTAGCAATACTTATCATACACTTATCATCCGTACTGACTTGTTTAGACCTTTAGCAATACTTGTCGTACACTTATCATCCGTACTGACTTGTTTAGACCTTTAGCAATACTTATCATACACTTATCATTCGTACTGACTTGTTTAGACCTTTAGCAATACTTATCATACACTTATCATCCGTACTGACTTGTTTAGACCTTTAGCAATACTTATCGTACACTTATCATCCGTACTGACTTGTTTAGACCTTTAGCAATACTTATCATACACTTATCCCGTACTGACTTGTTTAGACCTTTAGCAATACTTATCGTACACTTATCATCCGTACTGACTTGTTTAGACCTTTAGCAATACTTATCGTACACTTATCATCCGTACTGACTTGTTTAGACCTTTAGCAATACTTATCGTACACTTATCATCCGTACTGACTTGTTTAGACCTTTAGCAATACTTATCGTACACTTATCATCCGTACTGACTTGTTTAGACCTTTAGCAATACTTATCGTACAATTATCATCTGTACTAACTTGTTTAGACCTTTAGCAATACTTATCGTACACTTATCATTCGTACTGACTTGTTTAGACCTTTAGCAATACTTATCGTACACTTATCATTCGTACTGACTTGTTTAGACCTTTAGCAATACTTATCGTACACTTATCATCCGTACTGACTTGTTTAGACCTTTATCAATACTTATCGTACACTTATCATCCGTACTGACTTGTTTAGACCTTTAGCAATACTTATCGTACACTTATCATCCGTACTGACTTCTTTAGACCTTTAGCAATACTTATTGTACACTTATCATCGGTACTGACTTGTTTAGACCTTTAGCAATACTTATTGTACACTTATCATCCGTACTGACTTGTTTGTGCTTGTAGCTCATATGCTGATGCTGATGCAGACATGGATGAGTCGGGTGAGAGTGATGATGACTGTAGTCAGGGTTCTAGTGCACAGATTCAAAGACTTCTTGGCATCACTAACTACCTTCTGCCCCTGGTTGGCAAACATGTACAGACGCTCAAGTTGGCCTGCTGTCCATACCTGTCAAATGGACTGGTAAGCAGCACCACACTAGTATTCTCAATCCTCACTACAGAATATCAATGATATTTCAGCTGGAATCATAATATACTTGGTAAGCAGCACCACACTAGTATTCTCAATCCTCTCTACAGTATATCAATGATATCTCAGCTGGAATTATAATATACTTGGTAAGCAGCACCACATTAGTATTCTCAATCCTCTCTACAGAATATCAATGATATTTAAGCTGGAATTATAATATACTTGTTAAGCAGCACCACACTAGTATTCTCAATCCTCTCTACAGTATATCAATGATATTTCAGCTGGAATTATAATATACTTGGTAAGCAGAACCACACTAGTATTCTCAATCCCCTCTACAGTATATCAATGATATTTCAGCTGGAATTATAATATACTTGGTAAGCAGCACCACACTAGTATTCTCAATCCTCACTACAGAATATCAATGATATCTCAGCTGGAATTATAATATACTTGGTAAGCAGCATCACACTAGTATTCTCAATCCCCTCTACAGAATATCAATGATATCTCAGCTGGAATTGGAATACAGTACACCGAAAACTTAAAATGGACTCTGCCAAATTTTCGTCTTTAATAAGACTTCTTCAGGGTAGACTGAAGAAGGTGAATCATAACAAGCTTATTTACATCAGAATAGTGGCGCGAGACGCAAAAGCATTACAACTGACAAAAACGCGCATTTTCTAATAGCTAATTCATAGCGCGCGCTATGGATAAAAAGAATTTACACATCTCTACGTGGGTTCCTACTACAAAAAAAGTCATCACTATTAAGACCCCGCGGATAGATAGACTTAAGCCGATAAGCCCACTGGCCTTCCCTTTCCCTAAGCTGACCCTCAGAGTTACACTTATCTATGTACCATAACATTATTAAGACCTAAATGATTGTCGCAATGAAAATGTTGATAGATAAGGTCATCCTTAACTCTTTCACTAACCGGTAAACTAGGGTGCTTATTTAACCTACTTTTATGATTATTAAAATGCTTCCTAAAACTATTGATAGTAGACCCTACGTATTGCTTGCTACACATAGAGCAAGTAATCAGATAAACAACAAAATCTGAGTTACAGTCCAAGTCAAAATTAATGACATATTTCTTATTAGTAACTGTACTGCGAAACTCCCGCCCTGTCTTAAGAAAGTTACACACCCTACACCTTTTACCGCCACACTTACCACAACCTCTAACCTGAGTACTATCCTCTTTAAGAGAGGAGTGCACCAACATATCCTTTAAACTCCTAGGTTTCCTATAAGCCACCATAGGTACCCTACCAATAGCACCCCTACATCTACTAGAAGATTCTAGAAATATGAGCTAAAATTACTACTACGTGTTGTGTACTATCACGTTGGTATTAAGTGATTATTTTTTATTGAAAATAGCCGTACAATCGAGAAATATAAACTTAAACGACATGAGCGCCATAGCATAGGGCTGCTCAAGTGCACCAACATATCCTTTAAACTCCTAGGTTTCCTATAAGCTATAAGGTGTATAAGGTGTAGGGTGTTTGGTATTAGAAATGTAGGGGTTTGGTATTAGAAATGGCTAAATTGTTATTCTTATTTACATATTTCCTATACCTGGGTTTGGTATTAGAAATGGCTAAATTGTTATCCTTATTTACATATTTCCTATACCTGGGTTTGGTATTAGAAATGGCTAAATTGTTATTCTTATTTACATATTTCCTATACCTGGGTTTGGTATTAGAAATGGCTAAATTTTTATCCTTATATACATATTTCCTATACCTGGGTTTGGTATTAGAAATGGCTAAATTGTTATTCTTATTTACATATTTCCTATACCTGGGTTTGGTATTAGAAATGCCTAAATTGTTATCCTTATTTACATATTTCCTATACCTGGGTTTGGTATTAGAAATGGCTAAATTGTTATTCTTATATACATATTTCCTATACCTGGGTTTGGTATTAGAAATGGCTAAATTGTTATCCTTATATACATATTTCCTATACCTGGGTTTGGTATTAGAAATGGCTAAATTGCTATCCTTATTAACATATTTCCTATACCTGGGTTTGGTATTACAAATGGCTAAATTGTTATCCTTGTATACATATTCCCTATACCTGGGTTTGGTATTAGAAATGGCTAAATTTTTATCCTTATAACATATTTCCTATACCTGGGTTTGGTATTAGAAATGGCTAAATTGTTATCCTTGTATACATATTCCCTATACCTGGGTTTGGTATTAGAAATGGCTAAATTTTTATCCTTATATACATATTTCCTATACCTGGGTTTGGTATTAGAAATGGCTAAATTGTTATCCTGATATACATATTTCCTATACCTGGGTTTGGTATTAGAAATGGCTAAATTGTTATCCTGATATACATATTTCCTATACCTGGGTTTGGTATTAGAAATGGCTAAATTGTTATCCTTGTATACATATTCCCTATACCTGGGTTTGGTATTAGAAATGGCTAAATTTTTATCCTTATATACATATTTCCTATACCTGGGTTTGGTATTAGAAATGGCTAAATTGTTATCCTTGTATACATATTCTCTATACCTGGGTTTGGTATTAGAAATGGCTAAATTGTTATCCTTATATACATATTTCCTATACCTGGGTTTGGTATTAGAAATGGCTAAATTGTTATCCTGATATACATATTTCATAAAGTGTTGCTCTGGTCTTTTGATTTCATTGTTTGTTGAATCCCATTGCTTCCAGGGCTTTTTTTCACACCTTCTACACATTAGTTTTTCTTACTTGTTACTTTGTTTTTGTCTTACTTTTTTTTACGACTTACCAGGTGTTTAAGATGCTGTCACATTGTCCTAATGTGGAGCGCCTGGACCTGTCGCAGACTGCTGTATCTGACTATGGCTTAAAGGGGTATGATCTAGGTTACCGTTCTGGTACAAGGTTACTGACTCTAGTGATAAGCCTAGTTCGACACTGTGTGAGACTGCTCTTCTATGTTTTAATGTGGTACGATCCCTGTGCCTTACACCTAACCCAAACACTTATCTCTCTCTTACCAACACTCTTTGGCATTTTGGATGGACCATGAGATATTTCAGGGAGGGGATGGCAAAGTTTTCACAGTGGAGGAGATTTGTGCAGACCACCCCCCCCCCCCCAAAAAAAATAAATATATAAAAAACCCTCAAATATGTAAGGTAAGTCCCTTATTTATTAATATTATCAATTCATTTGCTTGTTAGGTTATTCCGGCGTGGTGGGGGGTCCCAACTGAAAACCTTTGATGTCTCCGGGTGCAGTAACCTAACAGACAAGGCCCTAGTGAGCCTGTCTAGTGCCCTTGGTGAGGCCACCTCAAATGCTGACATTGAGGAGGGAAGGTGTGATTGTACGGCAGCATGCAAGTGTTCCAAGGTGGATGAGCAGAATTTGCAAGGGAAGAGGACCCTCCGATATTTGAGCCTATCAGGCTGCTACCAGCTAACAGATGCTGGATTAAGGTACGCCCATCATTCTGTCGGCACATAACCTTGCATAGGGTGTGCATACAATCCCCCTGATGCAAAAAAGTGGGTCATTTCTCTTATTGAAGGATAAACAAATATCCTTTTCCTATATGATGACTACGCATGTGCACCCCCTGTAGCAAATCCTGGGTACTGTCTGTTTTGAGCTTATTACTCTTTGAAAGCATTTTTTCATACTCAGTAACTTGGAAACACAAACCGGTTCATTCATCACAGAGGTTTCTCTTTAAATGGCATAAACTGGCGAAAATGGCAGTACTGGTTTCACTGCATACTTTTTTATCAATTTTTAATTGGAGAAAGCTATTTAAAACCTCCATAAGAAGGACGCACCTTCAATCTTTGGCTTTCCACCAACGTTAACTCCACCTGTTCTGTCTAGTAGACTCATGTGTGCAAATTACTATTCTGGCAAAGTAATTATTACAAGCAAACACATTCTATAAAATTAAGAGAGCATGATATAACCTCTACCCACGCCATCAAATGTTTCATTGATTTTGAAGTGTTGGTGTTTTTTTTGTATGTTTATTGATGATTTACATTCTATTAATGTACAGTATAGATCCTTGTAATTTTTTTATCCTCCTCAATATAATATTATTTAAAGGAATGATCAGCCTTTAAATCTTTTAGAAGGATAGGCAAGCCAGTCTATAGCTAAATAACAAATATATTGGGTGGAGAGTGGGTAAAATAACTCTAAAATTTCAATTCAAACTTGAGGAGAGGGGTGCTTTGTATTACGGTGCTAATAATATACATGTACAAATTTCTCGATTCTGATTGGCTGAGAGCAGTGCGATTTTTATGTAACACCAGTTGTTATACCAGTGCGATTACATTCAAAGTCAAAATCCAAGAAAATTAGCATTTTCTTACATGATAGATACTGTACTCTACATAATTTTAAAAACCTTTTTTGATAAAAACAATTCAATTAGTAAGAAAAAGAGCGAAATGACATGAAAATCGTTAGGATTTGGGTGAGAAAGTTTTCAATTTTCATAAATCGTCATGAGTGCTGTTGACAAATCATGCCAGTTCTGACGAGAGCCTGTGCTGTTTTACCGTGTTTCAAACAAAAACTTCACTTCCCTAATTTGCACATGTATATTGTTAATATATAATCATAAAGTTTTCTCATTCAATTCGGGATAAATTTGCACTTGTGAGTTTTTCAAAAAGCTCAAATTGCACTCGCTGAAGACACCTTGTGTATTTATGATACTTTTTAAAAAACTCACTTTGTGCAAATTAATCCTGAATTGAACTCGAAACTGTATGATTACCTACAGTACATTAACCAGTTCTGTAGCAGTCCTAGTTTCATATCACTCAGCATTTGTTTTTATCTTTTTGCCTCAAATATTGTAGATTTGAACAATCCAAAACTACCTTAATGATACAAAACTATTAACCTTTCCTGGGATATAAAAATAAATCCAGCTTATTCCATCCATAATGGTTTGTTCAGAAAGTATTGTTATTTCCAAGCGATTTTCATAATTGTTGCTAAAATGAGCGGTGTTTACTGCACAGTGAACTGACCCGCGTCTAGAAAGTTAGATAAAAACAATACCTCCTTTACCAAAAATGTCCTAATTTTTATACGAATGCTTAGAAGAAAGAATGTATGTTAATGTGTATGGTTTTTTTTCTGGCTTGATGCGATTTTTTCGATTTACATTGCTTTTAGTTTATCGTGCTTCCTGGAGGTCGTGGGTATAGTCCCATATTGCCCTGCACCCATAGTATGTTTTTGGTTTGACTGCAGATAAAAAACTGCAAAAAGGATTGATTTGATTATCCTGTTCTCAATTAATCATTTTATTCCCAGTAATGTTAATTTTAAACGGTTAATTTTTATTATGTGGGCCTTTTATTTTAGTCATTTGGCTGAATAAAGAACTTCATTTTAAAAACAACCTCCTTGATATTATTTAGCGCTTGATAAAATATTGTTCTATATTAAAATAATTACTGAAACTATGATTGATATATCAATATCCTAGGATGATTAAATAAAACGGCCAAGATTAGCCATAGTTAAATCATTAGCTGGCTAACTAAAAAGTGATATGGGATTGTTAACAAACGGCTTTTTTTAGCTCTTGTGCATGAAAAATTAACAAAATAAATCAAATTCTAGGTCTCACCTTATCCTGTTATCTTCTACATTTTTATTTTGCCATTTTAGTATTTGTGTGGGTTGACGACAGAATTTTTGGGTGATACGGAACTATATCCCCTGCTCAGAACTACTACCACTATGTGCAAACAGAAAATACCAATATATCAATGAAATTTGAAAATGTGTAGTCTTTTCTGTGCATATTATATGCATAGGTAAATTTGTAGTCGTCTTAGAAAAAATCATGAGCATTGGGTCCTCCAAAAAAAAAAAATAGCAATTTTAATATGAAGTGATACGGAACTGGTTATCGCACTGCATACGTATTCAAATCATATTTTTTTTACATTGTTTTATTTATCCCACAGATCACTGGCAAGCAATGGTGGACTTCCCACACTGGAATTCTTGGACTTATCAGGCTGTTTGAATGTTACGGCACAAGGTCTGTGTGACCTTGTATCTGTGTGTCCTTCCCTGGACCATGCCCAGTTCTTTTATTGCGATAACATTGATGCAGGACCATACCCAGATACAGCGAGTGGATGCCAAAATCTTGAATGCACCAACCGAGTGTGCTGCCGTCTAGGAGAGTGAATAATGGGTGTGATGGAAGGAATCAAGTTGTTCATAGATTCTATAAAGTGTAGCTCACATCACATCAAAAGTCAAATGCTTTTAGAATGGACTTTTTTGGCTTTATGCACACAGTCTTTCTTGTCTTCTGCCACTTTTTTCATGTTTTCTAGTTTTCAAACGTTTTCTTTTGTGTCATTTAACAACAAAATGTTAATATTTATGTAGTACCATAAAGAAAATGGCAGGAGAGATCAAGGACATACAAGTTTACTAGTGGTCAATAAGTTGAAGTATATTACACCAAAGTGTATTTCTCACTTTCTACCCCCTGGGATTAAAGTGTCGCCATGTACAGATGAAATGGGAAAATTCACTCAACATGAATGATGCTTTTTCAAGTTTAATATTCAAAATGTTCTAAAAACTTTATTTTATGTTCCAAATCTTTTTTCCCCAAAAGATAGTTATTATAATTGTGTGCATAACAACTGTGAGATTGCCTAATAAGTTTATTGTGAATTTGATATTCTAGCTTAAAGCAAACATGAAGTGTATATGGATAGTGTTATGTTTATGTTAAAAAGGTTATTATTAATAAGTATAAATCAGTAAAATGCATGCTTGTATTGCTGTTGCATTTATTACCATTTACCAGCAAATCTGAAAGACCATGCCAACATATGCTGTGTAGGTACTGTTCCAGGCTGATAAGATGGTCATCTATAAAGTTGGTTCTCGCTAGGTTGAAGTGTAACACAAGTGATATCAGGTCCAATGCACAAATCAAGCAGTTCTCTAACTCTGTGAGAATTGAGAGTCACTTTGTGGTGTGCTTGAATCCTAGGGAAACCCAACCTCAGTAACTAGCACCTCCAAACGATCCCATCAGGGGAGTTGGAATAGATTTTGACAGCAGAATTGTGCAAAATAAAACCACGAAATACTCTATTGTTGTTTTGTTTGTGAAAATCACCACTTCTGTCAGGCATGTAGCTAGTGGCGGGCACAGGGAGTGCATGTAACCCCCCCCCCCCCCCCCCTTTGCTGCTACAAACACAGTTTTTTAATAATTAAAAAAATTGACCAATATATATATTTTTTCAAATAAAATTTTGGTCTACATGCCTTCAATAGATCCTGGCTATGCACCTGCACTGTCTAGTTTAAGATATGCTATGTTTCCATAGAAAACCTGGTCTGACATGCTGTGTTTCCATAGAAAACCTGGTCTGACATGCTGTGTTTCCATAGAAAACCTGGTCTGACATGTTGTGTTTCCATAGAAAACCTGGTCTGACATGCTGTGTTTCCATAGAAAACCTGGTCTGACATGCAGTGTTTCCATAGAAAACCTGGTCTGACATGCTGTGTTTCCATAGAAAACCTGGTCTGACATGCTGTGTTTCCATAGAAAACCTGGTCTGACATGCTGTGTTTCCATAGAAAACCTGGTCTGACATGCTGTGTTTCCATAGAAAACCTGGTCTGACATGCTGTTTCCATAGAAAACTTATGCATAAGCACATGTCAAGACATAGCGGAGGTATTAAAAACTTCAAAAGCAATATATATGATTTTTGCTACATTTATGGCTATAGGTTGGGGGACTTGAATACTTTTTTAGTCACAGAGACTCGCTCATATTTAAGAGAAAATTATTCTAGTTGTCAATTTTTTTTGAAGTGCTACCATGGTACCCGTTTATGTTTTGTGTTTATGTAAACTTCATTATTTTTCTTTGTTTAGTATTCCATCTTTTGTATACATAGATAATATAGATAATTATTTTTGTGTATATCAATATTTAGATAAAGTACAGAGAATATATTTTCCATGCCTAGATTTGCCCTGGGGTCTCTGCGTGTTTGAAAATATCATGCATATTTGCAGTAAAAGCCTTCGTTACACAGCTTTAAAATATTTGCTGCACCTGCCTTGTGTTGAAATATAACATGTAGTAAAAACATATTTTAAAACTACATTTCTGACTTACTCGACTCTAGTGTTAGCTATCTTCTTTGGATTTGTCCTTAAAGGTATACCAATCAAAATCAATTTAAATGATTGAGAAATATTGAAACGCTTGACAAGTTAACAGCTGTAATGGATAAAGAGTGGAAATTTGCATATTGATAGAAGGAATTGTGATGTGTCTACAACTATCTATATTCTCACAAAGAAAGCAGGCTCACATTAGACATTGAAAGGGGACAATAAATGTTTTGCATAGTCTTGAGCCCTAAGTATGGGGGCTACCGTGTGCATGATGAAATTTCTAAATCAGGCTATGGTCTAATGCTTCTAAGCGAAGATAGCTTTCAAAAGAATATTTTTTGTGTTGTTCTCTACATACTGTAAACCTTGAGTATCAATTGATGATCCCAAATCTCAAAGCTTTACCACAAGGAAATAAACAAGTTCTAAACTTTTGGGGTGTTTACAGACCGCTTAACCCTTGATAGAAATATTACATTACAAGGGATTTAACTAAGCTTTAAAAATGTTATGGTATTATTGAATACACAACTATAAGAACCATAAACAGTAAAATAAAAAAGTTTTATGTAATATTCTTCATTTATTATTTTTTTTAGATAATTCGATATCTGTACAACGTTTTTCACTCGTATATTTTGGGACATTGTTGGTATTTACAATATGGACATAACATGGTCGACAACGTACGAACGGCTACCAAGTGTTTGCGAATGTTTCCTATTTCTTTGTCCATAAAAATAAGATGAATCTGTATGTTCTGGATAAGACCAGCGAAGAGTATAAAACAGTCTCACGTATCTACAATGGCATGAAATTCCCATTTTTGGCTTTGACAATTGAAAACCTATTTTCACTTAGTCATGTACTAAACGTTAAATTGGTTTCTTGTCAAAATAATACTTTCAATATTCATAAAATAAAACGCCGCGACCAAGGTATAAAACACTCTGCTCTTACTATACAACTTAACCTTGAAACTCAATGATAACAAAATATTAAAAACCAATAACTAAATTCTTATAAAATCATATCCAGTATGTGAGTTTCAAACTATCATTCAAATTCAAGATGCATATTTCTAATTGCGAATTCTCTATATGCACTACCTCCCTGCGATTTTCGGAAGTACAGTTCTTGTGTTTAGCGAAGCAGAGTCGTTCACATCTTCCCCGATCTCTATGGGTCTCCGTGGCTTGTTTTTTCCAGAAGATGGTCCCGTAGGTGGAAACTTTCCTACCGCGGATCGACGTTTCTCGGTCGAAGTAGCGGAAGCCAAGTTATTGTTACTTTCGGGGGCCCGTGGCAAGGCTCTTCGTCTTAACCACGGATGTCGCAAAGCTTGGGACGGCGTCATACGAGCACTTGGGTCCCATTCTAGACATCTCTTCAAGAAATCGATAAACATAGCATCGTCGCATCCTTTGAGAGCCTGTACAAAGGTCTTGGAGTTTGGTGCACCTCTGGTTTTACCGCGCCGCGAACGACCTCCGCTAACAGCAACGCTTCCGTCAGGTAGTGTTGTGATAGTACAGTATCGGGGATAACCTTTAGAGTTTATGAAGTTCTTCGCTCGTTTGGAGGTCTCTCTTAACTTTTCTGGGATATAACCAAGCAGTTCCATATTACAAGCAAGTTGGTCGCCTTCATCTTCTCCCGGGAACAACGGGTAGCCAGTTAAAAGTTCAGCAAGAATACAACCAAAGCTCCACATATCGATAGGCATACCGTAGCGTGCCCCTAAGATGACCTCCGGTGCTCGGTAAAACCTACTCTGGATGTATGTGTAAATTCTCTGGTGTTCGTAACAACTCGATCCGAAGTCAATAACCTTTATTCCACTTCTTCCTTGCTGTTTAAGTAGAATATTTTCCGGTTTCAAGTCACAATGAATTATGCGGTTTTTGTGCAAAGCGTCTAAACATTGAAGAATCGAGTGAGCAAACTTGCGTACCAATGGTAAACTAAAACCTTGGAATTTGTTCTTCTTAATTAGCTCGTAGAGATTCATACTTAGAAGTTCGAAAGTCATACAGACATGGTTCCTAAATGTGAAATGTTCCAACATGTGAATTATATTATGCGTGTTGTCCTTATCTTGTTTCTTCAGATGTTCTAAGATCCGAATTTCTTCTTGTGCTTGCCGATGAAAGCGTTTCTCGTTTCGTACCATTTTCAAAGCTACGTGCGTGTTAGTCTTGTGATCGAGTGCCTTCACAACTTGTCCAAAGCTTCCTTTACCGATAATCTTGAGAACTTCGTACCTGTAGGCGATGTGGTCTTTAGGAACATGGATATATGAACCTTGCTCGTCGTCATATCCACAATTATTTGCGCCACCAACCACACCTTGCCGTTTCTTTGCAGCCTCGCCGACAAAATAAATTTGCGAATAATTGAAGATCTCGTGGGTCTCGTAGCCAGATAGCTTGTGCATATATTGCTTCATAGCCACCTCTGCTGTGAAAGACCGACTCTTTTGCGAGCCTGTGCTGTTACTGCTTTGTCTTCGCTCTATTACTGAGGGTGAGCGTCCCGTCCTAGAAACCGATGGTAGACCATGGTCATGGACTACAGGCATCGATTTTCCCTGAAGCTTGTTATTCGTCTCCTCTTCGAATAACTGTTGCACTTGAATACTTCCCAAATGCGGTAAAGTTCCCCCTCCATTCGTACCATCGTGACTTTGGTGTTTTAAATTTGCTTTTGTTGACGGCTTGAGTGGAGGTAACAAATCCGTACTCGCGGTTTTTCCATCCATAATACCGCCGCTTGTTAACAGGGAACCGGTGCTGGCAACCTGTAAATGTGGCTTTCTCCCAGACGTAGTAATCATACCCTACGATCTGCCCTTGGTATAGCCGTTATAACTAATATCTTTTCGTTTATGTTAGAGCTAGACTAAAGTAAATCGCCTTCCTACGCTTTCTCCTTCTTTTTGTCAGCCGCTTTGTGATGTTTCCCTTTGCCACGTTGCCAGGTGACTTTAAGCCAATCAGAACGCTAGAATCTGGCGTCTTGGCAACCACAAGCGTAAATAACTTTCGCGGGTATATGACGTAAGGAAAACACTTACATATGATTGGTTAATTCTGGAAAATAACGGCTGTTTATTGGTTGTTTACTTTTACCACCCTTACTGAAGTCTTTTGTGTCACTGTTGTTTGAAGTTTATTTTGACCACAGAGATATTAACTAAGAAAATTATCTACGTTTTATTAGTTTTAGTAGTTTAACTTGGTAATATACATTGATAAATAGCTTTTACAGATTTCACTATTTTGAAACCAACAAATGCGATATTTTAAAAGAAAGTGATATTTTCAAAGATTCATTTACTCTAGGAAAAAATGTTTTACTTATTGTGTAATCAAAATAATTCTAAACAGATACCGAATGGCTGGGATTTGTACAGTATATGCTTCACATATGCGTAGTAGAAGGGGGGTGGTGAATAGGGGTATGTAAATCCGCCGATCCGCAACATTTTCGGGGCAAATCCGTGGATCCGCAGATATTTTTAGATCCGCATGGCTTGACAGATAAACAATAGCATCGATTGAAATTCATATAAAATCCGAAATTCGGCCGTCAAAGCAGTCAAAATCCGAAATCCGTGCCCAAATTGTCAACAGATCCGTGATCCGCCGTATTTCCAAAATCCGTCAATCCGCTGAAATAATCATCAAAATCCGTAATCGGTGAGCATTTCGGGGCTGAATCTGCCGATCCGCGAACCTATTCACCCCCCCCCCCCCCCCCCTAGAAGAGAGAAGAGAAATATAGATGTAAACAAGGGGGTTAAAGGGATCCCCCTCCCCTTGGCGGCCAAAAAGTGGTAATTTCTAATAATGGACTCTTCATATATATGCTTATTTTATTTGTTTTATTTAAACATTATGTGACATACATTTGCCCCAAGAGCTCGGTGGCTCATCTAGGGGGCTCGTGTACATTACAGTTTTTAATCACTTATGGCTCTCAACAATATATACTTTTTATATAATGCTTTTTCCATATGATGACTGCGCACCCCCCCCCCCCCCCCCCCCCACCCACCCCACCCAAGACAATCCTGGAAATGAGTCTGGTATTTATTTTTAACATCCAACCCACAGCTATTTTGATTAAAAACTAGGTTAAAATCTTTTAAAACCAGCTTATTTGGGCCAAAATTGAGGATTGTTCATACGAGCAATTCTATTTGATAGTAGGCATTCAAGCATGCCGTGAGCACGTTCGAAAATGCGCGCAAGCATTCGACCATTCTTTTGCCTTCGGCGCCATTTGTGAAGTATGTGTCTGGTGGAGACACATATACGTGTCTCGTTGAGGGAAACGTTGCGTGACTGAATCAAAAAGCGGCTGCGAGGCGACTACACTTAGGACCCAGGCTTGTTTCTTCTAAAAAAAACGCCAGGTAAAAAAAGAATCGTACTTTAAAATCTATAATAGTTTTAGTTCTTGTGAATATATAAGAGTTCGTGTAATCCGTTTCCGTGTTAGCAGAGAGTCCGTGTTATCCTAGTAGAAATGGCTGAAAAATAGTCTCTTGTCTAGAGGGCTTCAACTATTTAACAACTGATCAAACGCGAAATTCCGTGAAAGGTAAGCGGGTAAGCTTGTTTGCTCACGCTCTTCTACTTTCATGCCGCACCGGAAAAAAAGAAAGAGAAAGCGGGTCCTTTAGAACAACGCGCTTTTGTTCTGGCGATACTCTTTTACTCTTGGCGGCATGAAAACGCCGCCTCGGTCTCGTTAGCAGCGCGCGTCTAACTTGGCTGAACGCACGTTTCACTGAGAAAGCGACTATGAAAGTTCTAGAGTTTTTTCGGAGCTCTGCATTTTATTTTTACAATGCCTTTATTTTTCTTAAGAAACCTCCAGAAATAAGAACAGCTGTGTGCGTTTGGAAAAAATACGGAAACTCCACTACTTTCTTCAAATTTTCGCGGCTGTTTGAGACGTTTTTACAAAAATGCTTTTGAAACACTTTAATATTTTGCACCGTAAAGATCAAGAGCGGCTCAGTGGTCTAGTGGTATGATTCTCGCTTTGGGTGCGAGAGGCCACGGGTTCGATTCCCGTCTGAGCCCTCGGTTTATTTCTTTTTTTTAAAGTAAACTGTTTGTTTTCTTTGATATCCTTTTTTTATTTTTAATGTTTTACTTCTTTAAAGAAAATAACAAGCAGTTCAATCTTCTAAACACGAACGCGCGCTATGAAAGGGATAGCTCAGCCCCCTTTTTAGCAAGCTCTCGCGCAAGTCGTCGTCATTCACAGCTAGACTTCATTGAGTGCGGACCTCTGTAAACCGCCGGAAGAAAACATGCTAAAAGTATGGTTTGCAAAGCTGAAACTTAAAGGAAAGACTCGTTGACACCGTCAGCGGTATATGTTTGCTTCAATAGTATGTTATCGGCCACTCTAGAACTCTCTTGTAGCATTTTGGTCTCTTTCTACGGAGCTCTGCACTCAGTGATGTCAAATGACGAATGACAGCTTGTCTTAGGCAAGTCCCTTTTATAGTGCGCGTTCGTGTTTAAGAGGGTGTACTGAGATTAGCGTTGCTCAGTAACGACGTTGCTACGCTAGTGGCGTTAAGTGCGCGCGTACATAACACGAAATTCGTCAGTCGCAAGCTTTCTTGAAATAAAAGAAACAAAAATATGCAATCAAAGTTTACGAAAATGGACTTTAAGTTGATCTCAACCTTACCTTATATTCCCCATGTTTGTAAAAACGAACAACCATTCAGCGAAGATTTTCAAGGCAATGTTTTTAAAGCCCAAGTTTTCAATTTTCACTATGTCTGCGTGCGCCGCAACACCGGTTGCAGTCCTTAGAAGTGTAAATTCCACGAAGCACTATTGGATTTTGTTTTTAAACTTCATTTCAATTTCATTATTAGATCATCTGAGATATCAGCGTGTTTAAGCAGGCCGTCTGTGCACGCGCGGGCTTTGTTTTACTTCCGGTTGCGTTTTCTTAAAAAGTTTTTATTGTCGCCAAATTATTTTTTAAAAACGCAATATTTTTCATTATTCCTTATTATTGAAATCTCCTTTATACGGCGACGGCATCAAGAACGGCGCTCGCGCTCACGGCGTTGTCGTCCGCGACGGCAAATAGAACGGCATTTTCCTATTTTCACATTTTACGCGCGCCGTCAGGAACGTCAACGGTCGTTTTGGAATATGCGCGAGCGCGCGCGCCGTTCTTGATACCGTCGCCGTCGTCCTTGCGTAAGCGTTAGGTCTCTACAGTGGAACCTGATTTTACGATGTGACTCGGGCGAGAAAGCAAATGTATCGTAAAATCGAGGTATCGTTAGAAAGAGGTACATTGAAAATATTAATGTCTCTATAGTACAGTGTTATAGCGTTCTGATGGTTTTAAAAAATACCTCGGCTCTCACATCATGGTTTCCTTCATGAGTTTTAAGACCCGCAAAGGACTAGCTTGTTAAGCCTGCGATTCCCTTGATCTGTCGCTCAAAACTCAACATCAACCTGAAACTTCCAAAGGAGGCTTTCGCTGGAAACTGCTTTCGGGCAAAGACGACTCCCGTCTAATCCTGTGGAACCCCGGCCGACGTCCCGTTAGGTCTCGCAAGCTGACCTTCCCTGCCACTATATCAAGGGACACGGGGATCCCGCACACGACCTGCCATCCGCCATAGCCATCACATCCAAATTGCAACTGGGCTTGAATGTACGGCGGCGTGCGGCGACGACGACGACGACGGCGATGATGATGATGATGATGATGATAAAAATAATATGAATGCTAGTTCACGTGAGCGCAGATACAACGTGGTCAAGTCGAAGGCATACGACTCATGTCTGACCACAGAGCACAGCTTAGGCCTAGTTTAAAGGCCGCATTAACGTCGCGCCGTATAAAATTCGAATTTTAGTCGAAGTAAATATAGCGGTGGTTTTAGACGCCGTTTTAAATTAGTTGTAGGTAAATAATTTAGTTCTAGCGGGCTAGCGATAAGTGCCTGCGCTATAACAATGACAGCGGTATATGGCTCGTTTCGCGGCTTGAAACTTCATGTAGCCATCAATATAGTGTGTCCTGGATACTAACTCTAACCCAAACCCTAACCATATTGATGGCTACATGAAGTATTATGCTTTATCGAGTATTAAAAGGTACTGTTGGTCTAAGCTGAAACGGTACTGTCGGTCTAAGGCCTAGTTTAAAGGCCGCATTAACGTCGCATTAAATTCAGTCGTAATAAATTTGTACAATTTTATACATGGTTAATTCGTCGTCTAAAACCATTTTATACGGCCGGCCGAATTAAATACGAGTCTGCGAGATAATACGCCTGGTCCAGGCGCATAGTTCTGCTTAAGTCAGATTGGTTTTAGACGCCGTATTATTCATGCGCCGTTTAGAATGCATAAGTTATTATATTGAATATTGTATTTATTGGTCCTCTTATGTTTTTCGAAGACAAATGGCGGCGTACCAGAAACCCACGTCTCGATAGACTCGCAATTTTATATTCAAGCACACAGAACACTAATTTCGTTTTTGTCAATTTGCATGCCTGCTTTTCTTAGGAAGATGTAGGATGCAGACGAAAGCGATGGGGACGGACAGGGTCTTGGCCATGTGTTTGGATATGGAAAGCTGACCGTAGATCTCCTTGAAGGATCGAAGATCGCTAAATTCGTCTTTATTTAGATGGACCTCTGGTTCTACTTTGTTTGGGATGTTTTCCTAGAACAACTATTTTTACATTTCTGGTATTGTGATAAATTTCGAAATATAAAGCTATTACTGTACTTAGAGCTTATTTTCCTAGAGAATGGAAGCTTAAAAAGCTGAGAAATTGGTATTAATTCAGTCAGACCCTCGTTGTGTTTAGTGTGAGATGCGATTAGAAACACAGCAGTTCGGAGATTGTGATAATAGCCCGGAGTTTCGTCTCCATTTCTTGACAACTCCCTGTTACCACGTCCCCCCAATATTTCCAGGTCATGCAGCTCTGATTATCTATACCATTATCTATATTATCTATACCATTATCTATATTATCTATACCATATCTATATTATCTATACCACTATCTATATTATCTATACCATTATCTATATTATCTATACCATTATCTATATTATCTATACCATTATCTATATTATCTATACCATTATCTATATTATATATACCATTATCTATATTATCTATACCATTATCTATATTATCTATACCATTATCTATATTATATATACCATTATCTATACCATTATCTATATTATCTATACCATTTCTCGGCAAAACTATATTCACCAAAGAGTGTTCTTGCAATGTCAATTAATGATTTTTTTGACTGCTTTTGATGAGGTAAAAAATAATGGACAATTTCTCGGGATTTGAGAAGTGTCCGCTAGAAAACAGAGATTAAATGGCCAATATCTCGAGATTTAGAAAGTGTCCGCTTTACAGAGGAATAGAAAACGGTGATTAAATGGCCAATATCTCGAGATTTAGAAAGTGCCCGCTTTACAGAGGTATAGAAAACAGTGATTAAATGGCCAATATCTCCGGATTTAGAAAGTGTCCGCTTTACAGAGGTATAGAAAACAGTGATTGAAAGGCCAATATCTCGGGATTTAGAAAGTGTCCGCTTTACAGAGGTATAGAAAACAGTGATTGAATGGCCAACATCTCGAGATTAAGAAAGTTTCCGCTTTACAGAGGTATAGAAAACAGTGATTGAATGGCCAATATCTCGAGATTTAGAAAGTGTCCGCTTTACAGAGGTATAGAAAACAGTGACTGAATGGCCAATGATTCGGAACTTAGGGGGGAGGGGGGGCAATATAATGTGAAATGCTTTTTGTCTTCCTTTGTCTTGCAGTTGAAGCATATACCCTTTCTTCCGGCGTTTTGTACGGCCTTTGGTGGCAACCTGCTTTTTTTGCGGCCTGCGACCTGGGAATTTGGGGGCCCTTGTATTGCTACCCGTCTAGTCAATCGTTAAAAATCGGTATCAATACAAATCGATAAAAATCACCTATTTTTCGTGAAATCGTTAAAAATCGTTGGGGAAAGTTAGAGTGAGGAAATCGATAATATCGTTGTTTTTGGATTTATAAAATTTTAACGGAAAATTAGAAAAACGTTTTTCCGAGAGGAGGGCAAAAAAAGGCATTTACCCGGTGTTTTTATCGCTAAAAACCAGCAAGCCGCCATCTTGAATATTAAGCAAAGATAAAAACACCGGATAAACGCCTGTATTTCAAACAGCTTAACGAAGTCAGGTTGATAATGGCTTCATTATTTTATTTCACTTTATTTAGCTATGAGAAATCGATCGAAATCGTTAACTTTTTTTTTTAAAGCGTGGTAGATTTTAAACGATTTTGGAATACAATCGATTAAAATCGGTCAGCTTTTACCTATTGTTAACGATTTATCGTTTGCCAAATAGGTATCGATTTTTAACACTGGGATTGCTTAGCTACTTGTGTTGGGAAATAGTTCCTCGTACACATGGCTTGAAACTCCCAGATAATTATTCTAAATTGATAAAACTATACAGCAAACGTTTTTTGTTCTTTTTTTAGGTAGTTTGGCCGTTTGACGTAGCATAATCAAAGAATCAAACAAACCGTTCGGTTGCCTCTGGAGCTATAAACAGCGAGAGAAAAATGCTTTCAAAATCCAAACTGTAGATATCCTATCGCCTTTTTCACTTCGCGAATGGACAGGGGTGGGGGATCAGTATTTAGGTTTGCTAAGTGGTAAAGTTATTTCTTAGTTCTCTTAAGGTCTTCTTAGGTCTTCAAAACAAGGAACCATTACATTATGCCTTAATTAATAACTGATAGGGGAAAACATCACAGAAAATATCGGCGAGCATCACGCAATGTTTATAGTTTATATCAGAGTTTATATTCTCAGCAGGCGTTTTTAGGCAGGCTAATATTCTCATTGTATGAAATAAGAAGTCTAGTCACACGTATAAATAAATATATATATTTTTTTTTTGGGGGGGGGGGGGGGAGGGAATTTCCATTTACCAAGAAGCACCGTCAATTTGCAATATTTACTAATCGCCCCGGGAACACTTCCTAGAGCAGTTTCAAAGCATTATTAGAAATTCTATTCAGTTTTATTATCTTTTTTCTTTTGCCCCTCTGTAACTTTGAGTGCGTGTCAGGAGTACAATCAACTCTCCGTATCCAAAAATACTTATATTAAACTTTCTATGATTTTCTAAGCGGACGCAGGAAGCCGATCTAAAGATGGATGCATTGCGTACAGCGGCTGTTTCTCTTAATTTCGCGTACCAAAAAGAGCACTTCTAATGTACTTGTCAATATCTTGCCACAATAAATAGAATATCTTGAGAGGGAGAAGGGTGAAAGCGGAACCGTTTCGCTCCTCCTCCGCTAATATCGTCTCATTCATGGTGTGCGTCACACGCGCGCGATACAGCGGCTCTGCTGCCTTCACCATGCTTTCTTCGCTAATGAAAACAGGCCTTTCGAATGTTGGATTCATTTTGCGTAAAACAGCATAAGCTAGCACAGCACTCACTCAGTAGTCATAGCGCCACACGACACGGCTTGGTCTGTTAAGTGCCCCGCCAGCTAGTGGCTCATCTAGTTTTAGATTGACATCCACTCCTATACCACTCGACGAAACACCGGCAAATGGCGCAAACTGCCCTAGAATCCTAAAAGAAAAAGATTAATCAATTAACGCCGGTAAAAACACGCATCGTCTTTTCCAGGTATGCAGAACACTGCCCGACTGCCTACTTTGGTAACATTATTTCACCTAGCAACCTTTTTCGATAATATTGCTAATTTTAAATTTAAAAATATCTAATTTATTTTCTTTTTCTCCGAGCCTTACTTTTGCTCTCGAGCAAATTCAAAACAATTACCAATTTTTTAAAGTTTACCGCTTTTCTACACCTAACCTCTACTTAGTCGCCATTATTTGCAAATGCATGCTGGCGAACGCGAGCTTCGTTTAGCAACGGGACTCATTATCTTATTAGGTGTTGGTAGAAGGCAGGAGTCTCCAACACCGCCTCCAGCTTTTATATGGGAGCTCCTATTTTACACGTCACGATACTTCTTAGACATAACACGCTATTTTACTTGCGACTTATGATAGTTTTATGTTGTTGGCCCTCTTTAAGTTTTGTTTATTTTTTGCACACCTAATAAAACAGGTGTGTTGCTCTTTTTGCTAATTCCAACAGCCTCCATCTCAAACGCAACGTTAGTAATACTAGTGACAGCTGCCTCGTGTCTCCTTGATGTCGCCGCATTCTGCTCGCAACACACCAGCGACGCGACGCAACCTCGGCGGAACTCTCGATTTCTCATGCAGTAAATGGCGGGATTAAAAATACTACTGAGGTACACGAAGGAGTCTGCCCAAGTGAACATGATATGCGAATATTGCGGAGGATAAACTGAGAAAATGTTCGCTAGAAGAACCCCGACGACCGGTGCGTAGCACAGAAACATGCAAGCTATAATGTAGAGAGTTGTCCTTAGAGCCTTTCGCTCACCCAATACCTGGGCTTTCCAGGACGCGTTGTTCTCCGAGACACTCTGTAGCTGTTGTTTTATCTTCTTCATGTGCCCCGCCGCTAGTCTTTCAATCCGGACGTAGGCGAGTCCGGTAAGTGCATGACAAGTTATGATAACAACGCCAACAGTGATGCGAAAAGTCTTAGTCTCCAATCCCATAAATCTCGCCGACACGACTAGTATCCAAACACACCAAACGATTGCCATTGTGATGAAGATGCGACGTTGTCGCACGATTTGCCGGTACCGAAATGGCCAGAATATCGCTAGAGTTTTCTCCATGCTTATCAATAATACTGTCACTTGAGACATAGTGGCGAAGAGTGCCCTTAACACAGTGTACAACACTATGACGACACAAGCCGGTGTCGTCCGAGTCAATGTCAGTATCTCAAACGCGATGAAGAGAGGTTGAACAAATAGACCGATAGATACATCCGTCAAAGCCAGAAACGCGATCAGTAAATGGCTCGAAGTTCGTAACTCTCTAAATCTCACTACCGTGAGGATGACGGCTGCATTGCTGATGATGGTTGCTATTGTAAGACTTGCATTCAGACTTATGGCAAGGGAACTTGACCAACGTACGAAATCGGTAATTCCAAACGGTCGCACCGAGAAATAGAGACAATTCGTAGAGTTCATACCTTAAAAGGTTCCGCGCACAATTCGGTATTTCTATAAAACGTATTTAAGGAGTCGATAAAGTTAAAAAGATTCTTGAAATCACCTAAGATTAAAAGATCTTGAGCTTGGTGTCTATGCTCTGTTAGCTTCACTCCAATTAGAGTACGTCTGCACGGCTCTGGGTTGTACACGCTTGAAGCAGCAGAAGGACTTGTTTCTCTGTTGTCTCGAATGCGTTAAAAGTGTGTTTCACCTGTAGCTCTGTGGGTTATTCTAACATGGCGGCAAGGCAGAGAGAAGTGACGTGCTCCATATACAAATAATTTTTACCAACTGTCGTTAGGTCCTGTGGCCTCGAGGCAAACGTGATTGGAGTAATCGCAATTTTCTTGAGACTATTTAGTATTCGTACGTACGTAATACCCTATGGGGAGGCAAGGGAAATGGCAGAAATAATACATGATTTTTAATAATAACACTAGCTCACGAGTTAGTTCCTTAGTTCAATTATCTTTTTTAACACCTGTTAAATAAAGGGGAAATTAAACAGCTTATGTATTTCGATATAGAAGGGACTTTTTTCTAGTTTGCAGCTGGTAATTTAAAAATAAATAAAAAAGATATACATCAAGTTCTAACTTATGCGCATACTTCGAACTTTCATGTAATAAGACCGGCCCTGCATGATGATTCAGCATTTAAACAAAATGGGCGTTATGGGAAATCTACTTCTAATTTCCCTCCTTTTGAATTAAAATTCGTATGTGTAAACATCCCGATTAGCGTATTGTACAAATGATTAAGTCTTTGGGAAGACAGTTATATGGTTATGGAAATAAAGTAGAATGATGGATATGTGTAATTTCCGAATTCATAGTCAACCCCTAAAGATCTCAACGACCAAATCGAAGATTCTTGCCGGCATACCTCATATAATTTTCTCTGTCTTGATATAAAAGACGGAGAAAAAATAAATATTTATGCGTTCTTTGGAAGATAGTAACGAGATTATTTTAGAGACAGGGCTTACAAATAAAAAAGAATAGGGAAAAATATCAACAATGATAACAAAGAGGCGGAGAATTTAAGATGACCATTCGCAAAAACAGATATCTCTTATTCAATAATTTTATCCCTAAAAATTTCATTTTTTAAATCAAATACAACTCTAGTGATAAAAAAATTTACTTGGAAAATTTTTCCTAAAAAACAAATTCACAAAAAATAGAAGAATAGAAAGAAAGAAAGAATAGAACAGAATAGAAAGAAAGAATAGAACAAAATAGAAAGAAAGAACAGAACAGGATAGAAAGAAAGAACAGAATAGAAAGAAAGAATAGAACAGAATAGAAAGAATAGAACAGAATAGAAAGAATAGAACAGGATAGAAAGAAAGAATAGAACAGAATAGAAAGAAAGAATAGAACAGAATAGAAAGAAAGAATAGAACAGGATAGAAAGAATAGAACAGAATAGAAAGAAAGAATAGAACAAAATAGAAAGAAAGAATAGAACAGGATAGAAAGAAAGAACAGAATAGAAAGAAAGAATAGAACAGAATAGAAAGAATAGAACAGAATAGAAAGAAAGAATAGAACAGGATAGAAAGAAAGAATAGAACAGAATAGAAAGAAAGAATAGAACAGAATAGAAAGAAAGAATAGAACAGGATAGAAAGAAAGAATAGAACAGAATAGAAAGAAAGAATAGAACAGGATAGAAAGAAAGAATAGAACAGGATAGAAAGAAAGAATAGAACAGAATAGAATGAATAGAACAGAATAGAACAGAATAGAAAGAAAGACTAAGAATAGAACAGAATAGAAAGAATAGAAAGAAAGAATAGAACAGAATAGAAAGAATAGAACAGAATAGAAAGAAAGAATAGAATAGAAAGAAAGAATAGAACAGAATAGAAAGAAAGAAAGAATAGAACAGAATAGAAAGTGACAAATGCCTAACAGGTTTTACAACTTTGGCGTCCTAAAATGGTAACCGAAATCGTATTTTTCTTAGCGTGCCTTCATAACCCTTTGTTATCATTTTAGGCATGTAGGAAGAGAAGATATAAAAGGGAAACAGTATCTTTTAATGGTGAGTACGCGTTTTGAAAAGGCCAAATGTTTCATAACCCCCCCCCCCCCACCACCCCCTGCAAATACTACTAACATCAAGGCATTGCAGTCAATACGCCATGACGTACCGACCGGTCAGATAGAATTAAAAAAATGGAAATTCGGGGTTACAAGGCTATAGCAACATAAGGAAAAGTCTCCTAGGGCTCTCCACGACAAACTTACTATCCCCCCTCCCCGTTTTATGCATACACTTTTTTAATCATCCGCCCCATCAGATAGACAGACACAGGCAGATTTTATTAGAGTGCCCTGAACAAAGATGTACATTGGCAATTATTCTCTAACATTTATATGTGATATTGCCTAATTAAAAAGCAGTCATAAATGTATTTAGTAAGCAACAATGCTGTGGTGTTTTTTTTTTTGGAGCTATTAAATCTATAACGCTTGGGAAATGTCCATTTAGTTGTTTAGTTCTTGTAAATTGAGCATTTAGCTAGAAAGTGTACTTCGTTCTCCATAGTCTGACAGCGTGGGCAAACCCTTGATTCGGGTGTTATATACTTTTTATTGTAGCGACCTTTTTCAATTTGTAGAATGTGATCGCTTGTTCTTAGTTTTGTTAGTGCCCTACGATATTCTATATTCGATACTTTTAGTAAATAATCCTCTAGTTTATATTCTGATTTGAATTATCTGGATGTTCTTAGTTTGTTTCCTCCCTTGGTCTGGAATTAGCGTGAAAAAGGCTTGATCTCCAATCTTGTATTTCGATATCTGCAACCTCTGTTTTAATTCATTATAATTTTTTTTTATTGATTTATTGTCTAAGGTAGCCCCGCTTTGGGACTCCCAATAGTAGCCATAACCGTTTTGAAAAGTGCTTAGTTTCCATTGCCCAGTTCCGCGAGTTAGGAAAACTTCATTGGTCCAGATATGCTTGCTTTGCTATTTTGTATTCGTCAAGTGTCAGAAGGCGCGCCCAAAATAATATTTCTTTTGCTTTATCTGGACTACACGTCTATCTTTTAGTTGTTCTGCCCCTCCTCCCCTCCCCCCTTATAGTCTTGAGCAGCCGCTGTGCTATGGCGCTCATGTCGTTTAAGTTTATATTTCTCGATTGTACGGCTATTTTCGATAAAAAATAATCACTTACTACCAACGTGATAGTACACAACACGTAGTAGTAATTTTAGCTCATATTTCTAGAATCTTCTAGTAGATGTAGGGGTGCTATTGGTAGGGTACCTATGGTGGCTTACAGGAAACCTAGGAGTTTAAAGGATATGTTGGTGCATTCCTCTCTTAAAGAGGATAGTACTCAGGTTAGAGGTTGTGGTAAGTGTGGCGGTAAAAGGTGTAGGGTGTGTAACTTTCTTAAGACAGGGCGGGAGTTTCGCAGTACAGTTACTAATAAGAAATATGCCATTAATTTTGACTTGGACTGTAACTCAGATTTTGTTGTTTATCTAATTACTTGCTCTATGTGTAGCAAGCAATACATAGGGTCTACTATCAATAGTTTTAGGAAGCGTTTTATTAATCATAAAAGTAGGTTAAATAAGCACCCTAGTTTACCGGTTAGTAAAAGAGTTAAGGATGACCTTATCTATCAACATTTTCATTGCGACAATCATTTAGGTCTTAATAATGTTATGGTACAACTTATAGATAAGTGTTACTCTGAGGCTCAGCTTAGGGAAAGGGAAGGCCAGTGGGCTTATCGGCTTAAGTCTATCTACTCGCGGGGTCTTAATAGTGATGACTTTTTTTGTAGTAGGAACCCACGTAGAGATGTGTAAATTATTTTTATCCATAGCGCGCGCTATTCTAGAAAATGCGCGTTTTTGTCAGTTGTAATGTTTTTGCGTCTCGCGCCACTATTCTGATGTAAATAAGCTTGTAACGATTCACCTTCTTCAGTCTGCCCTGAAGAAGTCTTATTAAAGACGAAAATTTGGCAGAGTCGATTTCCAGTTTTTGGTGTATTATATTCATTGTTCTGGTACGAGATCGCGACAGTTTGGGCTTTTTGATTCTAAATAAAATGTGATACACTGTGTATTCAAGTATTGTCACAGCCTTTATTTGCGGCCTGCGTTAAAATCCTTAAAGCATGTACACCACCAACAAAACTCATACAGCTCAAACTATCTATTTACATTAAAAAACTGAAGATACATTTACTCATCCAAGGCCGGGCATTATATATGCAAGGTCATCGAGGATTTTCGCCTGGAAAAAAAAGAGAGAGAAAAATGTCAATAAATTAGCAAAGACGTTTTGTTTACTGTTTCATTTCTAATCTAACTTTTTTCCATTTATTCAAACTGCGTAAAGGTCTGGCATGAACAAACAGGTGTTCTGATGGAAACCGTTACAAATTATAACCGGAAAATAGAAAAATAAAATAATTTTGTGTTTATGACGGATGTTTAGGTGTTTTGCTCAAGTTTCCAATTTCCACCAGAGAAAATTACCCGGTTTGTTGAACAAGAAGTGTTAAACGCGGATATGTTTTGTTACGAAAATAAAAGAACGTTGGACAATAAGGACTTCCAAATTTGGTTAAACCCCAAAACACTAAAAACCCGGTGACTCCAAAATTCCGCCTACTCAGGTTAGACTTCTTTTTGCCTTCAAAGATTCTTAAATATATCTGTTAAGGACTAGCTCAACTAGGCGACATGAGTGCGACATGAGTGCGACATGAGTGCGACATGTCTCTTCCAGTATAAAAAACATGTAGTGCGCGACTAATTTTGTAGAGCGCGACACGAAAATGTTTCTCAACCATCCGAGAACCATCTTGTCGCTGCTAATGCAGGTTGTATGTATCGCGCTTAGTACAGCCAGGCCTTATAGAATGTCGATCAACCACTCATTTATTATTGTTTACAACTGAAAATACAGCGTTTTATTTGCAAGAAAACTTCAAAATAACCATCCACGATTGAAGTCTGATACTCTATTAAAGATATCGAAAGTTTCTCAGTTAATCGCTTGAATCAGCCGATGGAAATTTATTCTTTGAGTCACTCGATATTTTGCGGGAGCATAAAATGGCGGCGTGAGTGGCCTTCTTTAAACTTGGTAACTCGAACCATCCTTAAAGTGCAACTAAATTGCACTTAATTCTGGGCAACTCTCTTTAGGGAGATCATTAGCGCAAAATAAGAAAACTGTTAGGGAGATTAATGCATTATGAAACTTCGTATAAAGCTAGAAGATTCAGCACGTGGGCCTTATTGCAGGGTTTACGCGGTTAATGCGTTTTTAAACCAGAACATTGGAAAGATCAATCAGCTCGGGCCTATTTCGGATGACTGTTTATCTACACAAAGTACTAGTAAAGTCAACAATTTTATTTACTTCTCTAGCGTGTCGACAATATAAACATTGGAGTTAATAAAAATATCATTCCCAAATGTATAATCTTTTTTTAAAGCTTCGACTGTTTTTTTTACTCAACAATCGCGGCTTCTTTAAATATTCATTGAAAATAGTGACCCCCTGTAAATGAAACTGTTCCGTTTGGTTTAATAGAAAGAGCTTTGTTCAGCTCTTGTCCAGCCAAAGTCTTAGATTTCTTAGTACGATTAAAAATAGGAAAAATTTGAATTTCATTTTTACCCGTAATATTGGTGTGGATAGACATTTTTGCAGTGCAGTTTAAGACACAGAAGAAGAAATGATTTGCGCTCGCTTTAAACAACAATCAATAAGCTGTTTTCATCAGATGATATATCCGGTGTCATGACCTGGACTTACCTGGGTTTTTACAGAGCAGCCATTCAGCTCCTCGACCTGTGAGGTCAAGAAAGTTAAAGGGCACATGGCACATAGGATAGAATCCAACAGGACTGACAAAGTGCCATGAACTTCCATTGCCTCCTGGAAAAGAAGTTTACAGCATTTTTAATTTTTTTTTATTACACTGGTACCTCTTAGAAGAGGTCACCCTACGGAGGGAGTGAAGTGGCTGTTTTGCCGTTTAGCCGCTAATGAAGGTTCACAAGAAAAGGCAAGAAAAATACTATACTGTATGTCTTTCAGAAAGACCTCTCAGATAATGTCAAAAGACAAATCTGGAAATAGCCCCTTATCATCGTTAGCAAACAGTCCAATAAAATTCTAAATCTCCAAGTAACTGTGTTTTCTGGAAGCCACAAGGGCCCAAATCTGTTATATGTTCTACAAACCAAGCTACCTGCAGCTGCCCTGAAGAAGGAATACTTAACAAAACTCTGTAATGTTTGTGCATTTTGGGACTCTGTCTTGGGTATGGTACACATGAGAAACTGTGCATAGTCCTTACTAGGGCCTACTGTACCTGTACTACTAGGGCCTACTGTACCTGTACTACTAGGGCCTACTGTACCTGTACTACTAGGGCCTACTGTACCTGTACCACTAGGGCCTACTGTACCTGTACTAGTGGGGCCTACTGTACCTGTACTACTAGGGCCTACTGTACCTACACTACTAGGGCCTACTGTACCTACACTACTAGGGCCTACTGTACCTGTACTACTAGGGCCTACTGTACCTGTACTACTAGGGCCTACTGTACCTGTACTACTAGGGCCTACTGTACCTGTACTACTAGGGCCTACTGTACCTGTACTACTAGGGCCTACTGTACCTACACTACTAGGGCCTACTGTACCTGTACTACTAGGGCCTACTGTACCTGTACTACTAGGGACTACTGTACCTGTACTACTAGGGCCTACTGTACCTGTACTACTAGGGCCTACTGTACCTGTACTACTAGGGCCTACTGTACCTGTACTACTAGGGACTACTGTACCTGTACTACTAGGGCCTACTGTACCTGTACTACTAGGAACTACTGTACCTGTACTACTAGGGCCTACTGTACCTGTACTACTAGGGCCTACTGTACCTGTACTACTAGGGCCTACTGTACCTGTACTACTAGGGCCTACTGTACCTGTACTACTAGGGCCTACTGTACCTGTACTACTAGGGCCTACTGTACCTGTACTACTAGGGCCTACTGTACCTGTACTACTAGGGCCTACTGTACCTGTACTACTAGGGCCTACTGTACCTGTACTACTAGGGCCTACTGTACCTGTACTACTAGGGCCTACTGTACCTGTACTACTAGGGCCTACTGTACCTGTACTACTAGGGCCTACTGTACCTGTACTACTAGGGCCTACTGTACCTGTACTACTAGGGCCTACTGTACCTGTACTACTAGGGCCTACTGTACCTACACTACTAGGGCCTACTGTACCTGTACTACTAGGGCCTACTGTACCTGTACTACTAGGGCCTACTGTACCTGTACTACTAGGGCCTACTGTACCTGTACTACTAGGGCCTACTGTACCTGTACTACCAGGGCCTACTGTACCTGTACTACTAGGGCCTACTGTACCTGTACTACTAGGGCCTACTGTACCTGTACTATTAGGGACTACTGTACCTGTGCTCTCAATGTCGTGCCAATGGTGGTTAGTGACTCCCCAAGAAGTTTAAGATGGGCAGCCATGTCGATTGGCTGTGTTGATGGTGCACTGGAAGTGCCTGTCTCTGGTTTGCTTGACTCAGGTATTCCTTGCTTTGCTTTAATCTCCTTAGCTTTATTTCTGTATACCTAACAAAAGAAAAATGTCAGAGCTCAAAGCCCATGGCTATGCTTTTCAAAGGACTTTTTTTGGGGGGGAGCGGGGAGTGAGAACAGTCAACATCTGTGGGGGGTGATTGGGCGGGTGCTAGTCATGGGTATTAGTGAAGTGGAAGGGGTAGCCTACCTGTAGGTTTTGATAGTTTTCCAGCATGAAATCACTGAAAACACAGAGTCCACATAGCCCGGCTGCAATCTTGGTTAATGCGCTTTGCCAGGGGAGGCGATTGTCGGAAAAAGGCAAGACATCCTGTAGCGTTCTTCCCCCCTCCCCCTGCCTCACATATTTTTTCTCCCCCCCCCCCCCCCCCCCCCCCGCAGAGCGCATTATCCAAGATGGCGGCTGTGGTATGCGAACTCTGTGTTTACAGGCGGGGCTTCTGGAATTACGCGCTTGTGCGGAAACGCGTAATTTGGCTTTCTCCGCGAAAACCACAAATTTCCGCGTAATCCCGCGTAATTTGGCTCAATTTTGAAAGACAAAATATTTAAGTGCACAGCTGATGTGTTCTTTTAGGGTTCTTACCTCAATTTCTCGTAAAAAACGAGAGATATTCTTCGTAAGAGTGCGATATTGCGAACTGAATTCAAAACAAATAAAATGACTAGGCGTTTTTTGCTAAACCGCGAAGGCCTAGTACTTATGATAAAATACCTTTTTTCATTGGCTGGTGGCTAGGAGCCAATGAAAACTCGCCTAAGATATTTTTGCGCAATAAAATAAACCTTTTCAAGTTATTTCGTGCTTTCCTTAGGTACAAAATGTAGTTTGGGCATAACAGTTGATATTCCGTGTCATTTAGCGCATAATTCAGTAAAGAATCCTGCAAAATTTTGATTTTTTTAAAGAAACATGTATTGCAAAATCCTTCGTAACTTAGCGCGTAATGATTGATTTTCCGCGTAATTTAGCAAAGAATCCCGCGTAATTTTGAGTTTTTTTCTGCGTAATTCCAGAAGCCCTGTACAGGGTTTTTGTGGCGGAAAAGCTATCAAAGCCTACAGGTAGGCTAGGGAAGGGGACATGTGAATCTAAAACATACAGTAGTAACAGTTCTAACACAAATAAAACACAGTCTTAAGAAAGCAAAATATGAGAAGGCATTTCCATAAGGTGAGTTGGCAAAGCTGTTGCAGTATTTTCAACTGAATTTGTTAAAGTAGTGGAATTCGGTTTAGTTATTTGGAGATTTCCTCATACTCGTTTTTTCAACATTGGTTAAAAACAATATGAGTCGTCGGCTGAAAAGAGCTCAAACCTGCTTGTCGTCTTCTGGCAAACTGTTCCATGCTTCACCAACTTTCATGCTTATTTTAGCGAATTCTGAAACAGTAACAAGCAACACAAATGCTTTAGAATCACAGATAAAGAGAATCTTGGACAAAGTCAAATTACAGGTGATGATCTGTGCACTTTTGTCACTATGCTTTTCTTATAGGGCACACACTTATCACGCCAAGATACATATCTACACAGCTTAGAAACATAACATAGAGGAGTAAGGTGCAGTGGGGCAGAAGGTGAGGGGTTGGTAATCTTTTCAGCACATTTCAAAGCCTTTAATAGCATTTTCCTGGGTCCTTCTCATGTACTGTATACATGAGCCATCTTCCAAAGTTCTATGACCCTCCTTGTACACAATGTGAAGTTCAATAAAGGGTGAACACTGTTTACTTCATTTTGTATAAACAGGATGTCAGCACACTCACCTAAACCTGGATTAGCCTCTGCTATCTTAGACCTTTCTTGCTTACAATACAGAAGATAACCAGTGACTAAGGATTTCTTCTTCAAATAAATAAAAAGTGAGTGGAATTGAGTTAAACTAAGCAAATGATGAAAAGGTCAGTTAACCTTATTATTAGCGTTCACACCATTCACATATTACTATAAATCCACCCCAGACAAGCTAATTCCTTAATATTCAATTGATGTTTCTTTTGTTCAAAAATCTTTTAGATTTACTAAAAACTGCTATTTACGAGAAACTTGTGTGCACATTGATGCAATACTGTAAGGCCCCAGCTTTGAAACTGTTTATTAAGTAGATTTTATGTGTGTTTTACAGTATCAAGAAACATCTTAAAAGTTACAGTACCCATTTACCTGTTTTTCTGGTGTTCCTCTGTCTTCTTTCGCTTTCTTTGCAGTGTTCTCCTTCCCACAGGATCTCTTCTCTGGTGAAGCTTTCGGGGTTTTTGGTTTGTGATCTTGTCTTTTTGGTTGTTTTTGTGGAGACTTAACATCACTTTTACCACTGACGTTTCCAGCCTTATCTTTCTTTATCACAAGTTTAACATGTTCTTGCTTCGGTAATCCTAGCTGTGTCTCTGGAGGCAAAATTGATTTCTTTTTCTTTTTTTTCTCCGAGATGACTTGCTCAGCAGACGGGACGCCTGTTAGTCCCTTGAATTTGATGGATATCTTTTTCACATCCTTTGCACCATCCTCACTAGTTTGAACAGAATCTCCCTTACCTGCAGCCTTTTTTTTCTTTTTCTTTGTTACACTATCACTATCTCCTCCTGAGCTACTATGTTCACGCTTTTTTGAAGCTTTTGCAGGCTTTCCAGACTTATCAACCACTGATTTCTCTTGCACAGACTTCTTATTTTTCCCATCAGCAGCTTCATCTTGACTGGGTGATGAATGCTTGTGCTTGTGCTTTTTGTTAGTCGGGCTGTCAGAGTGATGTTTATTGCTGTCTGTATGGTGCTTTTTCTCAGGGTCTATGTGTGTATGATGCTTCTTGTGCGCTGAACTGTCTGAATGAGTGAGATGTACTTTCAGTATGATATGTTGATCCTCTTCTTTCACTTCGCTATGAGATTTGTCAACTTCCTTACTTTTTGAGTGTCTGTGTTTTGGTTTCTCCCTTGATGCCGCCCCCTGTTTAGTAGAAGTTATGGCTTTATCACCTTGTTTCCCCGAGTTCTTGTTACTTTTCTTAACTTGCTTTGGCCCTTCCACTGCAAAAGAACTATCAGTATTGGCAATTTCCTCTGGAACTGCAGTCGGGGTTGTTGTTTTTCTTGATTTTTTCGAGGGCTTCAGTTTGGGGGTCTTTTCTTGTGTTGCTGATGACACGCTAGGAAGAGGGGCAGTCTCACTTGCTTCCCTCACACTTGTAGCCTTCCTTGACTTTCCTCCAGCAACCTCTTTTTGAGTCGGGCCAAGATCAAAATCCTCAGTTGGTCTATCTCTCTTCCTCTGCTGTGGAGCATCAAATTCATACAAAATGCCCCCAAGTGCAGTTGGAGATACAAGATCTAAAGACTCATCCAGTAGAGCAAATGTTCTCTTTGGAATGGGTGTCCTTGAAGAGACTCTGACTTTAGGTGAACCATCAGATGTTGGTGGAACATGTGCACCTTTATTTGCCTCTGGCTGAAATGGTGACAATTTCAAAGCTGGAGCATCTTTCTTAGCATTTCCACTTTTCCTCACAGATTCTCTGGAATCATCAAAGTTTGATGACTTGTCCTTCCCCTTACCTTTTTTCACAGGTCCGCCAGGTTTCTCGGGCAACTCTTCCAGCCTCTCTTCATACCCAAGTTCTTTTAAAAAGCTCTTGTAGCTTTTCCTTGTTTCCCTTTTATGGCCTTCAGTGAGATCTGCACTTATTCTGTGTTTCGTATTTGGACCACCTGGCTTTGGAAGACCACTGTTAGGGTGCAACTCCTGTCCTGTGCTACTCATCTGATTAGGATTTGTTTTATTCGCCTTGGAAAGTGTTCTAGACCCTGCTGTACTCAGACTCTCTGGCTGTTTTGTGAGGTCAATGCTCTTTGGTGGCAATGCTAGAAAAGGAAGCTCACCATCTAAGATCTTTGGTTTGGGCGATCTAAAGGACCTTCTCACATTTGTGCCTTCAGGAGACGCTGGGTTGTCCATAGAGTTAGCACTTGAAGTACTGGCAGCACGTTCTAAAGCAATGGGCAGCTGAAAATCAAAATCGTTTTTTGG